>NC_142135.1:75759758-76072137 GCF_024610735.1 Ursus americanus
AAGGTAAAGAGTGGGACTTTCCTGTTGTCTCATGAGTAAGACAGGTGAAGCTTTTTTGATATATGAGAAGCCTAGCAGCATCCCCTCATGTTTCACCAGCTCAGGTCCTTCGCTGAGCCAGTCACTGTGGCCAGAAGAATGGAATGAGTCATTGACGTAATTAAGACACACAGGTTGATTCCATCCAAGCCATCCGAGACTTTTCAGTGCTGCTGTTAGAACGAGGCAGATGGATGCTGGGTGGCAAAACTACCCTCAAAAACTTGTGCCATTTTCCGTAAAGCATCTAAGCATGTTATTTATTAGGCAAATATCTTCACTTTTTTAGTGAAACTGTCACAAGCCAGGGTTTTGGAGAAGTTTTATGATGATGTCTTTCTGATTTATTATTGAAGAAAAATATGGCTTTATAAAATTAAATTAGTTTTCAGCTTTACTGGGGCAATAATTTTTATTTTGACTTACATATCTTACTTAAATAGAATAATCTTTTAAAAATGTTTAAAATAGTTTATTGGTTTTAAAAGTTATGATTAATGCATATGATAATAAAAACAATCTCATGATATATTCAGGAGTTCCAAAAGTTTAAGGTTAATGCTATTTTTAGATAGCATTTCCCATCTTGGACTAACCCCTCATCCTTCCTTAAAGAGATACTAAGGAATAATTGATACTACGTTGTATTACTTTTTTAAGTAAATAGAATTTTATTTGCATTCATAAAGGCACATACGATTGTCATGTTTGCTTAAAAACATGTGTTTATCTCTGTGTCTACATCATAAAATACTTGAAAGGACTAAAATGTGCGTATAATTTTATGTCATAAACATCTAACTCCTTTTTATTTTCTCTCAAAATTTTAATTTGAAAAGTTGTAAGCAATGGAAAAATGGTTGAATACCTGTATATCCTCCCCCTAATAAAAACTAATTAAAAATTTCAACATTTACTTTATATGTTTTTATGCATAGTGCATTTTTACTAAACTATATGAAAATAAGTTAAACACATTGTACAAGTCATCCTTTAGTACTGAACAACTATTTACCTCAGTTCTTATTACCTGATAGATGTTGTCAACAAATAGAAAATAGCTACATAAAAGGTAGATATTAATACAACTATACCAATAATCATTTATGTGAATGGTATAAATATAATAAAAGAAAGACTTTTGGAATGGATTTTTTTTGAAAAAGACTCAACTATATGTGTCTGTAAGAACCTCCTTTAAATTTAAAACAAATTGAGATGAAAAGTAAAGTCATGGACTTGTATTATGCTAACATGTATCAAAAGAAAACTACAGAGGTTATATTAATTTGAGGTAAAGCAGATTTCAGAACAAGGAAAATTATAAGGGATAGAGAGGGTCATTACATAATGATAAAGAGGGCTGATTCTCCAAGAAGATAAAACAATCCTTAATGTGAATGCACCTAACAGTAGAACATCATACTTTGAAGCAAAAACTGATAGAACTGAAAGGAGAAATAGACTAATCTGCTATTATAATTGGAGATTTTAACATCCCTCTATAAATAACTGACAGATCCATCAGGCAGAAAATCAGTAAGGACACAGTTGAGCTGAACAGCACCATCAATCAACTGGGTCTAATAGACATTTGTAGAATGCTCCATCTAACAACAGCAGAAAAATGTTCTTCTGAATTTCACATGGCACATTCACCAAAACAGACTATATTTTAGACCTAAAAATACACCTCAACAAATTTAAAATAATAGAAGTCATTCAGAATACGTTCTCAGACAATAATGAATTTAAACTAGGAACCAGTAACAGAAAGATAGCTGGAATATCTCAAGCTATTTGTAGGTACAACAAATTTCTGAATAAGATATAGTTCAAATGTCTATCAAGTGATGAATAGATAAAGAAAATGTGAGATATATAAAAAATGAAATATTACTCAGCCATAAAAACCAATGAAATCTTGCCATTTGTGATGATGTGGATGGAGCTAGAAAGCCTTATGCTAAGTGAAATAAATCAGCCAGAGAAAGACTAATACCATATGATTTCACTCATATATGGAATTTAAGAAACAAAACAAATAATCATAGGGGAAAAAAGAGGGGCAAACCAAGAAACAGACTTTCAACTATGGAGAACAAACTGATGGTTACCTGAGAGGAAGTGGGCAAGGGGATGGGTTAAATAGGTGATGGGGATTAAGGAGAGCACTTGTTATGACGAGCACTGGGTGTTGCATGTAAGTGTTGAATCACTAAATTGTGCATCTGAAACTAATATTACACTGTATGTTAACTAACTGGAATTTAAATAAAAACTTTAAAAAATAAAAAAAGAAAGAAAAAATAAGATAGTTAAAAGAAGTCTCAAGATAATTTAAAAATATTTTGAACTGAATGAAAATGAAAACACGAATTATCAAAACTTGTGGAATGCAGTGAGACTTAGAGGGAAATTTATGCATTGAGTGCATATTTTAGAAAAGAAGTAAGATTAAAGTCAATAATCTAAGCTTCCACCTTAGGAACCTAAAGAAAGAAGAGTAATATAAACCTAAAGCAAGCAGAAAAAATAATAATAAATAATAAAAATATAAAGCAGAAATAACAAGAAAACAGAGCAGAAACCAATGAACCTAATACTAAAACCAGGTGACATTACAAGAAAGGGAAACTACCAACCAATATCTCTCATAAACATAAATGCAATAGTCTTGAACAAAATGTTAGCTATTCAAATC
Source organism: Ursus americanus (assembly GCF_024610735.1). NCBI lineage: Eukaryota > Metazoa > Chordata > Mammalia > Carnivora > Ursidae > Ursus > Ursus americanus. The sequence goes on from NC_142135.1 coordinate 75,762,502, forward strand.
CACCAATGTATACCATTCCACATGAGATTTGTCTTAGTGTAAGGTTGGTTCAACATTTGAAAATCAATAAGTATAATCCATCACATCAACAGGATAGAGAAGAAAAATCCTATAATCATATCAAAGATGCAGAAAAAATATTTGATAAAATTTAACACCTATAATAAGAATTTAACACTCTTGATTAAAGGTCTGAACAATTTAGGAATAGAGGAACTTCCTCAACTTGATAAAGAGCAACTACAGAAACCCCTACAGCTAACAGATAATGATGAAAAACTAGATGCCTTCCCCTAAGACTGGGAATAAAGCAAGGGAGTTGCCTGTTATTACTACATAACCATGATACAGGAAGTTCCAGCTAATGCAATTAAGACAAGAAAAGGATATAAAAGGTATACAGATTTGGAAAGAAGAAATAAAATTGTATTTTTTCTTCAATGACATGATTATTTGTGTAGAAAATCCCAAAGAAGCAACAGAAAAACTCCTGGAACTAATACACAATTATAGCAAGGTTGGAAGATGCGAGGTTAATATACAAAAGTCAATTGCTTTCCTATATACCAACCAGTGGGAGACCATTCAAGCTAGCTCCTTTGTTCTTTTGGAATGATCCCATTAAACTCTGAGTGCTTTTTTTTTTTTTTTTATTGCTTTCTGTCAAGCATAGTATGTTATATAGTTATGCTGCCACAGACTGGAAGGAGCCGTTTCTTCAAATCTGTTCTGATGGAAAATAGCATTTTGAAAACAAGATCTGAATATTAGGTGTGTTTATAGGACACTAACTGCAGGATTTTTCAGGGGACAGAACTAACAAATGGTTTCTAAAATTGTGATTATATATTTATATTCAGTTCAAATTTAGTATTAACAAATTGGTGCAGACATTATGGAAAACAGTATGGAGGTACCTAAAAAAATTAAAAATAAAACTACCATTTGATCCAGCATTCTTCATTTTGGGTATATCCAAAAGAATTGAGATCAGGATCTTGAAGACTGATTTTTCTTAATTTTTCTTTTCAACATTTGTATATGATTGTTCTTAGAGTACTAATCTTTATACATAATAACATTGTTACTTCAAAATCTTGGTGCTAATTTATTTTACCTTACAATTAATATTCTCATCAATTAAAACAGTCATGTAGCTAAAATATTAAACCCACTAAGTTTAAGATTTCTTAATGTAGAGTGTAAAATTGGAGAACTTTGGTTAACACTCACTTGAAAAAAATAATTTCTCTGTGTTTTTCGGTGTCATAAATTTTGTATACAGTAAAGTCCATTGTGTTTCTATTTTTACTTCATTTTATCTCTGCATTTTATTTTTTCTTTCATCACATATTTAAACATGTTAATTATTAACATGGTAAAAAAGTTAAATTATGTAACAAAATATACCCAGAGAAGACTTCTTTACATCCCTTTTTTCACCTACTTCTTACTAATCTCCTTGTACATAACCCTAGTTGTTGGTTTCTAGTTTACTATAGCTATTTTTTAAATGCAAGAATAAATATATATGTATGTTTATTATATAAAATATGATATAAATTGCAAATATATATATTATAATATATTATATATTTTCATATATTTTTATGCAAATATAAATATATATGCTTACCATGTTTATCTGTATAATGTAACAATTTTTATTCTTAATTATTTTTTGTATAAAAATAAATGTGATAAAACATACACAATATGTGGAAGGTTTTTGGGTTTTTTTGCTTTTACTTAACAAATACTAGAAATCACTGTATACAATTTTATAGAGAGCTTTCTCATCTTTTATGGCTTCATTGTATTCCATTATGTGACTATATCATATTTTATTCAGTCAGATCCTACTGATAAACATTTGCGTAGTCTTCAGTGATTTGCTATTTGAAAAAATTATCAAATAATGTTGTGTATATGGTATTTTTATTTGTAGAGGAATATCTTTATTTCTAGAAATGGGATTATATGTCAAAGGGTAAATGTATAGTCGGTTTCTTGTGTATATTGCTAAATTCCATTCCCTAAGCATTGTGTCATCTTGCATCCTCACTAGAAACGCACGAGATGCCTGGTTCCATACAATCTCAGCAGCAGGTCATGTCGACTAGATTTAGGACTTGTTTTCCTCAGGGTGATACGTTAGGTTAGAAATGATGTTTCAGTATAGAGTTAATTTACGTTGATCTTATTACGAGTGTAGTTTAATATCTTTTCGTGTGTTGGGTCATTTTTTATATATGTTAAATGTGCACTGTCTGTAATGGCTTTTGCCCATTTTATGATTGAATTTTTGTTTTTCTTCTCAAATTTTAATCTTTCTGTGACATTAGTTCCCAAAATTTTCTCTTTCTTTTTTGACTTAGATATGCAATTTTTTTCCATGTAAAGTTTTATTATTTTAAAAAAATTATCATTTTTGAATTATGTCTAGATTTTGAGTCATGGTTAGAAAAGCTTCCATGATTCCATTAATAAAAGATTTCGTTGTTTTCTCAACACCAAAAATTTGAAAATGAGTCTATATTATATACTAAATTTACATATATAATTAGTTCTATAGGTAGACCTTTCATTTTGTTTATCCCATTGGACTACTCATGAGCCAACACCACACTGGTTTAATTATAGAGGTTTTATTGAGTTTTCTAAATATATGTTATAGTTTGTCTCCTCATTGCTCTTATTAGGGTGGAGCTAGCTATTCTTATTTGTATACTTTTCTATAGGAACATTAGAGTCAATTTATATACCTCTACAAAAATGTGCTGGTATTTTTATTGGAATCACATTAAATGTATATGAAAATTAACGAGGGAAAAATGGTGTATTTTAGTTTTGAGGCATCTATTCAAGATGTCTTTCCATTTGGTTTATTTCTTCTCGTGTAGGTTTGTGTATTGCTTGTTTTCTTTTTCCTGTTACTTTTATATGTGGGGTATTCTTTTCTATTATATCCTTTATTTGGTTTTATTTTGTATATGTAAATGCCCTTGATATTATATGTTAATTTTATATTTTGTAATCTTACTAAATTCTCTTAATTGTAATAATTTTGGCAGCAATTATTTTTCAATGTCCAGTCATACTATAATGGCATCTGGAAATATAAATAGCTATCAACATGGGTTTTTTCAGTATTTTAGAAGATAATCATAAATATTGCTCCTCATAACTATTAAGGGGTGAGTACAGTTTGCTAATATTTTTATTAATTTTGCATTGATATTCAAAGATAAGATGAGTTTATTGTTTTCTTGTGCAATATTTCTCAAGTTTAGATACTAACATTTGATTTGAGTAGCAGGTGAGGGTAAAGGAGAGAGTTTTGGATGGCTTATTTCTTAGTTCAAGGCCATGCCCTTCTGTTGGCAGAGTGAAGCACAATTTTTTAAATTAAGTATAGCATTTTTCTTGTGTCTTTATTTTTAAAAAATTTTTTAAACGTTTTATTTATTTGGCAGAGAGAGATGGTGAGAGAGCACAAGCAGGGAGAGCTGCAAGGGAGAGGGAGAAGCAGGCTCCCCACTGATCAAGGAGCCTGATGTGGGATTGGATTCCAGGACCCTGGGATCATGACCTGAGCCAAAGGCAGACGCTTAACCAACTGAGCCACCCAGGCGCCCCTTGGTGTGTCTTTAGATTCCACGATGTTACCACGATGTTTGGCTTCTTACTTCCTTCTTTACCTTTAATACCATTCCTCCACAAAATGTCTTGCAATTGTGGGGTGCTTACTCTGTTCACTTTCCCAGCCCCTTTCTGTCAATTCCCAGGAGCTAGGGCTCTGATCCCCCAGGGCTCAGATTTTCACCAGGTTGTTACTTTCTCAGCTTTCCTGTTCCACCCCCTCCTCCCATCCCCCATTGTCTATAAAATCCTGCCTGACTCCTTTCTGCAAAGCAGCCTCTGGAGCTGACTTTGCTGTGTTAATATTTCCCCTACTTAAATGTAAATTGAAGTTACTAATTTTCTCTTTCTCCTTGTCATAGCATAGGTTGTATTCTGGCTGATTTGTTTTTTCCTCTTAGTTCATTTTCAGAATGTGCGGAGAGATTTGAATTCAGGTGGTTACCATCCTCTCACAGGAAGCTGGAATTTCTCTTGCTGGTGTTAACCTAAGGGGCAGTGTATCTTGAATGCATACCTTATTATTTTAATCAATGTGTACAGATCTAACTATAGAAGTTCTATTGCTTCTTTTTTTTTACTATCGTTTGGTCACCTTTTTAGTATTATTTTCTGTAAAATATAAGTCTAAAGTGAATCTGTATATATGTTATAAAATTTTATGCATGGTTTTCAGTTTTGAGACTCCTCAATGCATATTTGATAATTTAGTTTAATTTTTATGAAGCAGCTCATCATTATTTAAATATGATAATAAAAAAAAACCTATTTAAGTCTTTATACACATCTCTACCAAAATTGGGTCAATTTTTTTATGCCTCAAGATATGATACCTGAAAGGTAATGTGGTTCCTTGCCATTCTGATAGTCTGAGGGTCTTACCAGGGAGGTGTATCTGAATCCTCTGGAATAAATTTACAAAATACTTTTTTACCTTGTCTATACCCCTGTAATAGAGGTTTTAAACTTTTCTGCATATTATTATCATCTGTGGAGTTTTGAAGAATTCCAATGCTTATTCCACATGCCAGACCCATTATTAAATCAGAGTTTGCAGAGGCAGTATATCCCAGATATCAGTATAAGGCCTGAGATAAAGCCCAAATGATGTCTTAGAAATATTCATTCATATACCTATACACTGATTCACACAAAACTGATGTAGGAAAGATGTTAGGGTTCAAAGCCGACGGCCAAAAAAGAATTCTTGAGACAACTTTGGTGCAAAAAGGTGGTTTTATTAAAGCACAGGCAAAGGATCCATGCGCAGAAAGAGCCGCACTGGGGTCATGAGGAGTGTCCCATTATATACTTTCAAGTTAGGAGGGAGTTTAGAGATAGCATAAATCTCTAAGAGATTTTGGAAACAAGGTTTCCAAGTCCTTGAGGGGGCTAGCTATTGTTAGGAAAAGGTCATTTATTACTGTTTAGTAAAAACTCAGTCATGGGAATCTTAAGCCGTATATCGGTGGGTCATATGCTTGGAGGATGATTGCCAACATGTATCTTTGGGGATAGAGTTAAAAGAAGTTTCCAAAGGAATTTTTATATGTTATAGTAGACTTACAGAATCCTGGGGGTCAGGCTAAGATTGCCTTTTGCCCTTAGCAAACTATCAACATCGAGGCAACTGAGTTCCTAGAGTAATGTCATTCTCCCTGTTTCAAGGACTTGTCAGTGGTCTGTAAGTAGTAAGAAAATCTAAAAATTTTTGTTTTGCCTTTATTTCCCACATCACAACCACAGTTGAGAACCAGTGGTGGTTTTTGAGACCACAGCTCAATAGTCCTTATGAGCTAGTTGAAGAAACATAGTTCTAGAAAATTCTATTTCTTGTCATCTTAACCTGTAGCTATATTTTTGAGATTTTAGGTCAAAGCAAGATCTTCCATAGTATCAAATAATGCTAAGGAAATATCCTCAGGTAGACCTAAATCTCTACCAGTTACTACTACTGCTCTGAGAAACTTACAGAAGTTCTAATCTGTGGGAAGAGAAAGTAATTTGGAACTTCCAAATCTTCACTAAACACATTTTGGAAAAGCAATCTCTTTTTCATTTTCAACTAGAATTGTGATTTCTATGGTTTCTATGGTTTTTAAGTCATGGGCAGAGAGAGAGACTGCTTCAGAATCACCTAGGAAACTTGCTAAACATGCGGTTTCCTAGACCTCACCTCAAGAGAATTGGATTGAGTAGGTTTGGGGGCAAGCTCAGGAGTCGGAGTTTTTAATAAATTACCAGGTGATTCTGAAGCATTCAAAATCACTGTGAGCTCTAGCTTATGCAAAGGTGAATTCCAGAGGAACTTGGTAGAAAGTTTCAGGAATTCTGATAGCCTCAGATCCCCAGAGGCACAAGTGGAAAAGACACAGGTTTCACTTTGATGACATTCACAACATATTCACATAGAGATTTAAAAATGAAATAACTTTGCCATCCTACAGTTGAAGAAAAAAGGACATAGTGTTCATATATTACATAAATAGTTTTCATCAAATCTTTTGGCCAGATAAGTTGCATCATCATATTTGGAAATCCATTAACAGTTTCCTTTCCTGTAGGCTTTCAACGGCAGCCAAGGGAGAACCAAAATACATCTTGTGGATGTGTGAATATGTGTTTATCCCCCTTCAAATGAGTCCTATGACATTTGCTAGCTTTGCAAATGCAACTCCTAGTTCAATATATTCTGTATGATAGAATGAATTTGAAAAAATTGTTGTAGTCAAACTTTTCTTTTTCTTAGAGAAGTTGCTACCCATTACATGTGACCTCATTAGTCAGAATTTTTCTACGGTCACTCTAAATTTTAGAGGTTAAGGCAGTGATTCTTAATATTTTGGATCAAGGATTTCTTTGAGAATCTGATGAGAGCTTTGGAACTGTCTTACCCAGATATTTAAACATATTTAAATGAAATTAAAGTCTCCATATATTTTTAGGTAATCTATTAACATCCCAAAGCACTTTAGAGCCACACTGCAGTTTAAAAATTCCTGATATAAGAAATGTGGCATCTATGCAAATTTATAACTTAATAGGATTTTATATGTTTTTCAGGTATCTGTACAAGAATGAAATTCATGCCCTAGATAAGCAAACATTTAAAGGACTCATATCTTTGGAACAGCTGTAAGTAATAAAACTTCTTATTGAATCATTGATGGTTACAGTTCAAATAGAAGCTTTTTAAATGCCATTATGTGATAGTTGAGCAATTATTTTAAGTTTTGTCATGCAGCTTGAATGATTGAATATTCTGTCATCAGTTGGATAAAAATCAGAATGTATGATCGAGTTGGCATGAGGGCAGGCAGACAGAGTTCAGCTGGAATCCCAGATCCTGCATTTATTAATTGTATGCTATTGGGCAAGTTGCCTTCCCTGAGTCTCTGTTTACAAACCTCTGAAATGAAGATATTTCTACTGTGAAGATTAAGACATTCCATGCAAAGAGTCTAGTTTATCACTTGACACAAAATAGACATTTCATAGAAGGTAATTGATACCTGTGATTATTATTAATTTATCAAGTTCATAGACATTTAACTGATATGGGAACTCCCAGAGCATGAGATCTAACCTTCATTTGACAAATTAATAACCAAAACAATGTTAATTAAATGACTCGCCTAAGGTTAAAGGTCTGTGGCATTATTATTACAACCTAGATCTCCTGACTGCTGTTCTAGTGCACATTTCAGCATTTGACACCTTAGTGCTGGTTTCAAGAATAGTTTGAAATCCCATAAACTTTAGGCTCACTTTTCAGAATTTCAGTGTGAAATATGAATTCTTCAGTATGAAAAAGTTATGTTATATGGTTACTGCTACTGAATGACAATTTGATGTTTTATTCAGACATCTCTCTCAGTTTTTAGTGTCTGTGATACAAATGCTAATTAGATATTTGAAGAGATTTTACCTCATTCATGACAAGCTATGGGATATTTATCAGCTTAGATATATAGAACACTCCTTGATCTTTAATTAATAGGACTCTTAAATACCAGAAGCTTTTGACTCTCAGCTTTGTTTCTATCTTCAATGTGGCTGCTTATTTTCAAAAGGCTATTTGCAATCATTTCCGTAAGAAACATCCTTCTATAACAGTCCAAAGAAATCTAGATTTCTGTTTCCTAGAAGGCTGAAGTGTTAGACTATTGTATTAAAATATGATCAATCAAATACATATTTAAAAATTGTTTCTGTTACTTCTCCCTTATTAATTTTCTTTTACATGACTAATGAGCCATCCTATGACAAAGTGTGTTTCTTCATCTTTAGATAATTTTTACTATATTGTAGAACCATCACAAAAGCCAATTAAATATAACTTTTTTGATAACAACAATAAACAAAACACTTATCACTGTGGTGTGTTTTTCATCAAATATAGCCACAGATGGTTTATAAAAATTAACAAATGAAAAGTTCTAATTCTTGTTTAAAGTGCACATAATTCTCATCAGTAAATGCTTTATATTCTGATAATAATTATTGGCCTTACTAATATTGAGTAATACTATTGTTTAAAGCCATGGAAATAAGCATTTCTGCTGGCTAATTTTAAAGCATGATTCCATGCTCTAGTGAATCACTATTCAAAGAGGATTTTTGGAATCCAAATATGTAATCTCCAATCCTTGGAATTTTTCATAATTGTAATTATAGCTCTGAAAGCCAGTTCATTTCAGTATATCTTTATCAAACTATAGAAGAGGTTGATATGCGTGAAATATTTGTTCTTTAAGACCTATATACATGTCCTTTCTTTTAATGATTCTTACGGTTCATAATCCTTTTGGGGTTAAAATCTTTTTTTTTTAAAGATTTTATTTATTTTTTTGACAGAGATAGAGACAGCCAGCTAGAGAGGGAACACAAGCAGGGGGAGTGGGAGAGGAAGAAGCAGGCTCATAGTGGAGGAGCCTGATGTGGGGCTCGATCCCATAATGCTGGAATCACGCCCTGAGCCGAAGGCAGACGCTTAACCGCTGTGCCACCCAGGCGCCCCGGGGTTAAAATCTTTTTTGAGGAAGGTAGGGACACATGATAGATGTTTGCATAGCCTTGAAAATACAGTAGGACATTGTAATGTCAATTACGCTACTGACGAGATTGTTTACATTCAGTATGAAAATACACTTTTTTATTCTCCTGTAGTCTTCAAGACATAGTCTGTGATCTAAAAAAGTGGGAATGAGAAGTGAGGAAGAGATATTGAAGAAGGATTTGTTAGTCTAATTCTTTTGTTTTTTAATCTTTTGGTCAATTGAAAATTTGATACATTCTTTTTTTTAAAAGATTTAATTAATTTATTTACTTGAGAGAGAGAGTGTGTGAGTGGTAGGGAGGGGAGAGGGAGAGAGAGAATCTCAAGCCCACTCCATGCTGAGCACAGAGCTAATATGGGGCTTGATCTCAAGAACCTGAGATCATGGTCTGAGCTGAAATCAGGAGTCAGATATTTAACTGACTGAGCCACCCAGGTGCCCCGATCTATGTTTCCTTTTTTAAAACCACTTTATTGAGGCCTGATTGACATAAAAAAGGCTGGGCATTAGTGTAAACAACTTGATGAGTTTGGAGATAAGTATATACCCGTGAAACCATTGCCACTATCTATGCTATAAATAGCATCACTTCCAAAAGTTTCCTCCCATTCCCCTAGTATTATTATTATTATTATTATTGATAAGAACACATACCATATCCACTTAAGAAATTTTTAAGTGTACAATTCAGCCTTAAGTCCTGAATCTATAACACTACCAAAGAATATATAGAGAAACTCTTCTTGACATTGGTCTTCAATGATTTCTTGGAAATGAAAGTGAAAGCACAGGCAACAAAAGCAAAAATAGACAATTAGAGCTACATCATACTAAAAAACTTCTGTACAACAAAGGAAATCATCAACAAAATGAAAGGCACCTTATGTAATGGAAAAATATTTGCAGACATATATCTAATAAATCCAAAATATATGATGAACTCCTACAATTCAATAGCAAAATCCAAATAACCTGATTAAAAAATAGGCAAAAGACTTGAATAGATATTTCCCCCAAAAGATTTACAATGGCCAAGAAGTATATGAAAATATGCTCAATGTCACTAATCATCAGGGAAATGCAAATTAAAACCATGATGTGAAGTCACCTCACACTTGTTAGGATGGCTATTACCAAAAAAAAAAAAAAAAAAAAAAGGGTTGGTGAGGGTGGTATAGAGGAAAGAGAATTCCTTGTACAGTGTTGGTAGGCATGTAAATTGGTGCAGACACTATGGAAAAAAGTATAGAGGTTCCTCAAAAAATTAAAAATAGAATTACCATGGGATCCACCAATCCCACTTCTGGGTATTTATTCAAAGAAGTTGAAATCAGGATCTCAAAGAGATACCTGCACTCCCATGTTCACTGCAACATTATTTACAATAGCCCTCTGTCCACTGACAGATGGATGGATAAGGAAAATGTGGTGTATACATACAATGGAATATTATTCAGGACCAAAAGAGAAAGAAATCTTGCCATTTGTGATAACCTGGCCGAATTTGAAGGACCCTGTTAAGTGAAGCAAGCCTGACACAGCAGGACAAATACTATATAATACCACATGTAAGAGAAACCTAAATAGTCAAACTCAAAGAAGAACAGAGTGGAATATTGGTTGCCAGGGGATGGGGGAGGGAGAAATGGGGAGGTGTTAATCAAAGGGTACAAACTTTTAGTAATGCAAGGTGAGTAAAACCTAGAGATCTACTGTACAAAATAGTGACAAACCACATTCTGCTTTAAGGATAAATGCTTTCTTTATATTGCATTAGAATATCTTCCATGTGTTGCCTACATGAAGAGAAATTTTGGGATTAAACACAACACAGTTATAAATTAAAGCATCAATGTTATTTTAAGAATTAATAAGGCACAATTATTTCTGTAGAATAATTTATACTCTTATATTGATTATGCCAGAGCAGTGAATGGAGTAAGGAGTAATTATCTTTATAAGAATTAGAATGATAGAATTTTTATGTAGGAAGATAGAATTATTATGTATTAAGTGTGTATTAAATGAATAAATTTGTGAGGATTCAATCAATTTTATCAAATGTAAAGACCATTTTCTTGGGTATAATTTTCTATTTTATATATAGTTGAACACCACTGTTTAAGGGGTTTAATATCTCCAAAGCATGTTTTTATTCTACAAATGACACAGAGGACTCTAATGCTTCTACGTTTCAGAACAAGAGTAACCGCTGTGTTCTTAGAAAGCACAGTTTAGTATTTCTTGTATTATTAGTCAGACATCCTGCTTTCAATTATTCTTCTTCATCCGAAATTTCTGTCTTTAGTCTGCTGATACAATGGACATATTTTCATTGATTAATTTTTTTTTGCCAATAAATTTCTCATCCTAGCCTCCTTAATAGGCACTAAACACATCTTGTGAAAATAGTATTTTCTAGTAATGGTCCTCATATGACCACTGAACTAGAAGTGATACAATCCATTTTAGTTAGTCATTATTATTTTTTTAAAGATTTTATTTACTTATTTGACAGAGAGAGAGGCAGCCAGCGAGAGAAGGAACACAAGCAGGGGGAGTGGGAGAGGGAGAAGCAGGCTTCCCACTGAGCAGGGAACCCGATGTGGGGCTCTATCCCAGAACGCTGGGATCATGACCTGAGCCGAAGGCAGACGCTTGACGAATGAGCCACCCAGGCACCCTAGTTAGTCATTATTTTTAACTTACATTTCCTTTTCAATGCATAACTTCATATTCCTTACTTTTCCTTTTCATTAGATGTTTACTTATTACTAAATGGCATATTTTATCTAGAGCATTTCTATTAGTTAAAAGCAGGCTTTCATACCTGTGTTACCCTGTTATGCTTTGCTCCATATTCCATTGTCTATTGAAACTATGGAAAGAGGCAGAACAGTGTTTCCAAGAACGTAACATCTTAGAAGTCAGACTGAACTAAGTTTGATCTGACCGAATATGTGTTGCACTTACTAATTATTTGATTTTGAGCATTTCGCTTTACAATTTTAAACCTTATTTTCCTTTTATTGTTTTTAAAATGAGGATAATAGTAGCCATTTGCCAGACTGACTCTGAGATTTAGAGATAATACATGTGAAACACTTGGCAAGAATTGATCCTGAAATAACAATACCTATTATTTTTATAACTATATTTGTTATTATTTTGTAGTTATTATTTCACTATTTTCTGCACAACTTGTTAAGAGAAACAGCTAATCTATTATTTATTTATTTATTTATTTATTTATTTATTTATTTATTTATTTATTTTAAGAAACAGCTAATTTAAATGGTGTTTTTTAAAAGACTTACTTATTTGAGAGAGAGAGAGAGAGGTGGGGGTGGTGAGGGACAGAGGGGGAGGGAGAGAGAAACTCAAGCAGACTCTGTGTTGAGCATGGAGCCTGAAGCAGGGCTCGATCTCATGACCCTGAGTTCATGACCTGAGCTGAAACCAAGAGTTGGGACGCTTAACTGACTGAGCCATCCAGGTGTCTCTAAATGGTGTATTTTTAAATACAATGTTAAATGTAGCTAGTGATACAAAGTATCATTAACTTAATGTCTTTGACCTTTCTTGATCTGTCTAGTTTATTTTGAAGGACTTTCCAATTTGATTCCTTGATATAAGTCATAAGTGACTATAAATGCTAACAAGATACCATCTTTTTAAACATGTAAGTATATCAAATTATAAAGTTAATATTTCGCAGCTTTTAAAATGTCTTATTTTTTCAAGAGGCTTCAAGCCTGATTACAATTTTTAAGAATCTAAAATTACAAAGAATGGAATAACTAGCTTGATGCTTTTAGATTTATAGATACTTGAAAAATATAAAAATTCTGACTGGAACAAAAGAATATATGGGTGAAACTTCTTTTTTTTTTTTAATAATTTTTATTATGTTATGTTAGGGTAAAACTTCTTTTGCTCATTGATTGCCTGAAAGTCCTGCATTAGAGCCACTTTGGGTTTATCCAAATTGTTAATGTCATTCATCCAAAGACCACCGTGTAAATCCTCATAGTTAAACAAGTTGAGTTTGTCACTAATTGCAGTGAAATGAGAACACATGCTGTGGGGAGTCATGGGGAGTATCAGTAAGAAGATGTCAGAAAAAATGTATTATAAACTTAAACTTCGGCTAGGTGATTTTGGAGAGGGAAAGAAGGCAGGGATTTGCTCTAAACTGAATAATGCCAGAAAATGTGCATCAATTCTATGATTGTGTATCTTAATAAATCTTATCTATACAGAGGGGAGAATAGAATGAGGATAAAGCTGTAATTGATAAGGATATAGTGTTCACTCAATCTGGCCAAAGGAAGAGGGTATTTGGTATTTTGTGGGTGGCAAAGTAACATTGTTTTCGTTTGTGCTTAGACAAAATTAGGAAGTAGCCTTGTTTTGTCCTATTTTATCAAGATCTCAGGGTCACTTTGTCTTAGCTTGCATTCTGTGAGATTATGTTCAGTAGAATACCATGGCCTGCCCATGAGTGCCAGGCCAGCTTCTGAATGTCAAAGGTAATCTTTCTTTTCTTTTTTCCTTTCTTAAGATAAATTAGAGCCCAGAATTCAGAATGAAATATAGATCATTCTGGTGGTAAAGATTATTCATGAAAGACTATGGGAAACAAACTGAGGGCTTCAGAGGGGAGGGGGTGGGGAATGGGATAGGCCGGTGATGGGTATTAAGGAGGGCACATATTGCAGGGTGCACTGGGTGTTATATGCAAATGATGAATCATGGAACACTACATCAAAAACTAAGGATGTACCGTATGGCGACTAACATAACATAATAAAAAATTATTATATAAAAAGATAAAATAAAAAAATAAAGACTATGTTTAAAATTATCCTTCCATCATGATGACTAGTAACTTATTCTCAGTGTAAGCATCTTTAAAGTATTACATCTGAAAAAGTTTCATTGATTTATAAACAGAGACAAATTTCTGCTTTTGACTGTGATGTTGTAGGAGAGAGCAGATTTACATTCTGCTTTTAAAAACCAGAAAACCAGGCAAAATATATAAGCCAGCAGTTTTTGGGCATTGGACAACAGGCAGCAAAGAGCTGTGATCCATGACACAGGGGCACACGATGTGATTATCATAGTTCACTGCCCAGAGGCACTTTCAGTGTTGAAGCACAAGGAGGATTATACAGCCAGAGACTGGCTGGGTTGAGGAGACAGAGATTGGAGTTTGGGGATCCTGGCATGGTGAAAACTGGTGACATGCAGCACCAGAGAACAGAAAGCTACATGGAGAGGGCCCTGGAAACCTGCAGAGGCTTCTCCTAGTCTTTGGTTGGATACTGATCAGTACGTATTTCAGGAAATACCTGTGCATAGGAGAACTACTAGAAGTCTCTAGGTCAAAAACATTCCCAGAAATTCCGACACAGAGCTGAGAATAGTTGCTACCAGCCAGTGTGGAAGGATCTGATGCTACATAGCACTGGATAGAGTCCTCAGTGGAGTGTCACCTTAATAGAAGGACAAAATGAGTCCAAATATGAAGACTGCTTGACCTGCTCTGGTACAGGTTAAAACAAACCAGAGAAAATTAAACTGCTCTCAGATAATAAAACTGAGCCAGAATGAAGTCCACTATTCAACAATAAAGTGCAACAAAATCCAGCACCCAATAACACAACATTCACAATTGTTTTGATTCAATCAGAAATTGCTAAGCAAGCACATCATGCCCGAGTTATAAAATCAAGAAACCAAAATCTGATGGTACTAAAAGGAAAAATAAGCAAATTGAACACTCTTCTGTTAATAATTGATAGAAAAAATAGACAGAAAAATCAATAAGCATATAGGAGACCAGAATAACAGTATCAACCAACTTGACCTAACTGAAAGTAATAGGGCATTCCACCTTAAGCCTGAAAAATAACAGCATTTTCATTGCACAAGATAGATCATGTTCTAAGCTATGAAATAATTCTAAATGATTTTCTTTTTTAACCACAAATGGATTTATTAATGAATAGGAGGGAATTGCAATTTGGGACAAGCAAGCTATAGTGAGCCATAGACAAGTCTGACAAACAAAGGGGAAAAAGTTATTTCATGGGGAGGGAAGGGGTTGGGAGAAGTTGTTTTGGACAGAAGTCTGTTGGAGAAAAGGAAGAATTCAGGGTGATGATGGTTTCTCATTGGCTGAGTTGCTGGGGTAATTAATTTCTTATAGGAGATACAATGTATGTCTTTTCCTGTTGTGGCCTATAAATTGATGATTCTTTCCTGTTGGGGATTCTTCTTTTAGGGTCTATAATCTATACTTATTCCTGTAATTGACACAAAGTAGTATCATGTGAAAGCTCCTCCTTCTGGCCTCTTGAATCCATTTTAATGAGGTTTCCCTTTCCAAATTTTCACATTTCCTTCTTTTGATCAAGATCTTTCTTTGAAAACATCACTGATCAAGAGTCAGGTTTTCTTAATTCAGTAGCTTTTTGTCCCCTGGTACCAGGAAGGACTTTTCCTGGGTATCATGTCTGAGAGAAATTGTATAGACTGGAAACCTACTGAGGTCCCATGAGAGTAACAAGGGGTAGGAAGGAGAACTCTCAGGTAATTCCATCTATGGTCTATGTTTATGGGTACATTGTTTTTACAAAGGTTTGACAGGCAACAAGTAGAGAATCAAAAGTAACATGACAATTCCCAGTTGTATGATGGTTCTAAATCAGCACCCTAAGTCTGAAAGTAGCCACTGAAAATATTTATTGACACAGATGCTGACTTAAGGGAGAAAATTCTCCCTTCAGAGGCAGACCTGGAGTCGTGTATGTCTCCTGGAAGTTCCTGCTTCAAGCAGTCATGAAAGCAGATGAGTGGATGCTGCAAAAGCCCACTGAAAGAACTAACTGAGAGCATCTGGGAAGATACAGTGTGGGTATAAACATGAAGCAATAGCTGATAAACTTTTTGCAAGACAACAAACCTTTGAAGACATTTTAAAACAGTATTATAATCTTCAAAGAACTATTTGGAACTAAATGTGTTACCAATAATACAGCCTGTAAATACAAACCGTGAATTTGAGTAAGAATGCAGAGTCAGTTGCATAAAGATGTGGTATGTAAACAGAATGGAACATTGCTCAGCAAATAAAAGAAATCTTGTCCTTTGCAACAACGTGGATGAACCTAGAGGGTAATATGCTAAGGAACAGAAGTCAGAGAAAGACAAATACTGTATGATTTTACTTATATTTGGAATCTAAGCAAACAAACAACAGAAACAGACTCATAGGTAAGGAAAACTATTGGTTAGAGGGGAGGGGATGTGGGACAGATGAAACAGCTGAAAGAGATTCTGAAGTATAAACCTTCAGTTATAAAATGAATAAGTCATGGGGATGCAATATACAACATAGAGAATAGAGCCAGTAATATTATAATGACTTTGTATGGTGATGATAACGGAATTGTGGAGGGGATCACTTTGTAATGTATAAAAGTACACCTGAAACTAATAGGACATTATGTCAATTAAATGTCAATAAAAATGAAAAGAAGTAAAATTTGCATATTGTGAAAAACATAAAAATAGCCATCCTTTGATAGAGTAATCTTTTCACAGCGCATATTGTGAAAAAAAAAATAAAAATAAAAATAGCCATCCTTTGGTATAGTAGTCTTTTCACAGTGCAGTCCTGGGAGAGAAAGACCTTAAGCATCACACGTTCAACTTGGAGATTTTCTCTGTTGGAAATGATACCTCCCGAAAGACTCTCTTCCGCTGTGCTGGGAAGGCCCCTATCGTGTACTGCTGATGAAGCCTTGTACCTCCAAACTCCCAGGAATAGACTTTTGGATTAATGTAACATATCTAAAGAAGGCACCAAACTTTGACTGGACTACACACCATTTGGCGACCTGAAAGTACAGATTTCCTGGAACTGAAGATGTCTTGAAGACATCTCATGAGACAGCATTCCCAGAATGTCTGGACCAGACCAATTAGAAGGTTCAGGAAACTTCAGAGTCTGGAAATCATACAAAATATCTTTTATGATAAAAACAGAATTCAACTAGAGAACAATAATAGAAAGATATCATATAAATTTCCAAATTGTTAGACCTACCAAGCAATTCAAAGAAGAAATTACAAGAAAAATTAGGAAATATTTTGTAATAAAATAAAAATGAAATGACAACATATTGAAATTTTGAGGATGTAACTATAGTGGCTAGATTGAAATTTACAAAATTAAATGCTTACATTTGAAAAGAATGAAGATATCAAATCAGTGGTCCTAGTTTCTACCTTAAGAATCTAGACGAACAGAGCAAATTATACCCAGAGTAAGCAGAAAGAAGGAAATAATGAAGATGAGTTAAAATGAAAGAAACTGGAAATAGAACCACAATAGAGAAAAGTAAATAGACAAAAATCCAATTCATTGAAGAAAACAATAACATTGATAGACCTTAAGCCAAATTATCAGATAAAAGGGAGAAGATACAATTTACCAATATCAAGAATGGAGGTGAATCAGTACAGATACTTTGAAAACACTAAATGGATAATAAGGATTTATCATGAACAATTTTCTTCCAATAAATTGGACAAGTTAATGAAATGGAAAAATACAATTTACAAAGTTTACTCAAAAACAAAGAAATAATCTATATAACTGTATATATATTAATATATATACTAAATTACATGTGTAATTAAAACATTTCCAAAGAAAAACAAATTCCATGTCTAGATATCCTCATTGGTGAATTGTTACAAACATTTAAGGAAGAAATAAATCCAATTTGATACAATATTTTTTAAAGTAAAAGAGGAATCTTTCCAAATCATTTTGAGTTGCAGTTGTTTTATGACACCAAAGTCAGACAAAAGCATTGCAAGAAAAAAAAAAAAGCCCTGTATCCCTCATTAATATAGATGCAAAAGTCCTTAACCAAATATTAGAAAATCAAGTCTAGCAAATTATCTGAAAGGTAAAATAAATAAATCATGCACAAGTACATTTAATGTAAGGGATACAAGTTGGTTTAACATTTGAAAACCAAAAATATATTTCACCATATTAAAGAAGAAAAAAACATATGATCATCTCAACATATGCAGAAAAAGTATTTGGGAAAATACCCATTCATGATAACCCTCAGCAAGTTATAAGTGAGTGGGAATTTTCTCAACCTGGTAAGTGACATCAAAGAAAGGCCTTTGCCTAGGGGCGCCTGGGTGGCTCAGTCAGTTAAGTGTCTGCCTTCAGCTCAGGTCATGATTCCAGGATCCTAGGATCGAGTCCCACATCAGATTCCCTGCTCAGCATTGGCATCTGCTTCTCCCTCTCCCCCTGCCCTGCTTCTATTCTCTCTCTTGCTCACTCTTTCTCTCAAATAAATAAATAAAATCTTACCAAAAAAAAAAAAAAAAAAAAAGGCAGGCCCTTGCCTAACTTTATATTCAATGGTAAAAAGACTGAGTACTTTACTCTTAAGATTGGGAACAAGGCAAGAATGAAAGGAAATTATGAAAGAGACTCATCATTCTGAGTCATTAGGGAAATGAAAATTAAAACCACCATGAGATACCAAAATACACCTTTTAGAATGGCTAAAATTAAACACATGGAAAGCACTAAGTGGTAGGGAAAATGTGGAGCGCCTGGAACTCTCACACGTTTGCTGCTGAGAGGGCAAAACTACTGCCACTTTGAAACATGTTTGGCAATTAAGAGTTTGGACATAGCAATTTCACTTTTCAGTGAAAGTATTTACCCCAAAGAAATAAAATCTCTTTCCACACAGACTAGTACTTGAAGGATTATAACATCTTTATTAAAATAGTCCTAGATTACAAACAACCCAAATATCCATAAACTGGTGAATGGATCAACAAAATAAGATATATGCATACAGTGGGATAACACTCAGTAATAAACAGAAACAAACCACTGATACTCATAACATTATGGATGAATTTCAAACACATGTGCTAAGTGAAAGGAGCTAGATAAGCAAGACTTTATACTGTCTAGTTATATTTATATTACATTCTAGGAAATGCATAACTATAGTGACAAAAACGCAGGTCAGTGGTTTCCTGGAGCCGGGGGGGGGGGGGGCGTGCTTGTGGGAAGAAGGATTGGCTGCAAAGCATGTAAGACCATTTTCGGGGGTCATGGAAATATTCAAATATCATATTTATGATGCTGGTTAAATGAGGTATACATTTATCATAACTAATTTATTTGCATACTTAAAATTGGTGAATTATTATCATATGTAATTTATACCTCAATAAATATGACTTAAAAACAAATAAAAACAAATAAATATCTCATATAACTCATTTATTTGACAGGTGTTTCCATGCACTTACCCTCCTTCCCATTTTTGTTTGCTAAATCTATTATTTCTTATACTAGCTTATAGTGGATCTTGAAGTCAGAAAGTAAAATGCCTCCAATTTTGATTTTCTTTTAAAAAATTGTTTGCACTCCCATATATGTTTTAGAATTATCTTATTCATTTCTATCTTGCCACCACCCACTCCATTACCACCAAGTAAAAGCCCCCTGAGATTCTGATTGTAATCACATTGAATCTGTAGATGTATTTCTCAGAATATCACCAAACATACCATATACGAATTCAGAGCAGACATAATAAAGTAGATTCCTTTGGGTAGAGTTACATCCAAAGCAAAAATTTTAGTCACCTAAATAGTTTGGGTAAAGTCAAAGCACATTTTTGGCCAGTGACAGCATCACCTGTATCTTGGGTAGAGCAGCTAGAACTTTTCTGGAACCCGAGCAACTTGAGGGCTGGGTGTGCAGTTACAAGGGATGGCAGTTTGATCCTATTTTCTGAGCGTCATTAAAATTCTATTTTGAAGCACCTTTCTAGGAACAGTTCTGTTCTTTCCTCAATTAATTTTGTCTTTCCAACTGGCTTTGTGACAACGTTTCAGATATATTTGATGAAAAAATAGCAATACAATATTCTCCGTGGTTTACACTCCACTACATCCCAGTCTGGGTCTGGCTTTCCCCATCCAGTCCATAGCATCATCCTATTTCCTCACTGATGTACCCTGGCATGAAGCTAAAGCTGGCAAACCGTCTTTGGGGCACCACATGAAAAGAAGGCTTTGAGGACTTTGCCCTCTTCTGCACAATTCTAGATAAAATCTGTAAGACAAAGAATAATCCTGACTTTGAACTGTCCAAGTTTGTTCTTCAATAGCAAGTAGATGTTAAAAACAGAGAAGTTCTCTGATTTTTGGGGGCTCTCCAAGGTTTCCTAGGGAAAGGCCCAGACACTCACACTGAGAAGTAGGTCGGTGGGGGTGGGGTTGAGTGTTTCTCATCTTCCTGGTTGCCCTGTGCTTGCACACGGGTGCTTCTGATGGGCTGGGATCAGAGGGAAGGAAGGCGCTTGTGTCAGACTTCAAGGACTGCTGTTGCTAAAATGTCTGGAGGAGAGAACAAGGTTTATGGATTTGAGTACGTTTTGAAGGCATTCCGTAAACAACAATTGCTGCCAATTAATCTGCGTTTGGGTTTTTGATTGAATTTCCTTTTCTAAGATGTTTTAAGAGGACAGTTCGTGGATTAGTGTTTCTAAAGTTAAAATTTTCATCTGCCTTACAACGTGCTCAGTACTGTTCCCGAACCAGAGAATATCCAGCCTGGCAGCATGTGAGAATCACCCAGGGAGCTCACAAAAATAGCACTGTCTGCCCACCCTTGCAATAAATCAGAATCCCAGGAGGAGAATGCTGGCATTGGGAGCTTCTTTTAAAGTCCCCTGGGAGATTCTAATGTGCAGTCAGCGTTCAGAATTATTATCTTTTCCTTAAATGTAAAGATATTATCAAGAGTCCTTACCTGGGATTTGTTTCCTCTTCTGTCTGCAACCCTCTCCTAACAACTACCACCAAGAGTTTATAAACCCTATTATTTAGACATAACCTTTATCTGACATAAAAGTTGTGCCATGTACCAGCCAAATAAACACATTAGGTTTGGGTTTTAAATGAATTATTATAAATATTTGGGCTCAAGTACTTAAATAGAAATCATCTCAACTTGTTTTTCCACACTGCAGAGTACTTGTGTCACTGGACTCACTTTCTAGCCTCCTGTTCATTCCTGATGTAATTGCATGAAAACACTGTGTGTGTGTATGTGTGTGTGTGTGTGTGTGTGTGTGTGTGTGTGTGTAGTGGGGGCTGGGGCATGGGAGGGCAGGCTCCTTCAGTTCTGTTTAATGTTATAGCAAATATTTGTGTTTGGCCAGCATACACCGAAAATTGATATCATAAAATTTGTGATATATTACCAAGAAAGAAGAATCCAAAAAACTTGACAAAATAAATGCATTTATACTTATTAAAAAGAAGACTTGGATTATGTAGCAAACAATACGCCTTTATTGGCCAATAGACTAGAAAACTTGGCTGAATCACTTCTCTGTGCTCTGGACTGTATCATATATTCTTCTGGACCCTTCCCATTTCTCCTTTGCCTTCTTTCATGATATCTTTCCTTTAAGGACATGCTCAAGTTTCTCTCACAAAGCCCATTCTCGAGCTTACATTTCCATGTAGCTACTCTTCTTTTTTCTCTCTGTGTGTATATCAAGTATACATTATACTGTAACAGAAAGCTTAGCTTAAATTGGCCTAAGCAAAAAAGAGAACTCACAATCCAATGACTTCCCAAAAGAGAAGCTAAACAAACAAACAAACACCTCAAGAAACAAAAAACCAAGATGCTCTCTGCTCCACTCTTGCTCAGATGGCAGCAAGGGTAAACAATACCACACAGGTTACCAGGCTTCATCATTAACGCAATGGCTTTATACACATTATGGCACTTAATCCTCTAGTAACTATGAAGTAAATGTTTCTACCATAAAAGTTAAAGAAAAAGAAACAGAGTCTTGGAGAATATGAAGTTAAATGTCTTGTGCATTGTTGCACAGTTACAGCAAGTGGTAGTGTAAGATAAATATTAAGGTCCTTTGATTCTGAGTTTTGAGTCTTCGTGAGAATATCACTATTTAATACTGTAAAAATAACAGGGTTTCTGTTTTGGAAATATTTTACCTTTTTCATTCTGGTTATTTCTCAAGTGATGATAATAAAAAAATGTTTATGGAGTCAGTGTTTCTAGAATGATTGCTATGGTCCTTAGGAGAAGCACGCAGTCTCAGCAATGGATGGAGACTTTGCTGGCTCATCTGCATAGCCTGCACTACAGACAGACCAGACCACGGCCTCAGTTAGGACAGCAACTTCATCTTCACAAGAATCTATAGCGAAGACTTGCAGACTGCGGTAGCAAAATTTAGTCAACAGCAGATTATACGTTAAACAGCATTTAGGGCATGTTCTCGCTTATCGGGACATCTTCAATTAAATGTGGCTGGTGACAGAGGAAGAAACTCATCACCATTGCTTTATAATTGGAGTTTGGCAGTGACTGACTCCTGTTTCTGTACTTGAAATCATATGCCATCTACTGAGATATTGATAATAGTCACCAGGTATTCTTTGAATGCATCCTTCTCTCACCTCTTAAGCTTTGCAGATGTGCTTTGCTATTTCTGGAATCCCTTCTCTGTCTTCTTTTCCTGACTCAATTCCTTGCTCAATCATCTCTGTAAGGAAGTCAGGGCTGTGTCTGACTTAAGCAACACAGCGTCTCCTACTCCACTTCCCTGATCACCTGAAAGATCTTTATTTTTATATCTTGTTTGCTATTGAGTGCACCTGCCTTCCTCCCAGGGATGAGCCCCTGGGTCCCATCTGGTTCCTGACACCAGGCAGGGGTCTAAGATCTCTGCACTGTGCTAGCCTCCACAGCTACATCATCTGTGACCCTCAGAGTCTGATGGCTGGCAGATGGGTTATCTGCCCTCCTTCAGTATATGCTAGACAGGTAGAAGGAGACAAAGAGCAAGCTAACAAATATCTTGGAGAAAGTGGAGACTTTGTAGCACACAGTCATACACCGTCTATATGGACATAGCATCTTGCTGGGCAACGATAGTGAGAACTCCCTCCACTGATTTCAGTTCCTTGGTTAAATAAGTTGGTAGCCCTACATGTACTCTGGTTAAATCCCTTCTTGGGGTGTGTTGGGAGATGCTCTTGTCTGTGGGCTGGGTGGTTTCAGGGGCCTATTTTCTACTGATGTCAGTCCAGAGGCTCAGGGATTGCTTTAATGTTTTAAAAGTCACAGGCTATAGCCTTCCCCCTATGGGCTTTCCTATGACTACAATTCATTCATTCATTCATTCATTCATTCATTCATGTGCATATTCAAAATATTTGAGTGCCTGATTTGTGGTAGGTATTTTGTAGGCAATGGAAATTAATCAGCAAATAAAACAGAAAATACTGGTCTCAGGGTTCTTACTTTTCTTGGGAGGAAAGAGCAAAGACCTAAGTCCATGTATGGAATAGCAGCTTAAGAACTTTGAAATGGAAACATTATCTGGGTGGATTTTATGAGTGGGATATAATCATATGAGTCCTTAAAAACAGAAAAGGAAAACAAGAAAGTCCTTTAGGGAGTTGTAACAGAAAGAGAAAGAGAAAAGACCCAGACTAGGGGAGGAAATCACTCTACTCCTTCTGGTTTTGAAGACAGAGGGAGGGACATGAGCCAAGGAATGCAGACCACCTCTAGAAGTTGGGACTGATTCTGAGCTTATAGTCTTACAATCACAGGGAACTGAATTCTACCAATAGCACCAATGAGCACAAAATGGATTCTACCCTAAAGAATCCAGAAAAGAAACAGCCCTACCGACACCTTAATTTTAGCCAACTCCAAATGCAGACACCAAGTGGCCTGCCTCCATTTCCCCTCAAACATCTAACAGGCACCTCCAGTTTGGCATGGAACCAAATGGAGCTCCTGCTTCCCCCAGCCACACCTCCTGCATTTTCCACATCTCACTTGGCTAAAATTAAGGTGAAATTATTTACATCTTTTGACATTAGTTGGCAGAACTTATTTTCTCACCATTTTCTGCCTTCCAAGTCATTTTCTCAGCTGCAAGGAACATGGAGCACCTGTCATTTTCAGTCCTAGGACAATTGTCTAAATAACTAATGGATGAGTCAAGTGACCTTTTAAATTAATATTTTATTTCACTCAGGGTTGTTAATATTGTAATGGTCTTTGGCCTCTCCCTTTTCTAAATCATCTTGCACACAACCACTGGATCAGACAGATAAGGAAATTGGTGCACTGAGAGGTTAAGCTACCTGGTGAAGATGAAACAGCTAGTGAGTGGAGGAGCCAGGATTAGACTCAGGTGTCTGGAGCTAGATTATACACCCAGCCTCTGTATATTCTTCTTTTTTTGCATTCCTTTCCTGACTGCTTCTTTTTTCAAAGCCAAGTAGAAGTAACCTCTGTCTTTCCCCTGTAGGTTCCCACTGTATGTCCCCAGTAATTTTGTCATACCTCTGTGGATGGTTCTCTCTACTACATCTAGTTCATCAGGAACATGAAGGACCTGTGTTTACTACTAACGACACTATGACCTATAGCTCACTTTGAGTACTTACATGCAGAAAAGTAGTGGCCATTTAGACAACTGTCCTAAGCCCTGGACAAAAATATCTCCTGAGGATAATACCTCACAGAATTGTTGTAGAGTAAATAGGCTGATTTA
Organism: Ursus americanus; assembly: GCF_024610735.1. Lineage (NCBI taxonomy): Eukaryota > Metazoa > Chordata > Mammalia > Carnivora > Ursidae > Ursus > Ursus americanus. Next base: position 75,786,902 of record NC_142135.1, read on the forward strand.
TATAAAGCAGCTCCATCAGTGCTTCACAAACATTCAATGCCACAGAAGTGTTTACTGTTGTTGTTTGGGCAATAGTCTTAAAAGAGGACAGTATACTACTAAGTACAAAGGGGAATTTGAGGGTAGAAGGCAGGTCAGGAGAAGGTACCAAGTAGGTGGAAATACAAGGGGCTTGTGAGGAAAGGTGCTTAGGTATGAAATTTATACAACCGCCCCATCACAGGTGAGAAGGGGTTCTAAAGTAAGAAATCACGGAAGTCCCACATGGCAGTGGGCTTTGTATGGTGTGCTCATGTGTCTTGTTGCTGAGGAGGCGCTGGGGAGTGATTTAATCAGAGTAATGCTTTAGAAAGATTTCCCAGCAACTGTCTAATAAATGCGCTGCATGTATTCAAAATGAGAGTCAACTAAAAAATCAGTTAAGAAAAGAGTCCGAATGAATACAGCTGCATTGGGGATGGCAGGGGAAGTATATGAAGAAGGTAGCAGTTTCACCAACTGATGTCTTGAGTCGGCAGGAGAGTGAAAGGAGGCACGGGATCTACGGAATGAATAATGACGTTATTCCCTGGACAGTGCACCCAGAAGGGGCAGGCTGGAGGGAATGTGATGCTTTGCTGAGTTCCAGGTGCCCACAGGACACCCGGGTGGAGATGTCTAGTAGGCAGCTGGAAATGCAGGTCTGCCCCAGCTGAATCAATTGGAAAGTCATAAGCATGAATAGATAGATAGTGGTCAATGTGGTGGGTGAGGTTTTATAGTAATTATTATTGGCAGCATTTTCTTTGAATGGCAATTAAACTGCAAGCACAGTTAACAGTCAATCATATATTGGGAAAGAATGTAATTAGAAGGATATATTGTGTGTTTGGAAATGCAGAACTTGAGTGACAGTAAGAATAGCTATTTAGTGACAGAAATAGAAGAGGCAGGAGGAGGTGGGATGGAGAAGCATTAAAATAGATATCCTTGGTGTTTATCCCAGAAATGGAAATTTTCCTTAACTGCTGGGATATTTTTCCTCACATCCTTTCTAGATATATCTATAACCTCAGCTGCTATCTGCCACATTAAATTTTAGACACTATTGGCTTAACAGGTTGAATATTAATATGGACACTAAACCCAAAGGCTGTCTCACATAATAAAATTTCAAAACCCCCTAAGATTCGGTTACTCAGTCGTACTGCTTGAGGACTCATTTGGAAATCGAATGGCTATACCGATGCATTGTTATGCCCCTTTCGTCCTGCAGGTGTCACCATTAACTCACAGTCCTGGCCTCAGCCAGGCCTTCATGCAGCCCGCACACAGGCCCTGCCTGTCTGGGACCCCAGTGTCCGAAGCAGGTGCATTGGGAAGATTCTGAGGACAGATCATATAGTAAAATGAGAAAGACACTTATATTCTAGTGACCCTTTTATTTGGGTGAGAGGAAAACTATATAGAGAATAGAATTTCAGATGGAGAAATACCTGGATTTTTGGTATTCCCTGCCTCCAAACTGTAGAAACTAGCAGGTCGTTTTACAGACAGCAAAGTATGGAGTTGGGATTTCCAGTTTCTTATTTGTCACAACTCTATATGATCGGTGTTTGTGTTTTTAGGGCAAATCTGGGGGCAGGCTCAAAAAGTGTGGGTATGCACATTTACCAGGTAATGTGGCTGTCTGAGGTCCTGTTTTCTGCTTGTTGTCATAGAAGTGACCCTTGAACACGAACACTGTCTGCTCTTTAGCAGTGGCCCAACGTTCTGCTAAGAGGAGAGACAGGCTGGCAGAATTTTCCCTGAGCCAGAAATCCTGGATCTTGTGGTGGTACCTGTGATTGGCTATCAGTGAACCTGGCTGATCCTTATGGCATCATCTCAATTTTCCTTCTTTTGAAAGGAAACTGCTTACTGAAATATTTGAGTGAAGAGATGTTATATTAAGTTGGATGCATATTTCTGACTGTGTATAATTCTGGATATATAGAGAGAGGCAGGAACAGGCAGCAAAAAAAAGTTACAGGTGGTAATTACTGGGTGGCAGGATTTTTAGAGTTTTTTTAAAGGCACTTTTTTGTATTGTTTGAATTTTCCTCAGGTAATATATCATTTTTTAAAACAGCTTTATTGAAGTATAATTTATATGCCACAAAACACCCATTTTAAAGCAATATGTAACTTTTACAACAGCTGTCACACCTTTAAAAATCATGAACAGATCAGACAAAAGACAAAATAGGCTTCATGGAGCATGCCTTTCCTGTACTTTTCCTGTTATGGGAAAAGTGAGATGTGTGGAGACTTTTAAAAGATTTTTTTTATGAAAGTGACATATAAAGTCAACTAGCAATTTTTAAAAGCAAAAGCAATGTTTGCTTTAAAATTGTTCTTCCTTCTTTTCAGCTGTCAGTCCCCAGGCATTGAGCCTCATCAGGAACAGTGCCATACGCCTTTGTTTCGATTAAGCAAGGTGTGCGATTCAACAATTTTGGTGTTTTCTGAGATAGTTCAGAACTTTTGCATTTTTAACCTTAAACTTTTTCAAAGATTCCAAAAGTTTCAAGATTGCAGTCTTGGGTTGGAAAACTCCCAAGAGCAATTTCCTATAAAATTGTGCTGTTTCTATTTCAGGAGAGAAACAGTGATCACATAATAGAATTTCATTCACAGAATTTCCTGTTCTGTAACGAGGCACAAACTAAAAGTAAAAGAAGCATTTCACTAATGCATGTAAAATGTTCAAATGTTACTTCTAAAAGACAAGTAAAGAACTGGGGAACACTTATTTTATATTAATGGTTTTATTTTTTTTCAGCTAATGATGGCATCATGAGAAAAATTATATCCAAAATGAAAATCTAGCGTCACGTTTATATGATTTCTTTGACTCCATATTAACTGGGAAGATTTGCCCAGATGCTGAAAGTTGTGATAATCTTTCAAAAAGTCCAGAGAAAAAAATTTAAGGAAGGTTTATGAAAAGCTCATATTATAACAGTTTAATTACATTGATAATGATATGTCAAGTAAGACGGTTTTCAGAATGTATAATAATATGATTACATTTAAAACAAGGTCATCCATCAAATGGTATAATTCCAGTTATAACTTGGGAGTCGTGGGGAGCTAGGTGATGTACATCCATGAAATGGCCACTCACTGTAGGTGGCACCACGGATGCATTTGAGTGTGACCTTATTCTTCTAGAAAAGCCCCTGTCCATTTCAGTTACAGGGGCAAGGTCATATTTATCCACCTTCAAATATGAGTACAGAAGTCTCCATGGGAACATTTGACTGAAGATATACAAATAGGTAATAGGGAAGCAATTTGTAATAACATTTCTAGGACAGTCGACTTGCATTTTCATAAGGATGTCGCATATTCATCTTAAAGGATCTTGGGTCATCAAGTCCAGCAATTTCCATTTGTGTTTTGCCTTGTTTTGTTTTTAGTTGATAAAATTAAGAACTGGATAAATTAACTGATTTTCTCAACATCACAAGGCAAATTAATGTCAGGCCAAAATTGGAACTCAGGATTTTAGACCACCAGTCAATTATTTTCCAGTACGCCATGACTGCTGGTCCATGCTGACTGCATATACAACTTGATAAACAGAAAATTTTATTTTTAAAATACAGTTTTACAATTGTTCTTAAGAAAAATGAATAGAGAATAGAAATGGGGGCACCTGGGTGGCTCAGTCGTTAAGCGTCTGCCTTCAGCTCAGGGCGTGATCCCAGGGTCCTGGGATCGAGCCCCACATCAGGCTCCTCTGCTGGGAGACCACTTCTTCCTCTCCCACCCCCCTGCTTGTGTTCCCTCTCTCGCTGGGTGTCTCTCTCTCTGTCAAATAAATAAATAAATAAATAAATAAATAAATAAATAAATAAATATCTTAAAAAAAGAGAATAGAAATGAATAAATATTGGAGATGCTTCACAACTTTCTTCTATTATATATGAGAATATTTTTCAATGTATATCATTCACAAATCCTAATATCTGATCAAGTTTGCACTTAACATTTCTTTAGACACATCATAGATATTTAACCAAGATCTTGTTGTACCATGTTTCTCCCATACTGCAGAATGCACAACTGGCTCTTCATAAATACATGGTTTTAAATTATCACTAAAATAATTATCTTTTTCTTACGGTAAAGCTTCATCTCATAAAAAGATACCACTCTTGTAGGTAAATCCGTTTCTAGATAATGAGACTAAATCAGGTAATAAATTAATATGTTTTCCACAAGGAAAAATTACATCATTATATGGACGAGACTTCTATTACATTCTCTGTAATGTAAATTATAATTGAAAAAGAAGTAGTTTTTAATGAAAAATGGACTTCTCTGGTGGTTTGTTTCATTCCCTCCACTATAATTTCTTTTTTTTTTTTTTTTAAGATTTTACTTATATTTCCTTGAGAGAGAGAGCAAGAGCAGAGGGAAGAGACAGAGGGAGGAGCAGACTCCCCTCTGAGCAGAGGGCCTGATGCAGGACTTGATCCCAGGACCCTGAGATCATGACTTGAGCTGAAGGAAGATGCTTAACCGACTAAGCCACCCAGGCACGCCCACCTCCACTATAATTTCTTCAGTGATCCCTTTGTTAGTACTCAGCTTACCTATCTCTCTATTGGATGAGTTGACATTCTCCTTATACTTAGCTGAGCCTCATTTCACAATTATCGACACAGACTGGACCTAGTGGTGGTCAAAACAGAGAGCCCAGAAGAAAGAATAAAAGTGCCTTTATATAGATTTAATAAATATTTTTTTCTTTTTTCTTTTACACATCATCTAGGATAGATGCTTCCTTCTCATTTTATTTTCAATGAATATAGTCAAGCTACAACCAACTTTATTAGTTCTGAAGTTGTGCTGTATTTTCTTTTCTCATTGTTTTAGAGAAATCAAGAATAAGAAAAATGAAAGATTTTATATCTCCTTCATTTATTCTTTTTTCTGAAGGTTATTCTTTGTTCATGTAGACCCAAGTTTCTGACCTATGTCATTTTCCTTCTGCTGGAAGCACTTCCTCAGTGTAGCATGTGTGCACCTTGGTTTTTATTTTCATTTCTCTTTCACTTCTGAAGGATAATTTTACCAGGTATAGAATTTTAGGTTGGCACTTTTTCTCTTTTAGTAATTTGATTATTTCACTCTACTTTCTTCTTGCTTACATAGTTTCTGACAAAAGGTCCAATGTAATTTTCATCCTTTTTCTTCTGAACATAAGTTGTTTGTCTTTTAACTTTTACATCTTTCAAGGCTTTCTGGTTGCCTTTGGCTTTCTGCAGTTTTAACATATCATGTTTAGATTTTTTTTTAAGATTTTATTTATTTATTTGACAGAGAGAGACACAGCCAGGGAGAAAGGGAACACAAGCAGGGCGAGTGGGAGAGGAAGAAACAGGCTCCCAGCAGAGCAGGCAGCCCAATGCAGGGCTCGATCCCAGGACCCTGGGATCACGCCCTGAGCTGAAGGCAGACGCTTAACAACTGAGCCACCCAGGCGCCCCCATGTTTAGATTTTTTGTTGCTATTTTTTATCCTGCTTAGTGTCCTCTGAGCTTCTCAGGTCTGTAGATTAATATTTGACACTAATTTTAGAAACTTTAAACCATTATTTCTTTTACCCATTTCTCTTTTTAGCCCTCTATCCCTCTAGTATGCCAATTATGCACATATTAAAACTTTTAATATTTTTCTACATCTCTTGTATATTTTGTTCTTTTAAAAAATTCTTCTTTTTTCTCTTTGAGTTCAGTTTGGGCGATTTCTATTGACTTACTGTAAGTTTGCTGACTTTTTCCTCAGCTGTATCAACTATACTAATGCACATGTCAAAGGTACTTTTTGTATTTGTTATTGTGTTTTTGAGGTCTAGCATTTCCTTTTAAATTTTTTTATAGTTTTCATCTCTCTGAGAGTATCTAACTAAGCTTGCAAGTTATTAACCTTTCCATTAGAACTGAAGATATTAGTTATAGTTAAATTCTCTGATAAATTCCAACATCTTGGTTATGTTCGAGTTTGCTTTTGGCAATTGCTTTGTTTTTCAGACTGTTTTTTCTCAGCTTTTGGCATGCCTCATAGTTTTTTTCATTGAAATCCAGAAATGTTGGATAGAATCTGGGAAGCAGATTCTGAGGTAAATAGGCTTTTAGTGTGAGAAGTGACATAAATCTGGCCAGGAGTGACCAAATCTCTGACTGAGGTTCCTGCAGTGAAACTTGTTTTTGTCTCTCCTTTTGCTTTTGGCACTCGTGTTGCTTCTTCTTAGACAGTTTGTCTCTTTCAGTTTTTTTTTAGTTTTGATGTACAATTATTGCTCCTGGAAGTTTATTAGCACATGGGTAGGAAGTGGTGGGTAGACATTACCTAATCCTTTGATTACATTTTGGTCTTTGGGGTGCACAGTAGGCTTGTGTCTTAAGGGTGTGGCTTTCATAAGAATCTCTGTCCTCCCTCCATGGGTAGAATTATTTGCCCCTGCCCCAATCCCTTCCCCAGCTGTAGCATTCCTAGTCTATGTATGTGAAACCCTCCCCCTCTAGGTTTATGCTTTCCTTTCTTTCATTTATTTTTCTGAGAGGAAACAGACTGAAGTTGAGTTGGAGCTGAGCAGATGAGATGGGATTTCACTGTTGCCCTCTGGTGATGTCCTGCCCAAGGTTGAGACTTTGTCTGTTAAGGGAGGAAAGTCTGGGCAGTTAACACAATGATTTTTCTTTTTCTTTTTTTTTTTTTTAATGATTTTTTATTGTATTATGTTAGTCACCATACAGTACATCCCCGGTTTCCGATGTAAGGCTCGATGATTCATTAGTTGGGTATAACACCCAGTGCACCATGCAATACGTGCCCTCCTTACTACCCATCACCGGTCTATCCGATTCCCCCACCCCCCCCTCCCCTCTGAAGTCCTCAGTTTGTTTCTCATAGTCCATAGTCTCTCATGTTTCATTCCCCCTTCTGATTACCCCCCCTTTCTTTATCCCTTTCTTCCCCTACTGATCATCCTAGTTCTTATGTTCCATAGATGAGAGAAATCATATGATAGTTGTCTTTCTCTGCTTGACTTATTTCACTTAGCATTATCTCCTCCAGTGCTGTCCATGTTGTAGCAAATGTTGAGAACTCGTTCTTTCTGATAGCTGAGTAATATTCCATTGTATATATGGACCACAACTTCTTAATCCAGTCATCTGTTGCAGGGCATCTCGGCTCCTTCCACGATTTAGCTATTGTGGACATTGCTGCTATGAACATTGGGGTGCATATGGCCCTTCTCTTCACTACGTCTGTATCTTTGGGGTAAATACCCAGTAGTGCAATGGCTGGATCATAGGGTAGCTCAATTTTTAACTTTTTAAGGGACCTCCACACTGTTTTCCAGAGTGGCTGTACCAACTTGCATTCCCACCAACAATGTAGGAGGGATCCCCTTTCTCCACATCCTCTCCAACAATTGTTGTTTCTTGCCTTGTCTATTTTTGCCATTCTAACTGGCGTAAGGTGGTATCTCAGTGTGGTTTTGATTTGAATTTCCTTGATGGCTAATGATTTTGAACATTTTTTCATGTGTGTGTTAGCCATTTGTATGTCTTCATTGGAAAAGTGTCTGTTCATATCTTCTGCCCATTTTTTGATTTGTTTATTTGTTTCTCGTGTATTGAGTTTGAGAAGTTCTTTGTAGAATTGGATACCAGTCCTTTATCTGTAGTGTCATTTGCAAATATATTCTCCCATTCCGTGGGCTGCCTCTTAGTTTTTCTGACTGTTTCCTTGGCTGTGCAGAAACTTTTAATCTTGATGAAGTCCCATAAATTCATTTTATCTTTTGTTTCTCTTGCCTTTGGGGATGTGTCATGAAAAAGGTTGCTTTGGCCGATGTCGTAGAGGTTGTTGCCTATGTTCTCCTCTAGAATTTTGATAGATTCCTGTCTCACATTGAGGTCTTTCATCCATTTGGAGTTTATTTTTGTGTATGGTGTGAGATAGTGGTCAAGTTTCATTCTTTTGCATGTAGCTGTCCAATTTTCCCAGCACCATTTATTGAAGAGACTGTCTTTTTCCCACCGGATGTTTTTTCCTGCTTTATCAAATATTAGTTGCCCAAAGAGCCGAGGGTCCATTTCTGGGCTCTCTATTCTGTTCCATTGGTCTATGTGTCTGTTTTTGTGCCAGTACCATGCTGTCTTTGTGATCACAGCTTTGTAGTACAGCTCGAAATCCGGCATTGTGATGCCCCCAGCTTTGTTTTTCCTTTTCAACAGTTCCTTGGAGATTCGGGGTCTTTTCTGGTTCCATACAAATTTAAGGACTATTTGTTCCAGTTCTTTGAAAAATGTCCTCGGTATTTTGATCGGGATAGCATTGAAAGTGTAGATTGCTCTGGGTAGCATGGACATTTTAACTATGTTAATTCTTCCGATCCATGAGCATGGAATATCTTTCCATCTTTTTATGTCTTCCTCAATGTCTTTCAAGAGTGATTTATAGTTTCTAGAATATAGGTCCTTTACGTCTCTGGTTAAGTTAATTCCAAGGTAACGTATGGTTTTTGGTGCTATTGTAAATGGGATGGATTCCCTAATTTCTCTTTCTTCGGTCTCGTTATTCATGTATAGAAATGCAACTGATTTCTGAGCATTGATTTTGTATCCCGCCACGTTACTGAATTGCTCTATAACTTCTAATAATTTGGGAGTGGCTTCTTTTGGGTTTTCCATATAGAATATCATGTCATCTGCAAAGAGAGACATTTTGACTTCTTCTTTGCCAATTTGAATACCTTTGATCCCTTTTTGTCGTCTGATTGCTGTTGCAAGGACTTCTAGTACTATGTTGAATAATAGTGGCGAGAGTGGGCATCCTTGTCGTGTTCCTGATCTTCAGGGAAAGGCTTCCAGCTTTTCCCCATTGAGAATAATATTTGCAGTAGGCTTTTCATAGATGGCTTTTATGAGATTGAGAAATGTACCTTCTATTCCTACACTCTGAAGGGTTTTAATCAGGAAAGGATGCTGTATTTTGTCAAATGCTTTTTCGGCATCAATTGAGAGGATCATATGGTTCCTGAGTCTTTTCTTGTTGATATGATGTTATCACGCTGATTGATTTGCGAATATTGAACCACGCTTGCATCCCAGGTATGAATCCCACTTGATCGTGATGGATAATCCTTTTAATGTACTGTTGGATTCTATTAGCAAGTATCTTGTTGAGGATTTTGGCGTCCATATTCATTAGGGAAATCGGTCTGTAATTCTCCTTTTTGAGGGGGTCTTTGCCTGGTTTGGGGATCAAGGTAATATTGGCCTCATAGAATGAGTTTGGTAGCTTTCCTTCTGTTTCTATTTTTTGAAATAGCTTTAGGAGAATAGGTATTATTTCTTCTTTGAATGTTTGGTAGAATTCCCCAGGAAAACCGTCCGGGCCTGGAGTTTTGTTATTTGGAAGGTTGTTTATCACTGACTCAATTTCTTCATAATTAATTGGCCTGTTTAAGGAATCAATTTCTTCCGGTTTCAATCTTGGTAGTTTATAGGTTTCCAGGAAGGATTCCATCTCTTCCAGATTGCTTAGTTTATTGGCATATAGCTGTTGATAAAAATTTCTAATAATCCTTCCAATTTCAATGGTGCTCGTCGTGACCTCTCCTTTTTCATTCATAATTTTAATAATCTGGGTCCTTTCTCTTTTCTTTTGGATAAGTCTTGCCAGTGGTCTGTCAATTTTATTGATTCTCTCAAAGAACCAGCTTCTAGTCCTGTTGATCTGCTCTACTGTACTTCTGGTTTCTTCTTGATTGATTTCAGCTCTAATTTTGGTCAACTGCTTCCTCGTGCGTGGATTAGGCCTGTCCCTCTGTTGCTGTTCCAGCTTCTTGAGGTAAGAATATAAAAACTGCATTTTAGATTTTTCTATTCTTTTGAGTGAGGCTTGGATGGCTATGTATTTCACCCTTAGGACTGCCTTTGCAGTATCCCATAGGTTTTGGACTGTTGTATTTTCATTCTCATTGGTCTCCATAAATTGTTTAATTTGATTTTTGATTTCCTGGTTTATCGAGTCATTCCTGAGCAGGATGGTTCCTAGTCTCCAAGTGTTTGAGTTTCTTCCAAATTTTTCCTTGTGGTTGAGTTCCAATTTCAGAGCGTTGTGGTCTGAGAATATGCAGGGGATAATTTCAATCTTTTGGTATCGGCTGAGACCTGTTTTGTGTCCCAGAACATGGTCTATTCTTGAAAATGTTCCATGGGCATTAGAATAGAATGAGTATTCTTTGGTTCTGGGGTGTAGTGTTCTATATATATCTAAGAGGTCCAACTCATCGAGTATGGCATTCAAAGCCTTTGATTCTTTGCTTAGTTTTTGCCAGGGTGTTCTGTCTATTTCTGATAGTGGAGTGTTGAGGTCCCCTACTATTAATGTATTTGCATTTATATGTCTCTTTATTCTGGATAAGAGTTGGCTTGTGTATCTTGCTGCTCCCCTGTTGGGGGCATATATATTTATAATTGTCATATCCACTTGTTGAATACTTCCCTTAAGAATAATATAGTGCCCTTCTGCATCTCTAACTATAGTCTGTAGTTTAAAATCCAATTTATCTGATATGAGAATTGCTACCCCAGCTTTCTTTTGAGGACCATTTGCGTGAAAGATGGTACTCCATCCCCTTACTCTCAGTCTGAATGCATCTTTGGGTTTGAAATGAGTCTCTTGTAGACAGCAAATGGATGGGTCATTTCTTTTTATCCAATCTGCAACCCTGTGGCGTTTATGGGATGGTTCAAACCATTTACATTAAGACTGATTACTGATAGATATGATTTTAATGTTGCCATGTTGCCAGTAAAGTCTTTTTTTGTATTGGCTGTGACTTTCTGTTCTGTATCACTCTTGGGGCCTTTTTACTTTTATAGAACCCCCCGTAATATCTCCTGTAGGGCTGGTTTCGTAGTTATAAAATTGGTTAGTGACTGGCGATTCTGAAATGTCTTTATTTCTCCATCAATTCTGAATGACAGTCTTGCTGGATAAAGGATCCTTGGCTGCATGTTTTTCTCTGAAAGAGCTTTAAATATGCTCCCCCAACCCTTTCTCTCATTCCAGGTCTGTGTAGACAGGTCTGACGTAATTCTGATGCTTTTGCCTTGGTACGTGAGAAATTTCTTTGCCCTGGCCGCTTTCAATACTGTATCCTTGCATCTAATATTTGCGAAATGCACTATGACGTGACGTGGCATAGGTTTGTCATGGTTGAGCTTGGGAGGGGTCCTCTCTGCCTCTTGGACACGAATGTTTGTTTCCCTCGCTAGATTAAGGAAGTTTTCAGCTACAATTTGTTCAAATATCTCTTCTAGACCTCTGTTTTTCTCCACCCCCTCGGGGATGCCGATGATTCTAACATTGGATCGTTTCATTGAGTCAGTAATCTCCCGTAACCTACATTCGTGGGCGTGGATTTTTTTAAGACCATCTTCTATTTTCATTTTTTCCTCTATTAACCCATCCTCCAATTCACTAACCCGTTCCTCTGCTTCTGCGACCCTGGCTGTCAGGGCCTCTAGTTTTGACTGCATTTGGCTCATAGAATTTTTAATTTCTGTCAGATTCGCTCTCATTTCTGTCCTTAGGGATTCTCTATTCTCAGTAACCTTTTCGTTTATACTTTTTTCAATTCTACTCATCATTTTGACCATCGTTACTCTGAATTCCATTTCTGATAATTTGGTTACATCCATATCCATTATTTCTGTGGCAGAGGCCACAGTCTCACTGTCTTTTCTTTGCTGGGGGGGGCTTCTCCTTCTTGTCATTCTGATGAAGAGAGGTTGCGGGGTTTCCAGAGCCCAAATTATTGACTGGGTCCCAGGCCGTGCCCCTTGTTTTATAGGGATCTTAGGGATGTGGGCTTCTTCTTTAAAGATTTTATTTATTTATTTATGTGGCGGCCAACCAGCGAGAGAGGGAACAGAAGTAGGGGAGTGGGAGAGGAAGAAGCAGGCTCCCAGCGGAGGAGCCCGATGAGGGACTCCTTTCCGGAACGCTGGGATCACGCCCTAAGCCGAAGGCAGGCGCTCAATGACTGCGCCACCCCGGCACCTCGGGTTGTGGGCTTCTTGATTTTTCAGCCTGCCTTCTGGGGGAGGGGCCTGCCGTGCCGATACTCAGGCAGCCCTGTTTGGGTAGAGTCTCCGTGTCCCCTGTGAGGGGGGATGCGATGGGCCCTCCCTGAGCCGGTATTTCCAGGCTTTTGTTCTCTGGCGGCTTTCCCTGGCGGTTTGCTGTGCCTCTTCTGAGAGTCAGAGCAGCAGCGGCCAAATTTCAGCCTCTGTCACGGAACAGAAGGATTGCGGCCCGTTCTCTACTAATGTTCTGGCCACTTTAACTCTGTTTCTGTTGGTGCTGCTCAACCCTGCAGCGTCCCGGGATGTGCGCCCCACACCCGGCGTCCCAGCCCTCACTTCCAGGGCCGGCGCGTCTCTGTCCTTTGTGTTTCTAATGCCGCCAGCCGCCAGCCGCCCCGCGCGCGCTCCCGGATCTCCCGGTCTCAGTCTGGATCCAGTGAGCGCACCAGGATTCCGGGGTTCCGCGAGATGCCTGGTGGCGCGCGCACCCGGCTCACGGTCTCAGTCTGCTGTTTTGCGGGTGCCGACCGTGAGCCCCGCCCGCTCTCCCGTGCAAGTGGCTACCGCTTCCCGGCGCCCGAACGCGGCGGCTCCCTCCCCCTTCCGTTTATCTTCCGATATCTGTGCACAGTTTCATGGCTCCCTGCTTCGTACCTCAATACTCAGCGCTGGAGATGTTCATTTGTAGAGATCCAGATGCGTCTTCCTGCATCTCAGGCTGGTTCCGTGGTAATTAGGCTGGTCTGGTACCGATCCAGCTCGACTCGGAGGACCGGCTGAAAACGGTGTCTCCTACTCCTCCGCCATCTTAACTCCTCCCACCAACACAATGATTTTTCTTTCCCTCCTCTGCCAGGCTCCTGGGGGAAGATTTCTGAGATTCCTCTAGATCCTCTCTGTGAAAGCCTAATGAGGTCCCAGAAGAAAACCTCTGAAAGTGTGGGGGCTCCCAATAACTGCAGCTGACTCTTGGCCTCTAGCGATTTGTCAGAATTCCTACCTAAATGTTCCTTCCCATGAGCTTCTGGCATCCTGTGGTTTCTGGTCCAGAGTAAGCAAATCTCAGGTCCTGTATCTCTCTGGAGGTTACTCTCTTTTCAGGTTTAAGGGAGATGGTTTGCCCTGAGACCCCAGGTAGTTCTCTGACAAGTCCAAAAAAAGAGTGATTCATTTTCGTCTTATTCAGCTTCCCCTTATTGTAAGAACAGGAATCCTGACTTCCAATCTCTGTTTAAATTTTATTTTTACTTATTTTTGATGAATAAAAATTGTATATATTTAAGGTGTACAAAGTGATTTTTAATAAGATTTATTTATTTATTTATTTATTTATTTATTATTTATTTATTTATTTATTTATTTATTTATGTGATCTCTACACCCAGTGTGGGCTCGAACTCACAACCTTGAGATCAAGTCACATGCTCCACTGACTGACAGCCAGGCACCCCAACTTGATGTTTTGATATTTACAAATATACAGAGTGAAATGATTACCACAATCAAACTAATTAACATATTCGTCACCTTCCATAGTTACGATTGTGTGTGTGTATGTGTATATATGTGTGTTGAGAATGCTTGGGATATACTGTCTTAGCAATTTTTACATATATAAAACATTACAGTTGATTATATTCACCATGCTATACATTAGGTTTCCAGAACTTATTCATCTTATAACTGAAAGTTTGTACTCTTTGATCAATATCTCCCCTTTCCTCCCCAGCCTCTGGTAATCACCATTCTACTCTCTGTAACCATGAGTTCAGCTTTTTAATTTTTTTGACTCTATGTATGTGAGATCATGCAACATTCGTCTTTCTGTGTCTGGCTTATTTCAGTTAATATAATGTCCTCTAGGTTCATCCATGTTGTTGCAAATGGCAGGACTAACTTCTTTTTTAAGCCTAAATATTACTCCTTTGTCTGTATATACTATATTTTTTTATCCATTCATCTGTTGATGGACACGTAGATTGTTTCCATATCTTGCTATCATAAGTAGTGCTGCAATGAATATGGGAGTGCAATATCTCTTAGAGAAAGTAATTTTATTTCCTTTGGATATATACCCAGAAGTGGGATTGCTGGATCATATGGTATTTCTAATTTTAATTTCTTGAAGAACCTTCATACTGCTTTCTATAATGTCTGTACTAATTTACATTCCCAAAAACAGTGCACAGAGGTTCCCCTTTCACCACATCCTCACCAACACTTGTTTTGTTGTTGTTTTTTCTTGCTTTTTGATAACAGCTGTGCTAACAGATGTAAGGTGATATCTCACTGTGGTTTTGATTTGTATTTTCCTGATGAATAATGATGTTGAGCACCATCTCACATACATGTTGGCTATTTTATGTCTTCTTTGGAAAAATGTCTATTCATTTTGCATTCCCAAGTTTCTCATTATAGTTTTTTCCTTGAGAGAATTGACCCTTTCAGCAGTTTCCCAACTATTACTTTTTTATTATTAATATCCTGATGTGCATTTCTAAATGAACTTACTTAGAGTCCAGCTGTGTATTGTCACTGTAGCTTAAACTCTTCCAAGAGAAGTTAGCAACTTCTCTTCATCCTCCTTCTCCTATTCTTTCTTATTCTTTTTCTTCAATTCTTCAAATAAGTTTTTTGTTTTTTTTACTTTTTTTTATTGAGTTCTAGTTGACACACAGTGTTACATTAGTTCCAGGAGTACAACATAGTGATTGAACAACTCTGTATGTTAGGCTATGCTCACTTCTAGTGCCGCTACCATTTGTGACAACACAACGCTATTACAATTGTATTGACTATATTCCCTATTCTGTGCTTTTTATCCCCATGTCTTCAAAGAGTTTTTCATTGTTCTTGGCCTCAGATATCACTTTTATGTTAGCCTTTGTTCTACATATTCAGTCTAGATTTTTATACCTTATTTTCTTTATACTCAAATCTCAGGATTAAATTACCAATGACTTCTTTTTTTAAAGATTTTATTTATTTATTTATTTATTTGACAGAGAGAGAGAGAGACATCACAAGTAGGCAGAGCAGCAGGCAAAGGGAGAGGGAGAAGCAGGCTTCTTGCTGAGCAACGAGCCCAATGTGGGCCTCGATCCCAGGACCTTGGGATTATGACCTGAGCCGAAGGCAGATGCTTAACCAACTGAGCCACCCAGGTGTCCCACCAATGACATTTTTGCTTGTATTTCTTCTCATTCACTCAAAATAGTAATAATCAAATCACATTTCTTTTTTTTTAAGATTTTATTTATTTATTTGACAGAGAGAAAGATAGCCAGTGAGAGAGGGAACACAAGCAGGGGGAGTGGGAGAGGAAGAAGCAGGCTCCTAGCAGGGGAGCCTGATGTGGGGCTTGATCCCATAACGCCAGGATCACGCCCTGAGCTGAAGGCAGACGCTTAACCGCTGTGCCACCCAGGCACCCCTCAAATCATATTTCTATATTTCTACTTTCCAAGTGGTCAAACCAGCCTCTTATTCCAAAGTTTGTTTATAAAAATTTCTCACACTAAAATCCTGGAATCACCTTTTATTTCCCATCTTTTTTATCTTTTGTATTACCCTTTAATCCTTTTCTTCCTCCTCACTCCTTCTTTCCCCATCTGCACCTCTCTTCATTATGTGCCACTTGCAATGGCCACCTTGTGGGTTTTTCTGCCACCATTATTTCCCCTACCTACTTCACTCTTTGTATCTCTGTCAGACAGATTTATCTTTAGCCACTTTCTATCTCATTAATATATAATTTCTCCTATGCCACCTGCAGGGGTGAAACCAAATTCCTCTTATTCTCAAGATACTGTGTAATCTAACCTGTCAGTCATCTTTTACTTCCACACTGCATGTAGTCTTTTAGTGAGGTTAGTTTTTTTCTGCTATGATTTATGCTGTTCTCCCATCATTGGCCTCTTTCTCTTATTCTCTCTATAAGAGCTCCTCCAGATACAAATCAAGGTTATTTGAACATGTTCCCTGACAGCTTCAATCCATAGTAATCTCTGTCACCTTCAACCAACCCAAGCAGCTGCATTCTATAGTTTAGAAGACAGTATGTGCTGTGGTTGTTGTACAAGCTTAGGTCTTGATTCCCACAAGCACTGTGCTCTCATTGAGAATAGGACCTCTGATGGTCTCTGACATGGCATAAGCGATATATGCTTAGCTGGAGCTCCAGGAGCACTCTGACACCAATTAAAATTTGGGGTGGGTGTCCACCTGTGGGGGTACTATAACCCCACAGAAGCTCTTATTCATTTGATATGGGAGTTGACTGTTATTTCTTATTTATGCTTTAAAAAGATTAACATGTTAAAGAAACCTATGATAAAAGCAAAACAAGGTACGCTGACTGTGGAGACAAAGAATAGCACTATTAAGAAACCTGTCTGTAGCCTTAAAAAGGTTTGTTGGGGATACAACCTTGCCATTAGATGAAGATAAATTAAGGAACTAACTACACTAAACAGAAACAATCTGTTAAAGCCAACATTAATCAAACCCAAATTATGTTTCTTTTGATTTAACACCCAACTATGAAGGCGTGGAGTGGAGAACAAAAACAGTTCTTTGCCTTTAGCTGTTAATTTACAAGGGCTCAAAAAATACAGTCATTAATATATTATTGATTAGATACTGATCTTCTTAAACTGGAAGCAACAGTTACAATGTACCAGACTGCAATTAATCTCAGTTTTTCCTCTGAAGCTAGCTGAAAGCTTGTCACCAGTTAGAAAAAGAACAAGTTCATATAAAACTGTCCGTGGATAAAACATATAAAGAGCAATTACACATATAATAACATTATCACTCATCTTTGATGTGCCGTAAAAAGCAAGTATGATGAATTTTATTTTGCACTAGCATTTCAGAAATAGCAAATCTCCTGCTCTGGCAAAGAAACCAGACCAAGTCTTAGAAACCATGAACAAGACATAGTTAAATCTATCTAAAATGGATAGAAAAGAGTTTTATTAACTGTTTTATTTCCCTTAGAAATACTATATATATATATATATATATATATATATATATATATATATATATATATATATATATGAATGATCTGTGCATTGTTAGTTTTAAGCTTTTTTATAATAAATGCACTTTGTACATTATATAATTAAAATTGGCTTCATATATGTCAGCAAATTACAGCTATAATATAGGGTTATATTTTATTGCTGCACATCGACGGTTCTTCACTATAGCTTGGTACAAGAATCATCTGGAGAATTTTTGAAAAATAACAGTGACTGTGCCTCACCCACCCCAATTAAATCAGAATCTCTGAGTGGGTGCTTCATATCCATGTTTAAAAAAAAAAGTTCTAGCAGTTATATTGTTCAACCAGGGTTGAGAATTAGTAATGAAAGGTTATATTGAATTGAAATGATTGACTGATACTGTTCTATTTACTTTTGTATTTTTTTCTTCAAAAAAGGAAGAGGGCAGAATATGTTAAAACAAAATGAGAACCAGATAATTAGAACTTTTTGATAATCAGAATAAATGATAAATAAGACTTAACAGTATCAATCTCTGTGGCTTTGATAGCTTCTAATTCTTCTCTTTGTGGGCTTTGGTATTCAGGTAGGGCCTTAGATGCACTTTAACTCTTTCAGGGCACTGAATGTCTGTTTAATACATAATTTATACAGCTTAATCTATTTCTAATGTCATGAAACTGTTAAAGCAGCACTGGCAACACATAAGGGTGACTTATAATATAGCCAATGACAAGAATAAAGACGATTTTATGACTTACGGCTAGTTATAGAATTTCTTTGTATTTCTCATCTCATTCTGACAAACAAGAACAATAGGGTACACTCTAAGGAAAGCCAGTATTTTAAAACTAATTTTACATAGAAAGATACAGGGATCAAATGTCAATTTAAAGTGAAGTAAAGAATGCAAAAAAAAAAAAAAACATTTGCTGCAACATGGTTGGCACTGGAAGAGATAATGCTAAGTGAAATAAGTCAAGCAGAGAAAGACAATTATCATATGGTTTCTCTCATCTATGGAAGATAAGAACTAGGAAGATTGGTAGGGGAAGAAAGGGATAAAGAAAGGGGGGTAATCAGAAGGGGGAATGAAGCATGAGAGACTATGGACTATGAGAAACAAACTGAGGACTTCAGAGGGGAGGGGGGTGGGGGAATGGGATAGGCTGGTGATGGGTAGTAAGGAGGGCACGTATTGCATGGTGCACTGGGTGTTATACACAACTAATGAATCATCGAACTTTACATCAAAAACCAGGGATGTACTGTATGGTGATTAACATAATATAATAAAAAACATTAAAAAAATAAAGTGAAGTAAAGAATGCAAAAAATTTAATTATTTATCATAGTGGATTTTCTATCAATCCTTTTCCTTTAAAGGAGAAATACAAATGAAAGTATATTCTTGGAAAGACTAATTTATTTCTGCCAAAGCCAACATTCTCACAGAGACTCGGATTTAAAAACCAGTTTATCTGCTCAATGGGCTAAGTGAAAATCAACTTTCTAGAGTTGAATTTACATTTCTAATCAAAAGTGGCTACGCAGTCTTTCACAATCAACTCTACACCTTGCATGTTTTATATGAATTGAATAGAGAAATATGACTTGATTCTTTGATTTGAATTGGGTGATCCTGTTATTCATCTTAGAAGGATTTTTATAAATAAAAAATTTGCTTTCTAGAATTGCATAATTTTATTTCAGAGAAAGCTGTAATAATATCTTTTTTTTGAGTCAGAAACATAAAGAAAATCTACCCAAGGCTGAACCTATATCCTTTCATTAATTCATTATTGAAGACTACATCTTATTTTTCCTCAGTGATACTTCTAGATTGAAGTTTTATATCCAAGTGTTTAAAAAAGTTACTGAAAGGGTTTCAAAAATTATTATATATCTTTATTATGTAAAAACTTGAAACAAGTGAGCACTTTAAATTTCATAAAATTTGAAGTAAGGAAAGAGGGAGGAACTAATAGAAATATGAGATCAAGATAATCACAATTGTACAGTGTCAGGGTGTGCTATGTGTTTATATGTCTCTCTCTATATGAATAATGTTTTACTCATCCTCATCAAACCTCCAAAATATTGTTACTTTCACTTGTGACAAATGAGGACACTAGATCCTAAACTCATCAGGAAGTTTAAGTTACATGCCAGAAATCACAGATTATGCCAAAAGCATACTTTTTTCTCCCCGTGAGAGGAAGGGATGTACTCTACCTAAACCCTGTGCTAAATTCACTGGGAAGGGAAAGAGGAACAAAATAAAGGTGAGATTGACATTTTCCTCATGACTCCCAAGGATTTTAGCCATTGACAGGGAAGATAAAAATCTAATAAAACATCTCTAACGCAATTGGATACATGTTTAATTAATGTGTTATGAGACCATTGATGCTGGGCATTTAATTTCTGAGTCAGCTTTCCAGAATCACTAGTATGTACTCAGAACACTGTTTACCTCACCCTCTTCTTCTCCATGCTCTGGCTTTACCTGCAGCCTGCAATTCCTTGTATGCAGTGTGAATTGATAGACAGGTGTCTCTTACCTGTAATGTCCTTTTCCCCATGTCTATCTGTTTACCTAGATGCAAATTCTTTACTCTCTGTCAAAATACTAATCAAACATTTTAGAATCTGCAAAATATTCTATAATTCCCCACTGCTCATTAGTAGCTCCATAATCCCATATCTCTAGTGATACTCCTCTCCCTAAGTTTTAAATTTCACATTATTTTTTCAGTACCAGATTATAAGCCCCTACAGGATGTAGGCATTGCTCCTTTATTTGTGAATTACCACCTTCTAGTTTCATATCAGGCATTCAGCTGGTGCCCAATAAATGTGTTTTGAATATACAGCAGTGATTGAATAAAAGCAGAAATTATGCCTGGGATAGTGAGAAAAGTCTACAGAAATCATAATCATGAAATTTTAATTGGGTCTTAAAGGTTGTGTAGAAATGTTCCAGGTAGAGAAGTGGCAAGGCACCTCACATGAGGTGGTAACGTGAGGAAAATCATGAGAGAGATTGGTCTGGTAGGTACGTTCAGTAGAGTAAACAGGAATGATGGAAGGGGACAGTGGCTGAGACCATTTTGAAAATGTAGCAAAGAGTTGTGTTATTGAGCTCATCATAGTACAGAGCCTCAAGAATTTGTCTGCAGACTGAGCTTAAGAAACTCTGGGCTAGTACCATGCTGTGGAGAAATATTGTATATGAATTTTATCTTAGGTCTATGGGGGAAGAATAAGAGCAAGGAAGACTGAAGTTGGGAGCCCAGATGGGAGGCTATGTGGCGGGGGGGGGGGGGGGGGGAGGTCTCCTGAGGCAAGATGGAAGCCTGGAGACAGACAAGGTGGTGGGGCTGAGGTACAGGTGGTTTCCAGAAGTGATTTCAGCATCAGAACCCAGCAAATCAGCTACATCCAATTTCAGTCTAGTCCTGAGAAGACTTGCCAAGAAACTGAAAGAACATTCAGTCATTCAACCAACACTGAGTACTTAACATATGCCAAACACTGGTCTTAGATGTACAACACTGGGTTTCTCTGGGGAATACAGTAATGAGCAAAAACAAAGTCCTGGTCTTATGCCAGTCTCATGCTGCAAACATTTTGACTGGAGAAGCAGACAAAAGCAAACACATATATAAAGGATTTTAAAATGGAAGGTACAGTTGAGGAATACTCCTGAGTGAGGTTCCTGCCCAAATGCAAACATTTCAAAGGCAGTAAGGAACATTTTCCACATTAGGAAAACACAATTTCAATGTGGGTATATAATTTTTCTCCATTTTCCCAGGACTGTACTTGTTGGATCTTCAGGTTCTCTGCAGAGACAGGGAGGGTCTTACCCAGTTGCCTGGGCTCAACTTGGGTTGACACAATGTATGTGGGCAATGGACATATTTAGAATGATGTCACTTGTTTGAATTATTGCATCTTTGGAGGTTTAGCAACCCAAATTGATTTGAGTTATCTTCCTTTATCAATCCTATGTATGAGAAAGAATTTATATTGTACTATTGGAAGGTACAACCTAGAAGATTGCTGTATTACATATAATTATGTTATATATGTTTCAATGACCAAGTCATGTAAATTTTCATAACAGTATTTTTTTTAAGGTTTTACTTATTTATTTGCGAGAGAGAGAGCACAATGGGGGGGGGGGGGACAGATGGAGAAGCAAACTCCACACTGAACAGGGAGCCCAATGCAGGACATGATCCCAGGGCACTGGGATCATGACCTGAGCTGAAGGCAGACGCTTAACCAACTGAGCCACCCAGGCGCCCCCATACCATAATATTAAATCTACCTAATAGGGTCTCAATTTTTGCATTTGCAAAGCTTTATCCAGTGATGTTCCTTACATATGTAGAAATCTGACACTTTTTACTAAGTATGAAATTAGTGGCTTAAAAAGAAAGGAACAAGGCTTATAATTTGGAAATATGTCACATTTGCTGACTGAACAACTGAGTCTTCTTTGTGATTTTATTCATTAACTATTTCATACAACATCGTGATTTTTTCTTCATATTTTTTCTTATCCTATTATCTTCTACATGTTAAAAGCTTATCTACTATTCATTTGTTTCTTTATGCTTACAACCAAGATAGAAACAATGTATTCTCTATATAGTGTTAACATACCCAGGATTTCACAGAAACAAACTTCCTCAGTGAGAAAAACAGCTCTGTGTTCTTCAATTATTGTAAACTGGTCTATTCATGGTTGACAAGCCTTCTGTAATCTGTATATGGCTTAAATCCAGAAATAAAAAATAGAATAAAACCATAGCTATGGGCATAGAGAAAACAATATTCATTTATGGGAAGCTTTGGTCAATGACATTTCTAGTTCTGCCTGAGGTGTAAATCTCCAGGTGGCAATCAGCCATGTCTGGAAATTCGATTTATGGGTTCAAGAGTGTGTTCCAGTCCAAAACATTTAGAGAATTACAGAATTTTAGAGTTGATAAGAATCTTGTGGAGCAATCTTAAATCTAACTTTCAGAATGTATATATTTAAAAAGTGAATTTGAGCTTCTGAAGCCAATTTAAAACAAAAGGGAGCAGGCATACATACATACAAGTAACAATGTTTTTCTCCCAAATGTTTGTGAACAAATACATTTATAGTAAATTTTTTTAAAGATTTTATTTATTTATTTGACAGAGAGAGACAGCCAGCGAGAGAGGGAACACAAGCAGGGGGAGTGGAAGAGGAAGAAGCAGGCTTCCAGCGGAGGAGCCTGATGTGGGGTTCGATCCCAGAATGCTGGGATCACACCCTGAGCCAAAGGCAGACGCTTAACAACTGAGCCACCCAGGTGCCCCTATAGTAAATTTTTAAATATGCTGCATCTAGAGACTTTTACTGGCTTTTGAGTAACATTTATTATAGCTTCATTTGGTTTCTTTTGGAAATGTTTTGTTAATGACGTAGTAATCAAATGCCATGCTTGTCTCTAGTGATAAAAAGAAATCAGTAGGGTCATATTGGTGAAGTATAAGGACCAAGGGGAGGCTGCCCCAAGAGGGCCACTTTGGCATGAGTATTATTTTGAGTTAAAAGCATCCCAAACCCAGCAGATGCAGAAAAAGTTCTTTACCTACCCCTCAACTGCCTGCTTGTATCAGGAAGAGAGCTATTGATAGAGATTCCTCTTTACCTAAGAAATGTCAATATAATAGGACAACCTTTGTTTTTCAAATGCCTCCTTTTCCGTTCTTGCTAATGGTCTTTCTCCCCTTTGTAGCCTCAGACCCCTACTCCACTCCTTATCTCATATAAGCATCATGTTGCCTGACTATCTTTGGAATTTCCGTGTCTGTGTGGATTCCTTGTACATACACTATTAAATTTGATTTTCTCCTGTTAATCTGTCTCATGTCAATTTGATTCTTAGTCCAGCTGGAAGGATTTTGAAAAGTAGAGGAAATTCTTTCTCCCCAACAGAACTAAGAATGTTTTCTGGTTCTTTGCCCAGCTACTCAGATGTGCACCCTCCACCTTCGCCCTCAAGTTCATCCCAGCTCAGCTTCTGAAGTGACTTCTACTGAGGAAGAAGGAATAAGGCACAGGCTTAAGCACATCAAAGGCTGGCCTCTTGTTCTTTCCTCACTGCTTCCCATCCTCGGTCTTTTTCAACTAACCAGACATGTTATGTCAAGGACTAGCCTGGAAGAACATAGACTAACTTGGCTGGGAGCCCACTTCAGACTTTAGCCTGTATTAATCTCTTTTTTACCTGACTTATCACCCGTTAATCTCCTTCTTGGATCCAGGTCCTTAGCACCCTGTTAGCTACAGTCCACTCTGAAAAAGTCCCAGATTCCTAATGCTTCTATGAGATTGATTTCATTTGAGTGATAATTCTGGAAGCTGAGGGAAAGGTGGGTCTTGTGTGAGGTCATGTAAGCATGCACCCTCCCAAGATGCCCTTTATCTTCTTAGAATCTATCTCACATGGCTCCCTCTTTACATACTACTCTCACAAACAAATCTACACTTTATGGCCAAGATAGGCATATATTGGAATACTTCCTCCTTTTTTATTTTGGCCCTTCCAGTAACCTCTGTTTGTGCCATCTTGCTTGGAAATCCCATGGTACACATTATATCAAGTTTATTTCTTACTTTTGTCTTCACAGTCAGGCGGTTTAGTTTTTGCTCTTCTCTTCAGTGTATTTCTTCCCTCTACTGGGTCTAACTTTGCTGCTTTCTTTTCTTCACAGCATGAGCTCTGAAGTTTCTACATTATGCTGCTTCTCTCTGAAATACTCTATATTTTTTCCACTTTCAAAGTTTTAGTAGATGTATAAATTGTGTGTAATACCCCATTTAGGAGATTTTATGGAAGTGATCTCAGAAGGAGCCATCTGACCCGATGAATATTGTCCACTGTGACAATGTCATAAAATTATGGTGCATGAAGGAAATGTGAGATCATGTCATTATTACCTTGAGTTTAAATTCAAGTAAAGTATTTTAGCAAGTAACTTGGCTAGGTGATGGGGCATTAGAGTTCAGAACTTGGAAGAAATGTAATAAATGCTGTATGCTGGAGAAGGAGACTTCTACTTTTTCCTCTTCTCATGTTTCTCCAACATTTCTTCTCAAGCTTACTGTATCCTTGACAAGGGAGTGTTGCATCTCCATTATGGGCATTTCTCCCCTTTCCTTTGTACCTTCCCACAGAAAAGGTAGGAGCAAATTTAGTCGGTTGGTGACTGATATTCCTGAACCAGAGTCTCCCTGCGGTGACCCACAGTGATGGCTGGGCCAGCCATCCTCTTTCTGTCTTATGTGTAGCTGGCCTGCAATCTAGTTGTTAAATGACTTTGGAGTGTGGTCTCCAGTCCTGTAGATATCTGAAAATAAGCTCGAGAAGAAGACCCTATGATTTAGATTTGGAAGCTGTCACTAAGAGCTTTGGCCTGTCACTAAGCCCTGCTTTGGCCTCAGCACTAAACCAAAGTGTCCATTCCAGTTTTTCAAAAGAACTTTGCACTGGGAGCCACAGATTGCTGGTACACACTAATAACAGCTTCTCAATTGGCTCTTGACCCTCATCTATGTTGTATGAGGGATGGGAGTATGGGTGGTATCCCTATGCCAAGACCTTGTCTGAAGTTTTAACCTTATGGATTTTTTTCTGTCTCCTCTGCCCACTACTTCTAATCAGATGCCATGGACATCTGCCACATGTCAGGAAAGTGCTGGGTGATTTTTTTATATGATCTGCAGTCCTCAACAACCATTAGGTCCATCTCGCAGAGAAGTGAGTGATTTTTCTCAATGTCATAGAGTAAGGGGTCAAGTAGGGAGCTGAGTACAGGCTCCCATGCCCAAAGTTTGCAGTCTTCCATTGAACCACCCTGTCTCTGTAGATGGCCTGTGGTGACTGGTGGGTTTTCTCTTGGACACTTTCTGCCATTTCATCCCAGGCCCCTCTTTTCTTCATTTCTACGCCACTGTGAAAGCCTCAAGTCTCATCCCTTGTTCTGTTCCATTGTACTACCTTTGACCAGATTGTGTCACTAAATTGCAACACTGATGATATCAATTCCCTACACCTGAACATTTTAATTACTTCCTAAAACAAGTACAAATCTATCAGGGAAGACAATCTATCAGGAGAAAGACACAATAAAAACAATAAGTAATATACTGTATAGAATTATATAAGTATATGGCAAAGATTTAAAAATGTATTTATGTATATGAGAAAAAAACAGGGAAGGGAGGGGGCTTAGCAGTGCCAGGGAAGTGGGAATGTGGCTGTACTTTGAAACAGGAAGCTTCATTGAGGAGGGGCATTTGAGTCAAGACTTGAACTCAGGAGGAAATAGGCTTGTGTATGCCTGAGGGAGGCACAGAGCATGCAAAGGTATAGCCCTTACAAACATCATAAACTAGGAGTGTGCCCGGAATGTTAGAGGAGTAGCTTGGATGCTGATGTGGCCAGAGCAAAGAGACAAGCTCAGTTAGCACAGGATGTTACAGATCAAATGAGTGGATTTGCTTTGTATTGTGAGTGATTTGGTTTTTGTTCTGAGTGAACACTGCAGGGGTTTGAAGAAAGAGATAGCAGGATTGATCTGACAGGTTTTAAAATGATTACTGTGACTTCTGCATTTTCTGCCTTCTTCTGACTTCTCTGTTGACAACAGGCTGAGGCCGAGGAAGAATAGGCAGGGGAGTAGTCAGGAGGCCCGTGGTATAAACCAGGACAGAGGTAGTGATGCCTCTGCTATACTTTGTAGCAGTATAGGTTTCACATGGGTGCACATTCTAGGTCTATTGAAAGTCACCACTTGGATGTAGGATTTAGAGAAAGAAAGAAGTCAATGATGCTATCAAGATTTTTGGCCTAAGCAACTAGAAGGAAGAGCCATCAGCTGAGATGGAGGAGACTGTGGGTGGGATGGGTTATAGAGGGTTAATCAGGACTTCAGATTTGCACATAAGTTCCAGAAGTCTACTGGACAGCGAAGGGAGCATGTAAGGTAGGTAGTGGGCTCAGAGGCAGCAGTATGAGAGAGTAGTCTGACTTGGCTGTGCAGCTGGGTTGTCACTGGCCTATGGCAAGTATTCACAGCCACAAGACTGGATGGCACTGAGTGTGGATAGAAAAGGGGGAGTCCTCTGGACCTAGCCCTGTGTATCCCACACAGGAGTCTGGGTAAAGGAGAAGGAAACAGCAAAGAGATTGAGAAAGAGCAGCACTTTAGTGGGAGAGAAACCAGTGTGGAAAGTATATTGAGGAGGCGGGAGTCACCAAGAGGCTCAAATGTTGAAAAGTCAAATTTCAACGCCAGTTCTAGCAATGACAATAAAAATGTGCTGAACTTACCTTGGTTGCTGTAGTGACAATTCAAAGATGTGCTCCTCTGTCTCTATTTCATACATTTCTCCGACATTTCAGTTACCTTCGTCTTTTACCTTAAGGAGGAAAATTGAGGGCAAAAGTTAATAGCCATCTCACTAGCTCTCTTGGCTACCAAAAGACTGTTATAAATTGGTCCCAGCCTGCTTCACTGGGTCACTTGCTCACCTCCCGCTTAAAGTGATGACCTCCAACTGTGCATCGGTACCATCCAATCCCTTCCCTTCTCTGCAGGGTCTTCCTTAACTTGCTTCATTTAGTTCTTTCCTCTTCTCTGGTACCCTTTTAATTGCTTCCCACCATTTTGTTTTTCCTGGGCTCTGGAGTAGCTCTTCCACTCTTCAGTCCTTCAGTCTGTACTCCATACAGCACCGAAAGCCACCACCACTCTTCCCTGTTTAAAAATCAAACCAGCCTTGTATCACTATATTGTACACCTGTAACTAATATAACAGTGTAAAAATTTGTATGTATATGTATATGTGTATCAAGCTAGGCTCTAGCTCAACCTTTATTGACAGGAAGGGCCAGGTAATGTTGTGGGAGCTGTCCTGTGTTGTAGGATGTGGAGCAACAATCCTTGCCTCTTCCCATTGGTTGCCTATAGCAGCACCACCCCCAGTTGTGACAAACAAAAATATCTTCACAGATTGCCAAATATCCCCCAGTGTGGGCAAACGCACCAAAAGTTAGAAACCACTGATCTAGCTCATATCTCTCTCTATAGCTAACTTCCAATCTTCTGTTCACATCTTTACCAGAATAATGTTTCTAAAATAAAAAAATTCATTAAGGAATTCCATTTCTTTAAATCTTGTAATGTGTCCTGATCACTTTCAGGGTCAAGTTCAAACTTCCTTGCTGAGCTTCTCCACGTTTGCAGGCACAGATGCCTCTGTCCGACTACTTCTGTTCTGTAAAAGAGCCATGTGCTTTTATGCCTCTGCCCTTCTCATATACTTGTCTTTCCACTTCCTAAACTGCCTTTCTTCTTTTGTATCTAGGTAAGTACAGCTTGTTCATAAAAATTAGTTAAAGAATCCTATTTTCTGCCCAACCTTTCTTTACCTTTAAATCGGGTTTAGATCCTGCATACTCTTATGGCATTCCTTGCATACGTTCTCATAATACACAGCCTATTAGACTGCGGTCATTGATTTCGTATCTTTTATCTCTAATCAGACTCAAATCTCTGAGAAGGTCAAGGATCTTGTCTTACACTACAAAGGAACTCAGTAAAGCCTATTAATGTTTTAATATGCTAAAGGATTACAGAGGAGTAAAGTTACTTTTGACATGAACAATCATTAAGTCCTTAGTGGAGAAAGTACTATTTCAATTGCATCTAAATGAATGAGAAAACATTTTAAACACAGACACTAGTTCAAAAAAAGGGAGATTCAGAGATAGGGAAATCAAAATTTGGTTAGAGGGTGGTTAGACTCACGTGAGAGAGGAGGGGAGTCACAAGTTGGCACTAGATCTTGGGAAACCTTGAATTCTAGCAGAAGACAGTGGGGAGATATTAGGGATTCTAATAAGGGACCGCTTTAATCAGCACTTTTTTCTATAAGAGCTATCAGATAATTCAATATGGTAAATTGAAAAGAAAAAGCTTGATTTAAGGGCCATTTATAGCTATTAGTTCAGGTGAAAAGAAACAAAGGCTGGAATTGGACTATACCTAAACTATTTTAGAAACATGACTTTTTCCATAAGTATTCTAATTTAGGATTGAAATAACTTTTTGAGGAGTCAAACTTGTACAATATAAATTTTAACTGATTTTAACTATTTAAGAATAAATATAATCCTTTGTATAATAGATTTTGGTAGAATACACTATTATTGACTTCAGCATAGCATGCAAATAAGATACTAGAAAGCTTTTCTCTTGAACCTAATGGATTATGGTAATTCAGTCATTTTTTCCTTTAAAATCAGTTAAAATAATTTACTGTGCTATGAAATAAAGATCTTTATTCAAATGCTTAATTAACTCCTAAACTGTATGAATAATTTATTGTTCTAACAGATCATTCCTACTTACTATTGTGCAATGAAGCTAAAAAATGCATATTTTAATCTCATCTGATTCATATGGAAAGTTTGGAGTCACACTGGTGCATCTAGCATGCAAAAATTCTTTGGTGAATATGGAAGCAGGGCACAGTAGATCTCCAAGTCAGCTGTCACCTCAGTGTGCCTTCTTTGAGGTCTGTTTTATGTGCAGGATTGTTGAGAGCTTATTTTAAACATCTCAGCTGCATGCTCCCAATTCATATCTCCTTAGCTTATGTTTTACATAGACACATGCCAAATTATATACGCAGACACACACAGACTCACACACACATGTAACTTCTCTCTCCTGGCAGAGCTCCTTTTTTCTTTCTGAACTCAAGGCTTTTGAGGAAATAAAAAGTAGCTACTTTTTACAAAAGGGCTGGGTGCATTGAACTTATATTCTTTATTTGATTGTGCAGTTAGAACAGATAAATATAGTGTTCTTCTTCCCATCTCTGCTCTTACGTTAGAGTGGGGTTGCCAAGGTGATGGTACAGCACAGTGGATTTGTTTTTATGTGGCTCAGTGAGTTCACGCTAAAAGCTAAATCAATAGCAGCAACTTCTCTCCCTGAGAACCATTCTTTCTCTATTATTTTTGTTGTCATTCTCTGGCCACATGTTCTTGCTCTGCATGTTTTATAAAACTTGGGAAGATTTCTGTCCTCATTTGGGTGGGCTAATACCTAGGGCTGGCTGTGTAAGTCAATATTTACTCAGGTAAGTGCTGTCAAACACGTTGTGCATGCTCACAAAAAAAACCTGATTGTAAAACATCTCTTTGGAATGAGATTGATTCAGAAAGCCCCAGTTATTTGCTAGATGTCCTTCAGGTTTGTTAGTGCCTAATAAGGTTTTAGGAAATGTAATTAGACAAACATTATTACAGATCTCACAAAGGTCAGGGTTAATGTCAAAATTTGTTGTAATTCTTTGTCAAAAAAATGCAGTGCCCTTTAGGATGTTGAGCCAATATTAATACAGAAAATTTTCATTAAGGTTATAAGCCCATCTTTTGTTTTATATATGGTGGAATGTGCTAAGAGTACAATGTTTTAGCTTTTTCTTTGCAAAGGCAATGACTGTGTAAAGATGTGGCTGGTCATTTGTTCTTTCAGTGATCAAGTATATATTGAGTATCTATCTATCCTTTAAGCCTGTACTAGGAAACCGGGGATGTTGGATATGAGCTTAAATCCAGTACGTTCTCTGTCTTCATGGAACTTAGAGTCTAGTTAGGGAAGATAGACATGGATCAGACAACCACTCAAACTAGTATAAAATTGCAACTATGCAGTGCAATGAAAGCCTGTAATTGGGGATTTGACAAGGAGCCCAGCAAAGGCTTCTTGGAGGAAATAACACGGTTGAGATCTAAACACTGACTAGGAATCCAAGCAAAATGAGAAGGGGAAGGTGATCAGGCTGAGAAGACAACTGCATGAAGACCCCTGTGGGCAAGAGTATGGCAAATACAAGAGCCTGGGAGAAGGCAAGAGTGCTGGGATTGAGGTAGGAAGGAGAACACGATAAAAGGGGAGTCTGGAAAAA
The DNA here is from genome assembly GCF_024610735.1 of Ursus americanus. Taxonomy (NCBI): domain Eukaryota; kingdom Metazoa; phylum Chordata; class Mammalia; order Carnivora; family Ursidae; genus Ursus; species Ursus americanus. Next base: position 75,817,096 of record NC_142135.1, read on the forward strand.
ATGTTTTCAGGTAAGATCATGAAGGGACTTGGCTTTGTTAGAGAACTTTATCTTTGTTCTTATACAAATTGAAAACATTTAAGGGTTTTAACAAGTATTTCTAGAGGAAGGAGAGCAGAAAGATATGGGTAGGCCAGTTGAATACTTCCTATATTGCAGTACGTCAGGGCATGCCTTGGTCCAGTGCAAACGTAGTGGGTAAAGGAGGATGGAATAAATTCAAGAGATCTTTAGAAGGCAAAGTCAAAAGAATTTGGAGTTGGATAAGATAGAGGGAGTGAGGGAGGAAGAGTCAATGCTAGTTTTCTGACTTTACACATTGATATGTGGTGGTTCCATTGAGACAGGCAACAGCACAGGAGAGCAGGTATGGTGGAGGGAGATTATGAGCTAGTCCTCAGGCATACTAGGTTTGAGACACCTTTGTGACATACAGAGGATATATAAGAAACTATATGTATGAATCTAGATCTTAGAGGTACATCTGAAGATATAATTTGTAAGCCTTCTAGATAGAGATGATTGGGGCCATGGGTTTAGATGAAATTATCTTAGGGAGGCTGGGTTTGACTAAACATGAAATGACAATGGTGATAATTTTCTTCCTTCAATATAAGAAGAGATAGCTACTGATTTATTTGTGTCTAAATTTCTTGAAATGATTCAAAACAGAATTCCAGTCTTTTCAAGTGATCATTCACATTTATCTACCTAGTAATAAGTACCTGAAAATGTCAGAAATTTCCAGAGCCCGGTAAAGTAAGGTTATAGGAGAAGATAGACTTGCTATGTTACCAAGTTGAGAAGGGAGTAAAAAATCAGAGCTAAATCCCTCTTTATTTGACTGGGCTAAAATAATGCCATGAATCCAATCAGCCCAACAAAACATTATACTGCTTTGAATTGGGTTAAAGTAAAAAAAAAAAATTTTTTTTTTCATTTTGTTAGGCAATTTGTTAAATAATATAGACTAAAAGCTACAATCAAACAGAACTCTCTTGTTTTCCTGCTAGGAACAAAATCTACTTTTGTTCATTTTTCACATTTATTAGTAGTGAATTCAAATACTAGTTGCTTATCCTACCATGCAGTATATTAGATTGAAGTTCAGTAGAAAGTATTTGACCTGAAGATTCACCCTGGATGAGTCTGGAATTTGGGAGATTTATTCTTGGGAAGCATTTCTCGAATGCAGAATAAACAGGGCTGTGATTAGTAGGTTCTCAGTATGTGCATGGTGGAAAAAATTATGCATTTCTTATGAATTTCTAATCATAAATTGTGAAGTATAGAATATTTATATGTAAAAATCAATATTTTAAAAATTCTTTAGTGACTGCGGAGTACAAGTCACAAAATCTATTGACAAAGAATATAATTGTAGATTAGTCCTTAACATCACAGTAGCTATGGTATTGAACAAAATGTACATTATTTTAACCCTTAGATTGTCTTCTGGCCCTGGTTTTAGTCGACTCAGTGATTAGAAGCCTCCTCAACAGAAGTTCTGCTCATACCTTCTTTGTAGTTACCTGGATACCTGCGCAAGCTCTATAGGATGCTTGTTTGACCAATGATGCCAATGGAAGTGCTTCTGCTAAACTCCAATTTTTATGCAGTGAAAATTCTAATAAAGAAATTGTTCACAAGAAGTTTAAAAAGTAGGAAGGAGGGAAAACAAAGGCTTAGCACATTCATAAAATACTTTTAATATCTGAAATTTGGCATTCAAGTGGCTGAATGACAGACCTTGGCTTGTGACCTCTTTTCCTGTGGCTTGTTATGTTGTTCCAGGAACTGGAATGTGATACTTTCACTCAGTTAAGGACTCTATACCTTCCAGTAGAGGAAGGCACTAATGTAGTGGGATTGACTGCCAGGCATGCTGAGAAGTAGCCTCCAGTGGCATCTGTGAGCCCAGGTTTCCCTTGATATGCAGCTTGGATATATTACTGATTAGCTCTTGAGTTCTCAACGTGGAGCAGACATTTCCCTACCTGAGAAAGGCTGTGCTCCTGATAATGTTGGATCAGGTCTCACTAGCTCATCTATGTGTGCTCTACCTGTCTTCTGATCTGTGTGCAGCCGTTCCCTTTGCCACCAGACAGACTGCCTGGCTCAGGAGATAAGAAAAAACAACTGCCTAAATTGAATCTTTTTCTTTTTTTTAATGTTTCTTTATTATATTATGTTAGTCCCCATACAGTACATCCCTGGTTTCTGATGTAAAGTTCGATGATTCATTAGTTGCGTATAATATAACATCCAGTGCACCATGTAATACGTGCCCTCCATACTACCCATCACCAGCCTATCCCATTCCCCTCCCCCCCTCTGAAGCCCTCAGTTTATTTCTCAGAGTCCATAGTCTCTCATGCTTTATTCCCCCTTCTGATTAACCCCCTTTCTTTATCCCTTTCTTCCCCTACCAATCTTCCTAGTTCTTATGTTCCATAGATGAGAGAAATCATATGATAATTGTCTTTCTCTGCTTGACTTATTTCACTTAGCATTATCTCCTCCAGTGCCGTCCATGCTGCAGCAAATGTTGAGAAATCGTTCGTTCCGATAGCTGAGTAATATTCCATTGTATATATGGACCACAACTTCTTAATCCAGTCATCTGTTAAGGGGCATCTAGGTTCCTTCCACGATTTAGCTATTGTGGACGATGCTGCTATGAACATTGGGGTGCATATGGCCCTTCTCTTCACTATGTCTGTCTCTTTGGGGTAAATACTCAGTAGTGCAATGACTGGGTCATAGGGTAGCTCAATTTTTAACTTTTTAAGGGACCTCCACACTGTTTTCCAGAGTGGCTGTACCAACTTGCATTCCCACCAACAATGTAGGAGGGATCCCCTTTCCCCACATCCTCTCCAGCAATTGTTGTTTCTTGCCTTGTCAATTTTTGCCATTCTAACTGGCCTAAGGTGGTATCTTAGTGTGGTTTTGATTTGAATTTCCCTGATGGCTAATGATGTTGAACATTTTTTCGTGTGTCTGTTAGCCATTTGTATGTCTTCATTGGAAAAGTGTCTGTTCATATCTTCTGCCCATTTTATGATTTGTTTATTTGTTTCTCACATATTGAGTTTGAGAAGTTCTTTATAGATCTTGGATACCAGTCTTTTATCTGTAGCATCATTTGCAAATATATTCTCCCATTCCGTGGGCTGCCTCTTAGTTTTTTTGACTGTTTCCTTGGCTGTGCAGAAGCTTTTTATCTTGATGAAGTCCTACAAGTTCATTTTATCTTTTGTTTCTCTTGCCTTTGGAGATGTGTCATGAAAAAGTTGCTTTGGCTGTGTCGTAGAGGTTGCTGCCTATGTTCTCCTCTAGGGTTTTGATGGATTCCTGTCTCACATTGAGGTCTTTCATCCATTTGGAGTTTATCTTTGTGTATGGTGTGAGAGAGTGGTCAAGTTTCATTCTTTTGCATGTAGCTGTCCAATTTTCCCAGCACCATTTATTGAAGAGACTGTCTTTTTTTCCACCAGATGTTTTTCCTGCTTTATCAAAGATTAGTTGCCCAAAGAGCCGAGGGTCCATTTCTGGGTTCTCTATTCTGTTCCATTGGTCTATGTGTCTGTTTTTGTGCCAGTACCATGCTGTCTTTGTGATCACAGCTTTGTAGTATAGCTCGAAATCCGGCATTGTGATGCCCCCAGCTTTGTTTTTCCTTTTCAACAGTTCCTTGGCGATTTGGGCCCTTTTCTGGTTCCATACAAATTTAAGGACTATTTGTTCCAGTTCTTTGAAAAATGTCATTGGTATTTTGATCGGGATAGCATTGAAAGTGTAGATTGCTCTGGGTAGCATGGACATTTTAACTATGTTAATTCTTCTGACCATGAGCATGGAATGTTTTCCCATCTTTTTATGTCTTCCTCAATGTCTTTCAAGAGTGATTTATAGTTTCTAGAATATAGGTCCTTTACGAATCTGGTTAAGTTAATTCCAAGGTAACGTATGGTTTTTGGTGCTATTGTAAATGGGATGGATTCCCTAATTTCTCTTTCTTCAGTCTCATTATTCGTGTGTAGAAATGCAACTGATCTCTGAGCATTGATTTTGTATCCCGCCACATTACTGAATTGCTTTATAACTTCTAGTAGTTTGGGAGTGGCTTCTTTTGGGTTTTCCATATAGAGTATCATGTCATCTGCGAAGAGAGACAGTTTGACTTCTTCTTTGCCAATTTGGATACATTTTATCCCTTTTTGCTGTCTGATTGCTGTTGCAAGGACTTCTAGTACTATGTTGAATAATAATGGCGAGAGTGGGCATCCTTGTCGTGTTCCTGATCTTAAGGGAAAGGCTTCCAGCTTTTCCCCATTGAGAATGATATTTGCTGTAGGCTTTTCATAGATGGTTTTTATGAAATTGAGGAATGTACCCTCTATCCCTAAACTCTGAGGAGTTTTAATCAGGAAAGGATGCTATATTTTGTCAAATGCTTTTTCTGCATCTATTGAGAGAATCATATGATTTTTGAATTTTTCCTTCTGGATAAAATCTAGGACACTGATCGATTTGCAAATGTTGAACCACCCTTGCATCCCAGGAATGAATCCCACTTGGTCATGAGGGATAATCTTTTTAATGTACTGTTGGATTCTATTAGGAAGCATCTTGTTGAGGATTTTGGCATCCATATTCATTAGGGAAATCGGTCTGTAATTCTCCTTTTTGATGGGGTCTTTGCCTCGTTTGGGGATCCAAGTAATATTGGCCTCATGGAATGAGTTGGGTAGCTTTCCTTCTGTTTCTATTTTTTGAAATAGCTTTAGGAGAATAGGTATTATTTCTTCTTTGAATGTTTGGTAGAATTCCCCAGGAAAACCATCCGGGCCTGGAGTTTTGTTATTTGGAAGGTTGTTTATCACTGACTCAATTTCTTCATAATTAATTGGCCTGTTTAAGAAATCAATTTCTTCCTGTTTCAATCTTGGTACTTTATAGGTTTCCAGGAAGTCCTCCATCTCTTCCAGATTGCTTAATTTATTGGCCTAAAGCTGTTGATAAAAGTTTCTAATAATCCTTACAATTTCATTTGTGTTGGTTGTGACCTCTCTTTTTTCATTCATAATCTTATTAATTTGGGTCCTTTCTCTTTTCTTTTGGATAAGTCTTGCCAGTGGTCTGTCAATTTTATTAATTCCCTCAAAGAACCAGCTTCTAGTTCTGTTGTTCTGCTCTACTGTACTCCTGGTTTCTCATTCATTGATTTATGCTCTAATCTTGGTCAACTGCTTCCTCATGCATGAATTAGGCCTATCCCTCTGTTGCTCTTCCAGCTTCATGAAGTGAGAATATAAAAACTGCATTTTAGATTTTTCTATTCTTTTGAGTGTGGCTTGGATGGCTATGTATTTTCCCCTTAGGACTGCCTTTGCAGTATCCCATAGGTTTTGGACCGTTGTGTTTTCATTCTCGTTGGTCTCCATAAATTGTTTAAACTGATTTTTGACTTCCTGGTTTATCAAATCATTCCTGAGCAGGATGGTTCTTAGTCTCCAAGTGTTTGAGTTTCTTCCAAATTTTTCCTTGTGGTTGAGTTCCAATTTCAAAGCGTTGTGGTCTGAGAATATGCAGGGAATAATTTCAGTCTTTTCGTACCGGTTGAGACCTGTTTTGTGCCCCAGAACATGGTCTATTCTTGAGAACGTTCCATGGGCATTAGTATAGAATGAGCATTCTTTGGTTCTGGGGTGTAGTGTTCTATATATATCTATGAGGTCTCCCATAACCTACATTCTTGCGTGTGGATTTTTTTAAGTCCAGATTCTATTTTAGCTTTCTCTTCTACTAACCCATCCTCCAATTTGCTGATATGTTCTTCTGCCTCATTCACCCTGGCCGTCAGAACCTCTAGTTTTGACTGCATTTGGCTCATAGAATTTTTAATTTCTGCCAGATTCGCTCTCATTTCCACCCTTAGAGATTCTATATTCTCATTAACATTTTCGTTAATACTTTTTTCAAGTCTACACATCATCTTGACCATTGTTACTCTGAATTCCATTTCTGATAATTTGTTTATATCCATATCCATTAGTTCTGTGGCAGAGGCCACAGACTCATTGTCTTTTCTTTGCTTGGGGGGGATTTCTCCTTCTCGTCATTCTGATGAGGAGAGGTTGCGGGGTTGTCTAGAGCCCAAATTATTGACCAAGACCCAGGCAGTGCACACTTGTTTTATAGGGACCTTAGGGATATGGGCTTCTTGATTTGATTTTTCAGCCTGCCTTTTGGGGGAGGGGCCTGTCACGCTGATACTGAGGCAACCCTATTTGGGTAGAGTCTCCAAGTCCCCTGGGAGGGGAGATGGGGATGGGCACTCTGTGAGCTGGTATTTCTAGGCTTTTGTTCTCTGGCGGCTTTTCCTGGCAGTTCGCTGTGCCTCTTCTGAGAGTCAGAGCAGCAGTGGCTGAATCTCAGCCTCTGTCTCAGAATAGAGGGATCGCAGACCGTTCTCCATTGATGTTCTGGCCACTTTAACTCTGTTTCTGTTGGTGCTGCTCAACCCTGCAGCGTCCCGGGATGTGTGCCCCACACCCGGCATCCTAGCCCTCACTTCCAGGGCTGGTGCGTCTCTGTCCTTTCTTTTTCTAACACCACCAGCCGCCAGCCGCCCTCGTGCACTCCAGAGCTCCCGGTCTCAGTCTGGTTCCAGTGAGCGCACCAGAGCTCCATTTTAGTCTGGTCGCACACATTCCTGGGCTCACAGTCTCAGTCTGCTCTCTCTGGGGTGCCAATCTTCAAGTCCGCCCGCTCCCCTGTACAGGTGGCTATTGCTTCCCGGCACCCGAATGCAGCGGCTCCCTCCCCCTTCCATTTATCTTCCGATATCTGTGCGCGGTTTCACGGCTCCTGGCTTCGTACCTCAATACTCAGCGCTGGAGATGTTCATTTGTAGAGATCCAGATGTATCTTCCTGTATCTCAGGCTGATTCCATGGATGTTCAGGCTGGTATGGTACCTATCGACTCAGGAGACCAGCTGAAAAGGGGGTCTCCCACTCCTCTGCCATCTTAACTCCTCCGAAATTGAATCTTGATCCCAGCAATTCCAATCTGTGCAAAATTGAGCAAGTACCTTAACCTCTTTATATCACGTTTTTCCCATTTAAATAATGGGGGTATTTGTAAAACTCATCTCACAGCGTATTTGTGAGGATTAAAAATGTTGTGAGGATTAAAAAAATGACTAAATGCATGTAAAGTACACAGAACGATAGTGTTTGGTGTTGTTACTGTTATTATTACTTAGTTCATGCTAAATTTGAAGTCCTAATCAGCATTTATTCACATTCATCATGAAGTGTCCCTTTGCACTCTACGTTAGTAAGCATGGAATCTCAATGATGCAATGCACTTCATTTGGAAAGAAAAATCTTGTAATTGACCTCTTTCCAAATCTTTCTTCACTGTGGTCACTGAAGGTCCTCTCTCTCTTTCCTCCCACACTTGGTCTTACCCCATACACCTCATTCCCGCCCCTTCTTTCTTGAATTCTTCCAGACTCTACCTCTTTCACTGTATGCTAGACCAATTACATAAGTAATGATTTTCAGAGGACAGCGTGTGGTATGTATGTCTGAGTGTGTATGTGTAATATGAAGAACAAAGACAAAGTTGTTTTATGCAAATATTAAGACAATTATGTCTTACACAGTGTCATTGTTGTAGCTTTTATAATGAGTGCAACCCTTGGAAGGAATTTTGTGACCATCAACCAGGATGCCAAATTTTAGAGAGTGGGAAGGTACAGCACTGCCTCCAGGATCCAACCTAACACAGTCTGAAATTATCATTCCTTTCCAACTACATCCTTTTCATTCTATTTTAATTATTATGCTTTTGCATTGGTGTCTAAAATGCTCATCCTGTAATAATGATTTTATAAGAAAGGAGCCTATGAATGAAGTAGAGGTGTTTCTTTTCCTTAAGATGTTTTTATTTTTTCTTTCAGAAGTAGTTCTAATTGTGGTTAAATAAATATATTTAATGCAAACATATAAAATATAAATCTTCTCTTCTTGTGTCCTCACTTCAAGTAAAATAACTTTCTGTTGACTAAGTCAAGTGCAATTTATGTGTTCTGTTTGGACATAATTCAGTGTGAGACTTGGTCTGTTCTTTCTCATGGTGAATTTTGGGTTTGAGGTGCTTTCTGCAGACAATTCACAATAGACTGCTAGATGTGACTGTTGGTTTCATTTCAATGATTTTGAAAAAGCTGTGTTTAGAAGTCAGGTGCAAGGTGGATATTCAAATTTTTGTAGAAAAGTATGTAGCCTTAGCAGTGGATCTAAGATTTGCTCTGCTCAGCCCTCTGCTTTGAAGTCATGTTTCTCCATTTCCTCACAGAATTTCTGAGAGAAAGGGAAACCTTTCTATCTTCAGTTGCGCTGCTTGTTACTTCAAGAGAAGCTTTTCTGAAATGACAGCTTTGGAAATATCCACTGGATTGATTGCATAGGGGGTTACCAAGGACTGAAAAGGTCTAGTTCTAAATGGATTAAAAGAAGATACATTACTTTGTATATTTCCTCAGGCATAATTAATTCACTTCAAATATTCATCCTATTACATAAAATATGTCATTTTTTGTCTTCTCTAGACTGGAACTTTCTTTCTATCCTGAAATATAATAAGCATGTGGTCCCTTGTAATGTGTCTTATTATGATTCCAGTCTTAATTATTATTCTAGCTTAACTTTAAAAATTTTTAATAGGTAGGGGCCCCTGGCTGGCTCAGTCGGTTAAGTGTCAGCTCAGGTCATTATCCTGGGGTCCTGAGATTGAGTCCCAAGTTGTGCTCCTTGCTCAGTGGAGAGCCTTCTTCTCCCTCTGCCCGTCCCCCTGCTTGTGCTTGCTCTCTTTCACATGCTCTCTCTCTCACAGAAATAAATAAAATCTTTAAAAAATTTAATGAGTAGAAGGGTAACTTCACCAACCATGTAGCATCTTTCTACTCAAGAGCACTACCTAAGAGAAGAGATAACATTGAGTTACTGCTTCTGGATGCGCTTCCTTTTGGTTCCCTGTTGGAACATCAGGTTTAGGCCCAGGACTGTAAGAGGGGACTTGAAATATTTCAGAGCTGAATTTCAGCTGAAGCTATTGTTAATTCCTCAAACATTTTATTTTACTCACCAGCACAAGAAATAACCAACTTGTTTTGTGCCTTCCAGGTATATTCATTTCAACCAAATAGAAACACTGCAGCCAGAGACCTTTGGAGACCTTCTGAAATTAGAACGACTGTAAGTGTTGACTCTTTAGACTCCTTTGCTTCTGCTTTACTTCTTCTGCTTATACAGTGTATTGACTGCCCTAGAGATCAGGACATTTTGTTGTAAGCCTAAAAAGCAAAGTCTGCACCTTTGTACTATAAGATAGAGTTACTGTAAGCCATTCTATAGTTTGAAATCAATGGAGAAAAGATGAATAACCCAATTAAAAACAGGACAAAAACAATGAACACTTCATGAAGGAGGTAAAGCCACTTTGCAAACTTATGGCAGAATCTACCACAGTTAACCATACACATCCCCTATGACCTTTCCATCCATTTCACTTCTAGTTATAGACACAATAGACTTGGACATGTATGCATGTGCAACAGAAGCGTGTTATGACAGCATCACTTCCAACATCACTTCCAGCATCTACCACAGTTAACCATACACATCCCCTATGACCTTTCCATCCATTTCACTTCTAGTTATAGACACAATAGACTTGGACATGTATGCATGTGCAACACAAGCGTGTTATGACACCATCACTTCCTCCACTCTAGAGCCACTCAAGCATCCAACAAAAAAAGAAGAGAAATAAGTTGCTACATATTCATAAAATAGAAGACTATACAGCAAATATGGCTCTCAGAAACAGTTTGAGCAAAAAAATCCAACCATTGAAAATTGCATAGTTTGATTTTGTTTTTTGAAGAAATTCAGAAACAGCAGAAACATGTGTAATAGCTAGAAGACAATGATTACCTTTGGAGAGAAGGAGGTGATGGAGAACAGCAGAGGGAGCTTCTGCAGTCTTGGTAGTTTTGTCTTGTTCTGTTTTCCCAGCTGCATTTGCTTTCAGGAAAGTCATCATGCTTCTAGCATGATGTGCGTACTTTTCTGGATGAATGTTATATTTAATAAAGCTTTATTAAGTAACAATGACAGACCAAAAGGACACTTGGACAGCCTCCTTTTGTGTTGTCTTTTATCTGATGAAGATACTCTACCCCTTCATTTCCTCTAGTACCTTATATTAACAAATTAATTGTGATTTTAGCAGAAGATATGGATTTTTTATGAGCAGAAAGTGCAGAATAATGTAGCTAAACTTAATCGGGAATCAGTTTGAATTAAAATATATCTGAAAAGAAATTGTAATTAGGAGTCTGTAGATTTTGAAAAGGATGCCCTTTCATACTGATACAAGAAATAGACCAGTAAAATTAAAAGATAAAAAGAGCTAATCAACCACTTTCCTATGCCATCACTCCAAACTTATTTGCATATAGAAGTATGGGAATTGTAATGCATGAAATTGCATTGTTTGGATTTGTATGCTTGTTTTGCTGAAGTCATGTAATGGAGGAGGGAGCTATACCCATTTCCTGCTCCAACAGCCTTGAGCAGTGAGTTCCACCTCAGCAAATTCAAGGTTTAGCATCATGATGACTAATAACCTCAAAAAACCTAAGCCACTGATTTTAATGTTGGGGAAAGTTTTGCTGATAAATAAGCATTGCTTTCCTCCATTGAAAACTGGTAAGGGGAGATTCCTGCTCCCCAAAGTTAGATCTGGAAGCCCTCACAGGCCCTATGACAGTGATGGCAACTCCCACCTTCTGTAGGGGGCTGTTATCTTGGGATCCATGAAAAGTCTTGAAGGACTAGGGAACTGACCAAAAAAAAAAGGCTTTAACTTTTAGTTTCCTCCCTATTATGTAAATAAAAACTATATATACATATTTCTTGAAAGATCTCTGAATATATTAAGCACACTGTGTTTTTGTTATGTTTCTCTTTTTTTAGTTCTTTGAATTCCCCTACTTCTTCTGGACTTGGTTGTTCTTAGTTTTGTCTTGTGCTTTCTTTGCCGTGGTCCTGATTAAGCTCCTGTGCCTTGTGATCCTTGGTATTTATACTTGAAAACATTGGGTTGGAGGTTTAAGTTTCTCCTGTTCCCTTGTAGATAAGTCTGTTTTCTTCCAAAATTTCCCATTAGAGGTAATTTTAGTTTTGATAGTTGGGTGGGAAAATAGCAGATTTCTTCGTCTAAAATACTAGAATGTGAAAGGAAAGTCTCCCTCTTCAGTTACTGCTCCACACAAAATCTGTTACTTTTCTTTGTTAATTTTTAAAATTTCTGTAGAGAAAAACCTATAAAAATAATAAGAAATATATATATGTATAATGTGTGTAGATATACATATATAAATACACATATATACATATACATATATGTACGCACATATATAAATACATATACATATAAACACACATATGTATATATATGTAAATTTTTTTCCTCTTAGCATTTGACAGCAGCTACAAATTAATTACATTTCTCCATCCACATGTTCAGTTAACCCCATTTCCCATCCTGTCCCTCTACTCTGTTTGGTGTCTTGGGTCCCAAGCAATCAGATTGTTTCTGCTTAATATATTCTATGGGCTTCTGCTTTTTCTGTTTCATCTTCCAACCCTCTTGCATGCATTTTGTATGTTTCCAGAGTTCACTGACATTTCTTATCTGTTGATGACCTTATGCATTCTGTCCTCTTGATTGTTATGGGTTTATTTATTGTATTGACCATCTGGGCTATTATAGTTGACTTCTAAAAGAGAATGAAGCAAATTCACATGCTTACGCCACTATTTTGAGTCAGAATTCTTTTCCCTATAACTTCGAAGTGTGTTTGTTGAAATAATATTTTAAATATTAAAATTAAATGATTTTATTAAGGTACTTCTCAATTTATACAAATTTGGCATGACTTTGTCTGTAACCACACATCCTCAAGTAATGTGCATTCAGCAGTAGCAGCAACAGGATACCTAGAATGGTTCTTTACTTACTTATAGGCTTTGATAAAAACCTCCATGTGTTGCATTCATAAATATCAATGCCTACCACTTGTGTGGAATATTCTTTTCACTGGAGGCATGATGCCAATACAGGCAAGTGAAGACCTGCATCTTCATCTTTCCTATGAAGAGAAGAATTAATTTGAGACTCCTGGCTCTTTACCAAACTTAGATTTTTCTCCAGTAGATAAGCCTTATCTTTAAACAATAATAAACAATTTATTATTACATCACCAAGCAAAAAAATCTATACGCTTTTGGTGAAGCCACATGGGTTGAAATGTTCAAGCTGGTAATTTAGAGCTTGATGCACAGGCAGAAAATTGCAGTAATGCCTGTTAAAGTATACAAAATTCTGACTTTTTGTCTAATAATTCGTGGTTGGTTCGAAGAACCTGATAACTATGCCATTTCTCCCCAGGGCCACTTGCAAATTGCAAAGTGGTCAGACTATGGACATTCTTCGTAAAGCTGGATCCCTGTATTTATATTTTATATGCATACTGACCTCAAGAAGCTATAGTTTGTATATTGCGTGGTTTTCTTTTAGAATCTTTAATGAATCTCTCTTTAAAAAATGGGAAAAATATATCAAGAGGAAGAAAACCTTGGTACTCTGTAGCCATAAAGAACATTCATGGTGACTAAGAATATACTTAGCTTTATTGGTTTGGAGAGAATACCAGCTTGAAACAACATCACACGGGATGCTTTATGGAGCAGCAGGGACTGGCATCGAGTCAACCAGCCTGGAAATGTCTTCTTTATCAGGCAAGCAACTCACTAAGCCAAGGCTTTATCAAGAAGCTTCCTCAAAGTATAGGATCTGAATATGAAGTTTTCTCTACTTCTTATAAGTCTCTTGGATTTCCAATGGATATATCTTGAAATGCTAACCTAAATTTCAGGCAGAAGATACACTTTTCTCTCCTCGGAACATTAATGTTGAAAAAACTCATTCATGCAGTAGTGCAATGGCTGGATCATAGGGTAGCTCAATTTTTAACTTTTTAAGGGACCTCCACACGGTCTTCCAGAGTGGCTGTACCAACTTGCATTCCCACCAACAATGTAGGAGGGATCCCCTTTCTCCACATCCTCTCCAACAATTGTTGTTTCTTGCCTTGTCTATTTTTGCCATTCTAACTGGCGTAAGGTGGTATCTCAGTGTGGTTTTGATTTGAATTTCCTTGATGGCTAATGATTTTGAACATTTTTTCATGTGTCTGTTAGCCATTTGTATGTCTTCATTGGAAAAGTGTCTGTTCATATCTTCTGCCCATTTTTTGATTTGTTTATTTGTTTCTCGTGTATTGAGTTTGAGAAGTTCTTTGTAGATCTTGGATACCAGTCCTTTATCTGTAGTGTCATTTGCAAATATATTCTCCCATTCCGTGGGCTGCCTCTTAGTTTTTCTGACTGTTTCCTTGGATGTGCAGAAACTTTTAATCTTGATGAAGTCCCATAAATTCATTTTATCTTTTGTTTCTCTTGCCTTTGGGGATGTGTCATGAAAAAGGTTGCTTTGGCCGATGTCGTAGAGGTTGCTGCCTATGTTCTCCTCTAGAATTTTGATGGATTCCTGTCTCACATCAAGGTCTTTCATCCATTTGGAGTTTATTTTTGTGTATGGTGTGTATGTTTACCCCAAAGATACAGACGTAGTGAAGAGAAGGGCCATATGCACCCCAATGTTCATAGCAGCAATGTCCACAATAGCTAAATCGTGGAAGGAGCCGAGATGCCCTGCAACAGATGACTGGATTAAGAAGTTGTGGTCCATATATACAATGGAATATTACTCAGCAATCAGAAAGAATGAGTTCTCAACATTTGCTACAACATGGACAGCACTGGAGGAGATAATGCTTAGTGAAATAAGTCAAGCAGAGAAAGAGAACTATCATATGATTTCTCTCATCTATGGAACATAAGAACTAGAATGATCAGTAGGGGAAGAAAGGGATAAAGAAAGGGGGGGTAATCAGAAGGGGGAATGAAACATGAGAGACTATGGACTATGAGAAACAAACTGAGGGCTACAGAGGGGAGGGGGGTGGGGGAATGGGATAGACCGGTGATGGGTAGTAAGGAGGGCACATATTGCATGGTGCACTGGGTGTTATACACAACTAATGAATCATCGAGCCTTACATCGAAAACCGGGGATGTACTGTATGGTGACTAACATAATAAAAAATCGTTATTAATAAAAAAAAAAAAAAAAAAAAAAAGAAAAAACTCATTCATGGCTTCATTTGTTTGATAACACATATATTTCTGTCACAAGAAAGAGATCAGTCTTTGTATCAATTTCAGTGCAATGGATTCCGCTAATTTTCTTTTTAACCAAACATCTTTGACAGAAAACAGCAGCAAATGATTATTATATGAACTTTTCCAGTACAGGAAGAGGTGCTTTTTAGGTCTTGCTGGGAGTAAAGCAATCAAAGTGACACTTCCATAAGCAGAACTCAATAGACAGTCAGCAGAAGCATTTTGTAGATTAACTTCACAGAAGTTGGAAAGAAGAAAGAGAAAAAGGAAAGCACAGGCCTCAGTTTTGCACCCCTGCTGAATCGTACCACTGAAATGCTACTACTGTTTTAACGCTGTCACTGACATAGTAATCTAGGAGATAAATAATAATAATTATTATAATAATAAGCTCATTTTAGAGACAAAGGAACTGAGGTTTAGAGAGATTAATCTACTTGAAAACAAATAGTTATAGAAATAACAAGTAGCAATAGTATCTGATTTGGTAACCCCAATAATATGTATGACATAAACTAATGTTGAAATAACATTAATTTGGACATTTTGTCACTGTACAAAATGAAGGAAAATTTTTGACAATGATTTTTCAATATTTACATACCTTGCTTCAAAATCTGTAATGATGAAAATGGTTTGCATTTTTCTTGATTTGTTTTGCCTGTTAAACAATTAATTGGGTCTACTTGGCTTGGGAAATAGATAACATCTTTCAATCTCTGATTATTGATGCAATTTCCAGCCTTTTAAATATGTTAAGAGAATAATCAGCAACCTTTTTACTATTGTTATCACACTGGACTCTACTAGTTGTAAAATAGTGAAATAAGATTGTAGTCCAGCAAAAAAACACATGAATAAGTTGTCCAAATTATGTGGCTTTCCCCAAAGTTCAGCTGCAATGTACTACAAGCTACTTCTCCATTATTAAATTCTATTCCAATATCTCCTGAGATATGGATATATATATATTAGGGTTTGTGGAGAATGAGAATTACTGTGTGTAACTTCTGCCTGTATACCCATCTTAACCTAACTGTTCACTGTTTATTCTCTAGTCATTGTTTCTGAATTTGGTGAATTGGGTGGGGCAGGGGAAAATGGGTATAAGGAACTAAAATAGTAAGGACCAGGAAAAAAAATTACATCTACTCAGTTGTGCATCAAATTCCAAAGCCATAAAAATATTTTGACTCCTGCTGACACCTGTTACCTTAATCCCTAATAGATAAAATAGTTAAAATTAAGCTAAAACCATACATTGCTAGGAAAACATGATCAGATAATGTTATTTAATTTTGAGATGGGGCACTAGTCATAAATCAGGACGCGGAGGCTGGATGTAGCTAATTGTTAACATTTTCTACACATTATTGGATTATTTATGCTCATTTCCCACAGTCTTTGGAAATAAATGGCGTGTAGCTTTCCTCTGTTTTGTAGACTACTGTTTTGTCCTCTCTTCATACATGTGCTCTTTGTTGAATATGTTTTCAGCGGTGCTAGTGAGCAGATGAACCCTAGCTGGTGATTTGCTACATAGTTTCTCTCGTCACAGTGGCAAGAAGTGTATGGCCAGGGCCCCGCTCAGGGAACCCAAACCAGTGCAGGACCAAGCAGGTGGAAGAAAGGGTAAAAATACTGTGGCCTGGGCCTCCTCCATGGGCAAAAGAGCCTGGGATGTGCTTTCCTGTGATCTGCCTGGAGTGGGGACGTGGGCATGGATTTGAAAGGGAACAGGCAAATGCTTGGCTGAGCCAGGGACCACAGCAGCACCAAATGGAACTGCCGTTTAGCAAAACTGCTGCTGGCCAGCAAGTGAAAGTAAACAAAGGGTTGCCATCCGCGGGATCCAGTTAATCATGGTTCTCTTGCAGGCTGCTGCAGTCATACATTATTGTGCCATTCTTTTTGATGAATACATTCTCTACCTTGATATCCTGTGTGTTTAAAGACGTATTTCCGTGATTTTTCTCCTTAGCATTTGTAATCTCTAACTCAATAAAACCAAAAATTCAAAAAACCATGGATGAGAAAATACATGCATGTAAATCTTTAAAACCGTGCTTGCATAAACGACACTCTTGTTTTGTGTTTGCCCTCTCTCACTGAAATACTTTTAGAAATGTATATGGATTCAATATTCTTTTTTTTTTAAGTCTCCCAAAGCATCATTACTGTGTTGTGATTCAAAGTTATCTTTTGTTTTTCAGGTTTTTGCATAACAACAAATTATCTAAAATCCCGGCTGGGAGCTTTTCTCATCTGAATTCATTAAAGAGACTGTAAGTGAAAGCAAGTGCACACACACAAAAACCTTATGATTTCCCCCAAATAAATAAGTCCCAAGCCATGATTTGCCTTTGTCTCCTTTGGCCATGAAAGATCGTTGCAATTCTAGCACGTAAGGGAGAAAATGGTTTCGTTAACTGCAGAGTGATAGAGGACGCAGACAGTCTACCACGCTTTCATGTATTCTCTTAGAAGTGACATTCAAAAGGAATATTGAAGATAGAAGTTTCCTCGGTTCTCAGTAATTTCCTTGCTAGTCAAATCTAAAGACTCCCAAGACTTCCTTTTCCTTTAACTTTTATTTAAAAAGAGATGTGAGTAGTTCCAAGGAAAGTCTAACTCCTCTGGCCAGGCTTCAGAAGTTTTCCCTCGTTGCACGTATGGTTACTGGTACAGTTCATTTCTTCTACACTAAACAATTCAGAGCAAACCTCCCAATTCTGTTTGAGCCTCCAACTGCCTCACTTTTCTCTCTGCCTGTGTGAATCACTCGCCTTTACCCTGATCTGTCTCTTCAGCTGATCCCTGGGTATACTTCTGCATTGTTGATGGATTTGGGGTTGTTGTGTTTTCCCTTGGTAAGTCCCAGTTATCAGGTAAAAGTCCAATGTCCTGCTTCTCAGAGCTCTTGGAGGGCATGGAGTGGAAAAACCACAAATGAGTATCTCTCAGCTGTCTTGGAGGTCACGTTGTTGCTGGTGTCTTTCTGGTGTGATGTGCCCAGGTCTAGTCGATGGGCGAGGGAATGTTAAGATTAAATAGATATCAGAACATCAGGGGAAATAAATGTGTGTTTAATTGGTGCCTGGAAATAATGCTTGGAATCATTGCATTGCAAGGATCATGAATAATCAGGAGGACCATTCATCCAGCCTCAGTCCATTTTATCCAGTGGGTATTCTCTGTCTACCTTCATCACAGTTCTCATAGCAGATGCTACCTTGCAGTCTTTTCTCCTTGGGCTGTGCTCTTTGTGCTCAGACCCACAGCTACTTGATGATTCTCCTTTTCTGTCCAAATTTCCTTACTTCTCAGAACTGGTTGCACCACAGCTATTTGAAATAGTATGCACATCGATTCTTGTTTGTTGTTATAAAAGACTTTCTCTTTTAGAGCAGTTCACAGAAAGTACTGACACTTCCCACATACCTTCTGCTCCCACACAGCCTCCCCCACTATCATTCTCCACTGGAGTGGTACATTTATTGAAATTCATACCCCATAATCACTCATAGTCCATAGTTTATCTTAGGGTTCACTCTTGGTAGTGAACATTGTATGAGTTTACACAAAGGTATAATGACATATATCATTGCTGTAATTTCATACGGAATCTTTCCACTGCCCTCAAAATCCTCTGTGTTCCACCAATTCATCCTCTGCCCTCCCAACCTCTGGCACTAAACATTTTACTGTCTCCATAGTTTTGTCTTCTCTCGAATGTCATATAGTTGGAATCATTCAGTATGCAGCCTTTTCAGATTAGCTTCTCTAGTTTAGTAATAGGCATTTAAGATTCTTCCATATCTTTTCATGGCTTACCAGCTAATTTCTTTTTAGTGCTGAATAATATTCCATTGTCTAGATGTACCAGTTTCTTTATCCATTCACTACTGGAGGACATTTGTTTTCTTCCAAATTTTGGCAATTATATATAAAGCTGCTATAAACATTCATGTGTAGGTTTTTGAGGGGACATAACTTGCACTTCCTTTGGATAAATACTAAAGAGCATGACTGCTGGATGGCAGGGCTAAAGTATGTTTAGTTTTTTAAGAAATTGCCAGACTGTCTTTTGAAGTGGCTGTACCATTTTTTAGTCCCACCAGTGGTGAATGAGAGAGCTCTGTTGCTCCATGCCTTCACCAGCATTTAATGTCACCAGTGTCCTGGATTTGGCCATTCCAACAGATGTGTTAATGTTATCTCATTGTTATTTTAACATTCTTGTTTTTAAGTCATATCTGGAAAATGAAAAATGCCAAGGCATTTTTAACCAGGTCATAAGATGCTTTATTTTGGTAGTGGGAGAAATATTGTTTTACTTGCCTTTTCTCTCTTTTGTTGGATTTGTTTTATCACTTGTTAGAGTCACTGTCTTTGTGTATTTGCAATTTTAATTCCCATTAAATGTTTCTTTTCTACATACATTTCTATCTGGGTATCATTCTGGACTTCTCGGACTCTCAGAAAGTCTTGAAATGCTTAATCTCTTGTTTGTTTGTTTCTCTAATCCCTTTCTATTATTCTTCCCTATTAAATTTTAGTAGTAGCTTTTTTGTTCTAACTTTTTACATTTAATGAAACAGCATTCACTCCATTGCTGGAACACACACAGAGAAATAAATACTAATAGAGAAGCAGAGGGAGACCCTCTGATATGCCATTATGTATCTCATACGCATGTGCTATATCATATTTCACATGTTTTAAGCCAGTTTTAAGACAACGTTGTTAGTATGTTATGTTGATGAAGTGTCTGATTTCATAGATGGTACACTGATCTCTTATGGTCATGGTAAACTGACATACAGATGATTTCAGCAAACTCTTCCAGGGTTCCTGAGATCTTGGTCAGTCTGAGATGACGAGTGCACTGGTACCTAGTGATTCCAAATCCTCAAACCCATGCCTGTCCAGGCTATAATTTACACATGAAAATCAGAATAAAGGAAAGTGACTGGGAGCTAGTAAATAAGCTCATCTACCATCCAATAAATTCTATCTTCCACATTGAAGTCTCTCAACAACTGGGGGAATGTCACTTCACGGGTCCTGGAGGTCCAAGAAACCTGTGTGAATCCCATTTGCTCTCTCACCCCAGGAGCTGTGTATAGCACCAGATAGTGGTTTCCCCATCTGCACCGTATCATTTCTAACTCATGACAACCACATTCCTTCCAAGAGTACTGAAAAAATTAATGAAATGCTTTTTAAAAAGTGCTTTTGGATCTTTAAGTGAAAGAGATTATGCAAGTACAAGTGATATATTATTCTATTTTCAAATAGCAAGATTTGAATTTGAATTTACCCCATGCTTTTCTTTCCCTTTGCAATTACCCATTGAGCGGTGAACAGGCCCAAGTGAGTAATTATTTGGGTGTTGTGATTTTTGACTGAATACTATCAAAAGGCAGTTGTCTTTTATTTAGCACACTTAGTGTGACATTTGATTTAAGAGAATTTAAAAATAGAGAACAGTAAAATGTCAATGATTTCAAGCATAGTATACTACTAATAAGTGTGATCTAACACGGATTAAGACAACCCGCTTTTATTACTGATTTACTTGATAGCTTTTTATTTTTCAAAATTTGTGGCTTTAAATTATAGGCAATGTTTCAAAGAATGCTTTCCCAGTATGAATTTAGAAACACTATTTATAAAGGCTCCCCAAATGGATTTTTGTGCAAAAATATACTTCTAGTACTATATATTTTTTTTCCAAGTATAAAGGAGGTTTTTTAAGTGGTAAGTGAAAAAAAAATCCTATAATTGTTTTATTCATGCTTTGTATCCCTGCTATGGATGAATATTTTAATTGAAATCAACGGTCATACAAAGAAGAAATTAAATCTTATTCTCAAGTGTTGCTAAAACACACAAGCATAAGGATACATATGGGAAAGTATGGATCACTGATTAGTGGAGGATTGATATGTAAGCAATGATGATGTCAGGGAAATGGAAAATTCCAGACTGTTAGGGTCCCATGACTATGATGTTCCCAAGGGAGTTATGTTGATGTCCTGGCTTTTGTTCAACTTAGAAATCTCATGGTGATACTAACAAGAATTTACACCTTAATTTTTAATAACAAAAAACTGCTTTTGATAAAATTACCAGACATTAAACTCAAAACATATATCAGAATGAACTTTGACCTCCTTAGTGTTGAAATAGGTCTGTTTTTTAGAAACGCAGCTGATACAGTAAATCAGTCAGTGTAAGGAACAGCAAGGACACTGAACCCAATACCTTGCGGAAGTGCTAGCCAACTGTTACCTCTTATACATCACTCCAGACAAGGCTGAAAGTATTCTCCATTTCAGTAATGGCTTTATTTTCTCAGTTTCATGTGAAGTCTTGATGGAAGCATTAAGCAAATAAAATCCATACATTCAGCAACTTTTTAATGAGTGTGAGACTTTTTCCCCCCTAACAATTTAATGCTGCTAAATATAACTACTGTTTTTAGTGTAATACAATTTAAGTACAATATAACTCAATCTTATGAACTAAGCATCTACAATATAGTTCACAAAATTATCAGACAATAAATCTTTCTTAAATTTATTAAAAAATTTACAGTTTTCTAGAATTATTATAATTCAAATCTGAAAAGGACATGATTTTTTTTACTTTTAGAAAAAACTGTTCTAATAACTTGATATTAATATAGACTCCTAAGTTAAAACAGCTAGTATTTTAAATTTTATATGTCAATTGATTCTTTCAATTCCTTTGTTTCCTAAATGATTTTTAAGGACATTTCATACAATTAT
The DNA here is from genome assembly GCF_024610735.1 of Ursus americanus. NCBI lineage: Eukaryota > Metazoa > Chordata > Mammalia > Carnivora > Ursidae > Ursus > Ursus americanus. The sequence continues at coordinate 75,838,285 of NC_142135.1, forward strand.
TAAAAAATTATAGCATTTTAAAATTCTGCTAAAAAATTACAGTAGGCATTACTTATTATAATAAAATTTGAACAATGTAACCCTTCTTGTATATTCATATTATCATTTTATCTCTGGAATTCCCTTGTGCAGAATGTGACCTGCTTACCACTATAGACAGACTTGTGGATTTAGCTAGCGTTGCCCTCTAACCCTTGGGATATATGAAAGAGATAATTTATCATATCTGGCCCTTTTGCTATACATCTTTTGGCAAGAATGGAAGTGTACACCATAAATCTCTTTGGTTATCTATCAATTTTATTTCTTGAGAAATAAAGTGCTGGAAAGGATTAGGAAAATATAGTAAAACTTAGCAAAAGTGAAGAACTCTAGGACCTAGATTAAGAAATATCACAAAAAAAATATGACAGGCCTACCCACCACCATCTCTAAGAGACACTTCCAGATGTGGACCTTTGTAAAATGGCATCATTTCCAGTGATAGCCAAGCCTTTTAGCACACAAGAAAAAGAAAATTTTAAAAGTCCTGCCTCTAACCTTTAGGGAGATTTGAAAACACAAGGGAATGCATGCTTATCCATATTGATGTCAGGTTGGTTTACAAGAGAAAAGAGCACGTCGTCTGGGGCTGTTGCACAGACTATACACAGCACATTTATAGGCCTCCTTTGGGTAATAGAGCCTCAACTCTTGTAAGTAACATCTATGAAAAAGTTTAGAAAAACACCTCCACCAAATATAAAGTCTCTGTTCTTAACCTGTAAAAGAACTATAACATTTTAGTATGTCTTCGTCTTCTCTAAAACAAGTAAGTGTTCATTTTATCTTACAGTTATTTATTTAAATCAAATAGTATAATGCATGTTAAGTAAAAACCACTTTTTGAGCCTCAAAATGCTTTCCAAAAATATTTTAATATGAAAATATATCTATTTCTGTTCAAGAAATGCAAACAGGTAAGCATGTGGTTTAATCTAATTGATAACTAGAAATCCTAGAGTCAAAAATGTGACACAGAAGGTAAATTAGAGGAAGTTAAATATTTTAATTCAGAATATTCAAAAGAAATTAATAGTCCCTTTCAACAGTTGTAATTCTTGCCTGCATGCCTAGGCGTCTGGATTCCAATGCTCTAGTTTGTGACTGTGATTTAATGTGGCTGGGGGAACTTATGCAAGGCTATGCCCGAAATGGCCAAACGCAGGCTGCCGCTACATGTGAATATCCCAGAAGCCTCCAGGGACGCTCCATCGCTTCGTTAACAGTAGAGGAATTCAACTGTGGTATGCAATTTTCTCTGTGCGTGTAAAATGGAAATGTCTTTTGCTTTGCCCCTTTCTTATAAAGGTTTGTTATATGATGTCGCATTTGACAAGCATAATATCAGAAAATGTGATCAAGGGATTTAGTTAAAAGTATGGTCAATTTCCTCTTCAGCATCTGCATTTTTATTTAAGGAAGTTTTTAGCATCATAAACAGAGCTGGGACGGTCCTTGAAGATCATTTAATTCAATTTTCAAATTTCAAAAGAGGAAATATTAAGGACAACTATTTTTCAACAAGGTCACAGAATACTGTGACCAGCATTAAAGTTTCCACTTATACCAGTATTACTTAAGGGCTAATAATCAATAATTGGGGTTTTTAAACTTTAGATCAAATAATTATTAATATTCATAATAGTAATGCAAACTTCGGATTTGGTAAGCATAGTTCATATTTTGACAGCTTTAATAATTCTGTCAGACTTTAATTGAAGATCCAAGTATAGCTTCTTAGAAATTATTTGGTTCTCACCTCACGAGTTTAATATAAATAAAAGAATATCTACCAGCATATCTATCTAATCTATTTTAATATATAGCTTTAAATATGAATAAATGAATATACATACATACGCATGTACATGTGTGATAATTGGGCTCCTTGAAAATTTACTCAGGTGATAGCTTACGGTAGAAATTTGCTTTCTAATGTCCCATTCACTGGAGGCTAATTTTTGAATTTCTCTAAGCAGGTCATTTGGAAAATTATATTAATATAATCTAATTCCATCCAGATTGAGAAGCAAAGTGACTTGGTCTTTATTTCCAAATAAATCTGAAATTTGTCCATACCTTCCACCTTTACTATCAACTTGGAGTTTATGTCATAGTCAGGTTTGCTGGGAATACAGAACATCTTAACTGCTGTTTCAGCTTTCATTTTCTTCCCTCTCCAATCTATGATACTTGGGGAGATCTCTTAAAACACAGATCTAATTATATAATTCTTTTGTAGCTTACCACACCTTCAAATGAAACACCAAATCCTTAGCAAGGTCGCACTTCCTATATGTTGTAGCCCTTGGCTACTCTGTAACCTTGATTCATTCTGCCCCTGCATCTGCTCAGTGATGTTTTAACCATCATGATGTTCTTTCAGTTCCTAGAAGTTCTTAAACTTTTTTCCTACTCAAGTACTGGCTATATGCTATTTACTCTGCCTACAATGTTCTTCTTGCTTCTCTTCATTTAGGAGCCCTCTTCTTAAATATTAAATGCTTGGAAAGGCTTTATTTAATTTCTCTCTCCACCCACCTTCCCCTACCACACCCACGCTGAGTCAGGTCCCTTTTTATAATCTATGAAATCACCATTTATGTTTCTCAGCACTTATTACAACATATTATTGCACATTTTTGTGTTCGTTTATTTTCAGTTGCTTCAATGAAACTATAAGTCCATGAATATAGAGACTTTGTCTGGGTCACTGTTTCATCACTGTCTTAGCACTGTGCCTGACACACTATAATGTTGAATTCTTTTTTCTTTTTTTTTTTTTAAGATTTTATTTATTTATTTATTTGACAGAGATAGAGACAGCCAGCGAGAGAGGGAACACAAGCAGGGGGAGTGGGAGAGGAAGAAGCAGGCTCATAGCAGAGGAGCCTGATGTGGGGCTCGATCCCACAACACCGGGATCACGCCCTGAGCCGAAGGCAGACGCTTAACCGCTGTGCCACCCAGGCGCCCCTGAATTATTTTTTAAAGTAAAAATATATAAATGAATCAAATCATTTTTCTAAAAAGGGTAAGGCCAAGATGTTGTTCATATGGACTTTTGATGACGTGGTTAAGATTAATAGAGATCTAGGTTAACATTCTCCAGACAGGTTAGATCTGGTTATTTATTAATGATTGGAAGTCTCAAATGATGCACTTACCAAAAAACAGTTTTAGAATTTGGAAAGGTTTAAAAACTTATGCTAAGTTTGCTGTAGAAAGACAAACTTCCCTTTTTTACATTGTTCTCTATAATTTAAATTCAATAATATCCGGTTCATTAAATATCAATCACCCCACTTCCTTATTAAAATAATTTAAATGCTTCCATGTTTTACCACTAATTATTATTTGAGAATGGAAACAATCATTTATATTAATAAGTAATTTTGCTCAACCAGTTTTGAGGTCTAGTTAGAGGGCTAATTGTCTAGAAGAGTGCCTGCAAAATTGCAAGCTCAACTGAAGTACTTGGCTTGAAATATTGACCCAAAAAATCAAACTCCTCCCATAAATATGGCTGTATTGAACTACTAGAAATAAAAGCACAGGGAAATTAATTTACCTCATTGGAGATTCCTTTATGCAGTGACTCTTTCAAACTTCAGAAGTTTTGTTCAATATACGTCTAACATCGAAACTGGAATATTATTGGGTAAATGCAGTACAGTTTGTAAAAGTTTAATGTAGAAGGAAATTAAAATTATCTGTTGTCCTTTGTCGGTAATCTCTTAGAGGACTGTAATTCTGTATCTTTAAAAGGATACCAATAATTCTTCTGTTACAGAGAGTCCTCGAATTACTTTTGAGCCCCAAGATGTGGAGGTTACGTCAGGGAATACTGTCTACTTTACTTGCCGGGCTGAAGGAAACCCCAAACCGAAGATTATTTGGATACATAACAAGTAAATACTGAGCGCGGGCATGTGTTGTATTCTCTTTCCAATTTCATTAAACTATTTATCTTCCTTTTTTTCTTATAATAATATTTTTTTATTATATTATATTAGTTACCATACAGTACATCCCTGGTTTTTGATGTAAAGTTCGATGATTCATTAGCTGCGTATAACACCCAGTGCACCACGCAATACGTGCCTTCCTTACTACCCATCACCAGCCTATCCCATTCCCCCACCGCCCTCCCCTCTGAAGCCCTCAGTTTGTTTGTTTTATTTATCTTTCTTCAACTAGTTTATCTGGAGGTGAAATTTCCAAAATTGTTGGTATTTCTGGACATTTCATAAAAATGTCTTTTAACTTTCATCTTTCGACTTGTTCAAAGTATCTGGAAGACTTCTTAAAATTGTAAATTTCCAGACATCAATGATTGTGAAATTGAGTAAAGGAATTTTGTATAATTTCTAGAAGGAAATATTGGGATAATAACAAACTAGTATGTTTTAAAATTGAACACAATTTGATATAACCTCACCTTAATTATTTTATTTTATTATTTTATTTTATTAATTTATTTTTAAAGATTTTATTTATTTATTTGACAGAGAGACAGCCAGAGAGAGAGGGAACACAGGCAGGGGGAGTGGGAGAGGAAGAAGCAGGCTCCCAGCAGAGGAGCCTGATGTGGGGCTCGATCCCAGAATGCCAGGATCACCCCCTGAGCCAAAGGCAGACGTTTAATGACTGAGCCACCCAGGCGCCCCTCACCTTAATTATTTTAGTTTCAAACTGGTATTGTACATTTGGTGTTGCAAATTTCACATAGTAAATCAGTAAAACATTATGTAAGTGAATTGGCAATAAAATATATGAAAGATTATCTAAAATACGTCATTTATTTTATCCTTATTTTACTATTTGATAAAACATGATATCTATCAGTCTAAAAGTCTGTGAATATAGAGTTGAATAGTAATAACAACTTATAAAAAGTTAAAATAAAACTTTAAGAAAGGAGTGGGAAAGTAACATGAAATAGATAAATAGAATGAATTATATACTTAATACAATTCAATGATAGTACTTGGACAATTATATTATCACTAATTACATTATTGGTAACTAGCATGGTTTGCATGTGTCTCCTCCATGCCTCCACAAAATTTCATTGTTTTCTGTCATGTGTATAATCAACTCTAAATTTTTATGCTTTTCTTTATAAAATATTCTGCTATAGTTTGTGTCTTTTTTGTAATTGTATTTGTAATTGTAAAAAACTCAGGTATGTTTGTAAAATGTGTTTTTAATTCTAGCAAAAAAGTAATAAGTATAGGTTAAAAATAGCTTGGAAAGAAGGCAATTATGAATACTATTAAATCTGGAATCTGGCCCAGGAGAAAGACTTCAATTGATAGAAGACTTCAATTTATTTCCATCTGGAGATTGTTCAAGGGTACTTGAGAAATAGAAATTGCTGCTTGTAATGTCTTCAGACTGCTTGCTCTGCCTTCTTACAGTTTAATTTCAGTCATTATGTGTTCAAGGTTATAAAGGTACTGACTAGTATTCAGAAAGGGACAAATAAAAAATCATATTGCAGGATGGAAGGTATGACATAAGGGTTTTAAATATGGTGACTAAAGAAACTAAAATGCATTTTAAAAGAAACAAAGAAATTGAAAAAGAAGGAATAAAATGAAGGAAAGGTGAAGTATAGGTAGAAATTTCTGTTATAATATTAGCCATTTCATATAGAAAAAAAATAGAAATGAAAGGGAAGAATTTATACCAAGAAATGTTTAACATTAACAAGTCTTGCTATTATTTGTCATCAAGTATTTTTTTAATAAAAAGATAATATATATACTGAGAGTGCATGAAATGGAAAGTATAGTACAGTAGATAATTTGAAACAAACATCAGTTTAACATAAACTAGGCTAAGAAAAAAATACTGCCAATTCATTAGAAGCTACCTAGGTGTTCCTTCCTTAACATTCTCCTGTTTTCTGCCCTGGAGATAACCTCTATCCTGACTTTAGGGTCCATAGAACAGTGGATTAAGAACTGATTAGACACAAGCAAAGGCAGAATTAGAGAATTAGAGGGTATGTCTGTTGGAGTAAATTAGCTGTCAGGAGGGTTAAGAAACATGGAACCTATAATCCAAAGGTTCAGGACATATCCACTAGGAATTCCAGAAAGAGAAGTTAGATATAATGAGCTGGAGTCAACTGTTAGAGAAGTACCAACGAGAACTTTTCCAAAAGTGAAAAAAATCATGAGATTTCAGATTAAGAATTGCACTGATTCCCAACCAGGACTTAAAAAAGAAATCTATATCTGGTTCAATATGATCAGAAAATTAAAAGAGATAAAATCTTTCTACCCAAGAAAATTGGCAGATTACCCTCAAATGCATAGGAATTACACTGACAGTTAACTTTACATATCAGAAGGTAATGGCATATATTTAGCTTGTTAAAGGGAAAAAATTTAGTTTCCTTCAGTTTTATATTCAGCTAAATTATTTGACAAGTAAAACAAAGACCTTTTCAAAGAGTTGAGCCTTACTTAGGGATATTTGCTAAAAGTATGATAAATAAGGAAGATATGATATGCAAGAAGCAAAGGTAAAAACGATGTGTTTTTAAATGTGTTGATAAATATGAATAAACTGAGATTGTTAAAGTATTGACCAAGTTTAAAATAAGAGAGAAGTAAAATGTTTGATGATACTAACAAAAATATAGTAAGGAGAGGGGACCTAATTAAATCATTTTCCATGTTTCGTTTTTGAAGTGTAGAATGATACTGAGTTTGGATTTTGAGAAGTTAAGAAGGCCTGTTAAAAATTATGGTAAAATATCAAGATAAGGAAGAGAATACAACTTTCATTCTAAGAGAAGGAAAAGAGTGATTAAAGAAAAACTGGATCAATCAACAAAAGGAAAGGAGAGCTAAAATTAATGTAAAGGGAAGGCAGAAGACAGAGAAAACGAACAAAATATCTCATCAGAAATAAGCTTAAATACATTAATAAAAACAATGAATGTACAGATTTAAATAACCTTTTGAAACACATTATAAGATTGAATTAAAAAATTCAGCTATGTGCTATTTATGTTTATTTAAAACATTAGGATACGGGGAGGTGGAAGCTAGATGGGTAAACATATAAAAGCAAAGTTGTGCTAAACAAAATAAAGGTGCTATATCCAGATTAATATCAACCAAAATAAATTTGAAAAAAAGTATAATTGCATATCGTTAGATCATAGTGATAAAAGCAACAATTCACCTGGAGGTAAGATTCACAAACCTTTGTATACCTAACAAAATAGCTGTCAAAAATAAAACAAAATTAAGAGGATTACTAGGATTAATTGGCAGAAAGTCAATTATAGGGAGAAATTACAGTACTCTTCTCTTAGAAAAAGTAAGAACAAAAATTAATGGGAATAACATAGGAAGGCTGGTTTTATAGGTAACACATATATCCGCTACATAAAAAGCTACACTATATGTTTTCAAGTAACTATGGAACATTTGTGAAAATTGATCACGTATAAAGAAACAAAAATCTCAACTCATAGTAAAGAACCAACTTCATAAAGACCCTTTTCTTTGAACATAATTTAATAAAGTTAGAAATCAACTATTTATCGATGTTTGGAGATTTTTTTAGGCTTCTCAGGAGGAGAGTAAAGTGATTACCAGTAACTAGAAATAACTACCAAAATAATTTTTTAATAAATGATTGATTGAATTCAAAGAGGAGAGAAAACATTCCAGCTGGAGAAAGAATGAGTAAAGGCATAGGATGGAAATCAGTTATGATTGGATTCAGGAAAGAGGGTAGATCATATTTGTTGGAATAGAGGTTTTACCTATGAGTGCAATAGGAAAAGATTGCAAACAACTGGAAAGCTAATGACTTCGGCATTTAATTTATAATCTTTGAGTGCCACTAGATGTTGAGCAAGATAGTCACATGACTAAAGAGGTTTCTAAACCAGCCATGCTTTTCTTAAGGTTGAGGTTCTAGATTGTGGGAATTTTGGCCATTTAAAAAAAATTGAAACTGTGTCAAATATTAGTACAATACTTACAGTAGATTACAAGCAAGGCTTGTAATTACATTCTACTTACAGTTTTTCACTATATGCCTTCTTATGGGGAAGATATTTTAAATTTGCGGGCATAGATGATAACTTATTCATCTTTATATTTCTGGTACCTAGCCAAAGGGCCTAGTTCTTAGAAAGCAAATTGCCTTTAATAAATCAAATGTGTTTTTTGGCACATTTTCAAGGGGATTGGGTTTTTACATATGATTGCTACTTGGTTTGCATCAAATTGACAATGTGGTACAAATATTGAATCATGAAGACTTGTTTTGAATTTTTGAAGGAACATCATGATTCATGAGCAAACAGTGTAATGAAGAAGATAGGAATAAAGGGGGAAATAACCAGGAAAAGGAATGGTGCATTTTAAATTTATGAATGTGATGTGCTGCTGTTGGTTTTAAATCATTTTAAAGAGTGAAAATTGGTGAATTCTATTGCATTGTCTAGCCAGAAGATAGATCATGTACACATTTGGTAACTTTTAATATTTTAGGAGTTCAGTTTTAGAACAATTTTTTTTGCCAACTTTGCTTTATTTCTCTGTGTGTAATGTGTGTATACAACTATTTTTCTCCTTCTTCTCTTCTCCCTCCTTTTTCTTTTGTCTAAATTCTCTATCACATGGAGGCTGAGACAAATGCCATCTTGTTACTAGTCTTTCCTTTTACAAGACTCTACCTCCATGAAGGAAGGGACTGTGTCCGTCATATCATTACAAGGAGTTGGGAAGAGTTAAATTATAGTTTATTATAAAAGGATATAACTCAGGAACAGCCAGATGGAAGAGATGCATGGGGCAAGGTATGTAAGAGGGGGTACAGAGCTTCTGTGCTTTCTAAGTATGACACTGCCCAAATCTCTATGTGTTTACCAGCTCAGAAGCTCCTAGAACAAATTTTAAAGAAACTAAATCATCCTTGGAAAAGGTGCAATTCCATTATTGCTGGCCTGTTCCATTGCAAGTAGTCTTAATTGGGTTCAAGGTTAGATGATTTTAGAATTGTATTTAAAATAATTAGTCTAATACTAAATAAGACTTTTGAATTTGTGCACTTAGAAAAAAAAACACATTACCTGATGTTCATTGCATGTTACTGACACTGAGTATTTGTGGCCGTCTATACTTACAGGAGTATCTAACATCTAGTTTCCTATGCTTTGCATTGCTGGCCATTGAAAAGCAATATTGTTTTCCCTAAAGCTAATGTCTTCAAAAATTGGAACTTAAAGTTCTCATTGACTAACTGGTAGTTCTTAAAATTAGGCTTTTCAGTGGGTGAAGAAGAACAGATTGCCTCTATCTGTCCTGTCTTCTCTTCTGCTCCACTCTAAAAGAATGGATGTGAAATATCACCATTATGTGCCTTTTTATCCTTTGTGATGAAAATTGCTGAATAAGGATGGTTTCTCCATCTCTTTAGTGCTTTAGTTTTTACATATATGAAAATAAAATGAGTTATTATTCTTCAGTGTTGGCACATTTTTTTAAAGATTTTATTTATTTATTTGTGAGAGAGAGAGAACACAAGCAGGGAGAGTGGCAGGCAGAGTGAGAAGCAGGCTCCCCACTGAGCAAGGAGCCCAATGTGGGACTTGATCCCAGGACCCTGGGATTATGACCAGAACCAAAGGCAGATGCTTAACTGACTGAGCCACCTAGGCATCCCAGTGTTGGCACGTTTTTTAATTAGTAGACCAATGTTTACTTGGAAGCCGTTGGCTTTGTAAAACAAACAAATTAAAAAAAGAAAAATAAAATCTTCTCAATGGACTTTTTCCTCTATTAAGGGTGTTATTGATGGGTGACATATAGTAAGTGTTTAATAAATGTCTATTGAGTGATGAATGTGTGTTGGGGGAAACTCTTTATGTTTAATACATTTATAGTACTAACCATACTCATGTGAACATCTATATTCCTCCTCACACATGATTATTCAGTATTTTTAAAGGGGAAAGAGAACCCTGGTAAGACCAAAAAAAATTTTGTTGAAACTTACTGATGTCTGAACTTTCTGGGTGGTAGTCTTCACTACTGTGTTCAATGGATATTCCATTTCAATTGATAAACAGCATTTTTCTAGTATCTCCAAAATGGTCCAGTTCAGTTAAGAGGGCCTAACATCCAACCACTGGGTAAATGGGTGTGTTTATTTAAAGCCATGTCGTATAATTATCCTTGGCTTTGAGTTATGTTGCCTTGAATATGAATATTTCCCTACTCTTCAACAAAATTTAAGTGCAACTGAATGACTCGCAGAAAAGTGGTGCAAAGCTTACATGTCACCATTTGATGATTCCACTTTTTTTTTTTTAAATAGGAATTCAGAGGTATAACAATGTGCTGAAGTTTCTTTCATACTGGAAAGATGGTTTCAGTGTTTAAATTCATGCTGCCTTGGAAAGCAGGACATTTAAACCTCTTTCCTTTCTATCATGTCTTGACTTGAAACCTGTGTTTAGGATACAATCTCAGAAATAGGAAGGGACTACTACGATTTAAATTAAAATGATCTGAATTATTAAGACAATTAAAAAAATCGCCAAGTTGATGTACATGAAATATATTTATAAAGTCCTACATTTTCAGTCTTGTTAAGTGTTTTTGATATGATTGGGATTAAATAATATGTATGTAAAATGTGTATTTCCAGCCACTTACTGGATTTGGAAGATGATACTCGACTTAACTTGTTTGATGATGGTACACTCATGATCCGAAACACCCGTGAGTCAGACCAAGGTGAATATCAGTGTATGGCCAGAAACTCAGCTGGGGAGGTCAAGACACAGAATGCCATGCTCAGATACTCCAATCCTCCAGGTACAATCCTTTTTATGTCTCTTGATTGAACTTAATGTAAATACATCAGTTCTCCATCAGTTATTTGCACTAGAAAATGACTTTTAATTGCTTCTTTAAAGTATGGAATGCTTAAAAGTAAAACAGTTGCCATTGTCTGTCACTTCCTAATCTTTCTCAAAAACTTGAGGGTTTTTTCTCTTGCAGTTTATTTTAATTTCTTGCCTTAGTTTTATTATTTTCCAGTTGCAATACGTGCTGTCCTAAGGCTACCTGAGTCCTTTTGATTACTCATCCAGCTTCCTCAGAAGATGATCCACCATCCTCAGAGGGAATCAGTGGAACTGAGGCAGTGGAAAGGGCAGTAAAGGTAGATAGAGCAGCCCACATTCAAGACGTGGAAGTTCTGGATGTCTGGAGGATACAGATGGAGAGTTGGGAATTGCGTGGGATTTGATGAACTGTAAGGCAGAGTCAAATCATTCATGACTGTACTCTAAGTGTTTCAAAATTAGATTTTTCTGTTACAAAGATCTCCCAGGCAGCAGTTTGGAGGACAGTCAGGAGGACACAGTAAGGTGAGGAGGTCAGCAGGCTGTTGTGATGATGCAGAGGAGAGTAGTGACAAGGGCAGTGACAGAGGGAGTAGAGAAAACATCCCTGAATGAAGTGTCACTTCAACAGAAATAATGCATTTGAGTCAGAGATTGGCTGAATATGGGAATTCCTTACAGAGTTTGTCAGTAATTATAAATGGCAAACCCACTAGCTCCTTCTAAAACATCATTCACTTTCCCCTCCAGGTCAAGCCTGACACTGCACGCCGGACTATTCCTACTTTTACTTCTGGGCACCATTTCCTCCTGATCCTTTGCTAAGGTCCTCTGTTTCTTTCCCAAGGTCTTCGGCCTGCCTCAACTGTGCCCTTCCTCACACCCTCTCCACCTGCTTTTCATCCAGTCTGACTGCCCTGAGCACATTGTTTCCTCTTCCATTGAGCTCTTTTTGAGTTTTAAAGCAATTCCCAAACATCCAACTTGAATAATTAATGTACACATCAAAAATTTTATTGCCGGTATCTTTCCTGAGATTTGGATTGATCTCACTACTGCCTTATTGCTCGTTTTCACATGTAAACTTTTTACATCCCTCAAGCACATTCACCTGCACTTCATCTTATGTTTGCCATCACTGTTGATATTATGAATATCTTCCCAAAACTTCAGATTCAGCCTCCACTGCTATCTTGTTTTATCAAACTTCTAGAAAGATTGTCTTCCTTTTCATTTCCACTGCCATTCATTCACTTCAAAAACTGTTTGTACCGCAATTATTATAATAGTTGTTTCCATTTTTCTATAGCACTTTACAACTTACTGTAATATAATGATTTCCAAGGTATGATGTAGTTCTTCAGACTATGATTTGTCTTCTGTCCTCGTAGCTAAAGCATAATCTTACAAGGAAAGGAATGTCTTTTTTTTTAAGGTTTTATTTATTTATTTGACAGAGAGAGAGAGGGAGAGAGCACAAGCACGGGGAGTGGCAGGCAGAGGGAGGAGCAGACTCCCTGCTAAGCAGGGAGCCCAATGCAGGGGTCAATCTCGGGACCCTGGGATCATGACCTGAGCTGAAGGCAGACGCTTAACTGACTGAGCTACCCAGGTGCCCCAGAAAGGAATGTCTTGTGCATCTTTCTATCTTTCCAACACCTAGCATTTTATATTGTTAAAATTAAATTAAATCTTGATTGTTGAATTAGACAAAATAAATTTATCTCTACTCTTAGTGGTATATTCATCTCAGAAATTAAGGACCCCCCAAATTAGAACCAATAACTAAGCATGTTTAACACCCTTGCAAGTCTTTAATTGAGATTGAAATTTCCAGAAAAGATGAAACTCTTATGAATCAATGAGTGGAACACCCCATACGGAAGTCTAAATTTTGTATTTACAAGAATACTTAGTGGCTCAATCAATTTGTATTATATTTGACTGAAAGTGACAGAAAATTTGATGAGAAACGGCTTAAACACAGTACGTGTGTGCGCATGGGTGCGCGGTTTATTCATATGCCACAAGCGGTGCAGGAGTCTGGGCAGACCTGCCACATTAGCCCAATGCTGCAATGATATCTTTCTATTCGTCAGTCCTTTGCATAGGGACCTTTTTCTCCCCTTCATAATTGTCACCTTGTGGTCCCAAGTTGACTCTTGTAACCCAAACTCATGCTGGAATGCCAGGTAGCAAACAGGAGGAAAGGCAATGATTGGACTGCTCTTTTATCTGGGAAGGAAACTCTGTGCCTATATCTTATTGGCAGAACTGTGTCACATGGATACCCTTAACTGCAAGAGAGTCTGAGAAGGGGATATTTTCCAATGGGAACATTGGAACAGTTTGCCCCTAAAATTAAAAAAAAGGTGGGCACTAGCTGTGTCTACGATCCATCGTGACATCGAGGGAAGCAGTCTGTTAAAAAAAATTACATGTTTATATAAAATCCAGATTTAAGATCCAGATATTTTAGATTTAACTATTTGAGAATTTAATGTATATATGTAATATTTTAGTATAAAGGCATTTTGAAATTGACAAAAATTTAAAAACCACAACGTAGAATAAATAAACCTTCTTAACTGCTACTGGTTGTGTCTTGTTTTGTTTTTTTCTTTCCTTTAGCCAAGCCTAGTTTTATAATCCAGCCCCAGGACACAGAGGTTTTAATTGGCACCAACACAACTTTGGAATGTATGGCCACAGGCCACCCACACCCCCATGTTACTTGGACTAGGGGCAGCGGAGAGGCCCTGGATGAATCCAGGCACCTGGCTACTTCTGGAGGACTGTACTTGCAGAATGTCACCCTGCAGGATCATGGTCAATTTACCTGTCACGCCAACAATAATCAAGGCTCTGTTCAAGCTACAGCAAACATAATTGTACAAGGTATGGGAGCAGGAGGTCATGATTGAAATGTTCATGCTGCCATACTCAGAAAATTATTTTTCAACTTAAAAAAAATAATGTCATGAATCAGTGAAGAGATTTTTGTATTTGCCATTTATTTTTGACATAATAGAATTTTCAAAATGAATCTGCTTCATGTTAAAACTTGGATTTTTTTTCACTTCAGTCTTTTTCCAAATGCTAATCACCATTAACAACAAAAGAGATGAAGTCATTTGACAGCAAACTGTCAAAAGATATTTGTGCTTCAGGATACTTCACAGATGTAGGAAAGACACTTCGGATATGAAAATGGAAATGCTGTGCCCTGTATTCATAGTCACTTACCAACCTGTCTACTAACGTAGTTTAGGAATATGTTGATGGCTCTTAGAGGCCTGTGCTGTGTAACAAAGCAGTAATAAAACTATTCTGAACACCACAAGTGATTTATATGCATGGGCATGTAATCCTGTTGTAAAGAACTCATGTTTTTCTGCTATGCTTTTGTTCTGCACTGGGCTGCGCCTCCCTTTCTGTCGTAGAGGTTGTGTGTGTGGGGTTAGGTGTGTGTGCACCTGTGTGCACAGACAACACTCCTTGTGGGCTTAGAGGTTTAGTAAGCATCAGAATGTCAGTCTTACTGGAGCGATGCCAAACGTCCTGTTGTATCCAAAAGCGTTTTTCATCAGCTGACAAGAGTACAGTAATTTACAGTGATACATTTTTAGGGCTTCCTGGAGCCATGAACATTATAATTTACTTAAGAAGTTATATTATTTTACGTAACATATTTACATAAGATGTTACCGAGCAAAAAACCAGACCCTGGGAAACAGAATGAAAAGTTTGGTTTTTTTATTTTTATTTTCTTAAGATTTTTATTTATTGGGGGGGAATGAGGTGGGGGAAGGTCAGAGAGAGAGGGAGAAACAGACTACTTGCTGAGTAGGGAGCCCCATGTGGGGCTCCATCCCAGGACCCTGGGATCATGACCTGAGTCGAAGGCAGATGCTTAAATGACTGATCCACCCAGGAGCTCCATGAAAACAGTTTTGAAACATGGAGTTGGGGCAACTTTGGGGCTGTGAGTGCTGGCTTCTGGAGAGCAGAGGAATTGGCCCACTGGAAGTCACAGTACTTCATCCATCCTGGGTTTTCAGAAATCAGTAAATGTTTTCTAAATTGCTTTTGTTTAATATCAACTCTTTAAGTAGATCAATAATTCTTTGTTTCCGTTGTGTCTGAGGAAAAAAACTGCGTTTCCCCTAAAAATGTTAATACCATGAAAAACATTTTCTATATGCTAAAAAGGTGTAGAAATGAAAATTTTTCTTGATGTCTTTGCTAACTCCTGGGGGAAATTACTTTTAAAGGACCCAAATATTATTTTTAGACTTTCTATGTGTCAGGATTGAAAAATGCTTACAAAGAAATAGTATTTGGGGTCTTTTTTGCTTGCATTATTTTATATTTAATATATGGTGTTTGGAAGCATAATGCCTAATCATGCATTTACATCTGACAGGTCCTTTATTTCATACTGTTCTAATCTTTCGTATCTCTACTTCTTGCGTTTAGTTTCTATTTTTCCATCTACATCAGTTCACGTGTAACCAAACTCCAACATTTATGGTGCTGTTCATTTCTCATATCACAATAGGCTAACGATTTCTTTTTACCAGGCAGTGTGCACTGAAATTGCCATCTGCTTCTCTTTTGTCGCTTGCAACTGTGTAGGTGGGTTACTTGTAGGTCTATGTGTTGAGATTTTTAATTGGTCTTGAAATGGTCCATTAATCATTTGATACATTTATAAAAGAGGCTTCTTTTATTTGCCTAGTGCATAGACTAAATATTTTAAGATGTACCCTTTCTGTGTCATCTTAACAGATGTTCTATCAATTTTCTTTAGTTCTTTGAATGTCCACTGAAGCCAAGAACACAACTGCCTACAAATTAATTTCCTTCCTTTGACTGGCTGAACAAATGATAAAATGAAAAAGAAACAGCTTCAATGAAAGGTGTGAATCACAGTATTGAGCACTTAGATGAAAGGGCCTATAGTTACCAACGATGTAAATAAAAATGTTTTTTTGTAGGAGGCATCACAGTCATGGGTTTTGTAAAATCCACCAGAAAGGTGGATTTAAATAAAATAGGAAAACGCTTCATCTAAGCATGTGGTGTGTTAGTATTGGAGGTGGGACTGCTGACCACCATTGTAAGTGAAAGGCCCAGAAATGTCAACTCATTATTCCTATTGAATTCCTCCAGCCCACACTACCTGCCTTTGTGATGTTTAGCTCTTCTGGGTTTTCTTCCCATTAGATCAAATTTCTTCCTTGATCTAGCAAATTGGTCATTTTACTGCAAGGAACAAATGTAAAGTGTCTTTCCTATTTTTTGGTAGGATATAGTCTCGGTTTAAAAATATATTTTTTCTAAATATATACATAAATATATTTTTTTTCTATGAGAACATATAAAATATAACAATGCCACACATGAAATACAACAATGCCAGATGTGGCTAGTTGTGAGTTTTAGTTACTATTAAAAAGTTGAAGTCAAATTTCTCAACACTTGTGCCTTGACGGAATGACTTGCCGTAACCACTACCTACTTTTGCTTTATAGCTCTTCTACTGTGTCATGAATTCATTTTTTAACATAGAAATATTTTTGCTCACTTCAAGTTATTCTTAGCAATTTAAAAAGTTCATGTAATATTCCAGAAAGAACATCACGCTGGGGGTTGAATGGCCTAAATTCTCATCGTGTCTCTGAGAGTTACTCAGTTCAACCCTAATTCTTCATCTGTGGAACATGAAGCCTGCTGATCTGTGGGCTTTTTCCACCTTGACTTTTCTAAGACTCTATTACAAATATCTCGCTGGCATTCCTGAGGGCTTACATGAATTTATGACCTTATAATTTATCTTTTACCATTTGTTTAGCCTAGTGCCTTACTTAGAATTGAAGACTTTTAAAAGTCTTTATTACTTAAACACAATATGAAAGCTGAAGCAAATACAGTTTGCCGAATATTATTTATTTTATCATGATTCTTGTAAATCCAGATGGTGAGGAAGAGCAATGAGGGGTTAAGTACAAAAATCTAACAGCAAGGAGAAGAGGTCAGGTCATCTCAGAAAGTTGTTTGGAAAATGTCATCACTTAGGTATTATTGGAGATCATCTTGCCCTTAAATGGTCGTGTAGATTTCTTTTTCATATTAGTAAAAGAACCATGAATAGATTGTATAACTGTATATGCATCTATTAGCTATTTACTATTTAAACAAATTCAACTGTAAAAGATCTGAACGTTTGGAAATCCTGAAATTTTGATTTAAATATGAGTTTTTAAAAGGTATTATAGTGCATGTTATACGAAACATTTTTTTTCCCTGAAGTAAACAGAGCAGCTTGTTTCAAATTTTATCATGTGTATGAAAGTTTGGAAGAAACAATTTTGTTAATGGTTCAACTACAATTTGTGATTTTATATATGTCTATTGCAGTTAGTAAATAACATATGAAGCAGATTCCATAAGGTTTAGAAATAATTCCTTCTTACTACTGTTTTCCTGCTTTGCAAACCAGATATGCATATTTTTGTTTTCTTTGCAAGCAGACACAAACATACACAAGCACCTACACATTCTTAATAGCTTTTGTGTAAATAATTGGAAACAAATTCTAATTAAGCAGCATATTTAAACATATTTCCTTTCTTCATTTACTATTAACAATTTATATAGTAATTTTTAATTTTGATACTATTTTTCATTCTCTTTAGCTCCTCCACAATTCACAATAATCCCCAAGGATCAAGTGGTGCTAGAAGGACACACTGTAGAATTTCTCTGTGAAGCTGAAGGCAACCCACCTCCAATAATTGCCTGGACCAAAGCAGGTATTAGCATGACGATGAGTGATTGTGGAAAGAGATAAATACCTTCTTTATTATGAGAGGATTAAAAAAAACAGCTTAAACTAATTATCATAGATATATCATGGACATGAAAACATCACACAAGATGTAATCTTTGAATTAAATGTCATTATAATTTCTGTTAAATATTTTTTTTAAATGCCAGAATTCTATTTCATTACAAAGTGAAATTGTAAGTTCAGTGAAACCAACCATAAGGAAAACTCTAGCATGTTAAATGGATAAAAGAGAGCTACTGTTTGCTTGTTTGTTTGTTTGAAGAATGCTTTTTATTGGGGTGGGGGCGCTTATGTGGCTCAGTAGGTTAAACATCTGCCTCAGGCTCAGATCATGATCCCAGGGTCTTGGGATTAAGCCCGCCTCAGGCTCCCTGCTCAATGGGGAGTCTGTTTCTCCCTCTCCCTCTGCCCCTCTGTCCACTTATGTGCTTTCTCTCTCTCAAATAAATAAGTAAAATCTTTAAAAAAATAATGGTTTTTTAAAAAGATTTATTTATTTGAGAGAAAGAGCACGTGAGAGAGCAGGAGTAGGGGAAGGGACAGAAGGAGAGAATCTTCAAGCAGACTCCCTGCTGAGCATGGAGCCCTACATGGGCTTGATCTCATTGACTCATGAGATCATGCCAAAACAGAGAGTTGCTGGCTTAACAGACTGAGCCATCCAGGTGCCCAGAAAGCTGCTGTCTTTTAAGTGGGGGGGAAGGGGTGTGGGGTACACCAGAGGGGTTGGGCACTTCCAGTGATCCCTGGGGTGTTAGAGATTAAGGTCTACACTCTGAGATGAGAGCTCCTCTAAGATTTCTCTGGTCTTTGAATTGCTAACTTTTATATTAGTTCAAGTAACTAGGTTAAATTCTAAACACATCAACATTTGTGAACTTCTTTTGGC
The DNA here is from genome assembly GCF_024610735.1 of Ursus americanus. NCBI lineage: Eukaryota > Metazoa > Chordata > Mammalia > Carnivora > Ursidae > Ursus > Ursus americanus. The sequence goes on from NC_142135.1 coordinate 75,856,966, forward strand.
TAAAATTTCTGCTCTCATCTTTATAAGAGTAGAGTGGTTAGGAGCTGAACTTTGAAGCTGGAAAGCCAAGATTCACATCTCACTCCTTCATTTACTAGTTGCATGACCTTGGGCAAGTAAGTTCCCTGTGGTTTTACCAGAACTGCCTTACCTATATGCTGGGAGTGATGATATCCTCTACAATACTGGGTGGTTGTGGGGGTTATTTTGAATGTATTTATACTCGTAAACATTTAGAAGAGTATTTGGCTCATTTGTGTACATAGTCAATAAAGATTAACAAAGGTAAAGAGTTTTTTAAAATTTATTATTTATTTTTTTAATTTATTATCTATTATTTATTATTTGTTTATACAATAAAGGTTAACTATTTAGCTGTGACACATATTGCCCCTGAAATAGTTGAGAATGACAATCCATTAACTTGTTAATGGCCACAAGGAGTGTAAACGCAGAATAAGCTCAGAGGTTGCAAAGTGCCATGTTGGCTGGGGAGGTATGACTGGTGAGGGTTAGCAGCCTGAGTGTCACAAAAACCACCATTCTCAAGATTCTGTCTCAGCACCGTAGATGTTGTAATTCCATCACGTTTTTATATTACAAATATTACCTCCATGAGACAACAAATGTTATGAAGGTATTTGAAAATCATATTTAGTAATCATTTTGGGGGGTAATGTAGGAATAAAAGCTGTTCTTAAAAAATAAAAAAGGCAAAAACAATTCTTATCCTATCCAAATTTTACCTTGTTTGAGCTCCGTTAAGTAAAAAGTGAGACAATGAAGCTATAGAACTGGGTGTGGTTGGTTAGCCTGTGCAATGACTCACATGCCCCCTTAGAATAATAAGACGCCACCATAAGCGAGGATAATGTTGGAATAAGGTTAGTTTTGAAATTTGCACTCTAACTGTGGAAAATAAAACTGAGGGGGGAAAACATGAAGGTGGAGAAATTCATTAAGGGAGCTGACCAGTTCTCCTGCTGGGGGCTGGTCAAGGGGGATGCCCCAGTTCCCAAATGGAGCGTTAGGAGGAGCGGTCCCAGTATTGTGACCCTGAGGATTTCCAGAGAGATCCCAACCCTTACCCAGCACCAGAAGATCACACCGTTCTAGAAAAGTATTTTCTTTCCCTCTTTGCAGGAGGGCAGCTCCCTCAGGAAGGTCTGCATACAGTTCTCTCCTCTGGCACTTTGAGAATTGACCACGCAGCACATCATGACCAAGGCCAATATGAATGTCAGGCAGTAAGTCCTTTGGGAGTGAAAAAAGCATCTGTCCAGCTGACTGTAAAACCCAAAGGTAATGCGTGCTGTGATTGGGTTTTCATACCTGAGGAGTGCCTTTTTATGTGTCTTATACACATCCCCGGGGGACTTTATTACTTAGGTAATTTTCATTTTATAAGATCTAAGAAATTACAAATTTTATAACTTTCTTCCAGTCTTTTTTTTTCAAACTTGAGGATTTTGTTTCTATTAATGCTAATTATTAATATCATGTTTTCTTCCAAAAATATCATTTTGTGTTTTCTTACATTTTTTGCAAAGCTAGTTAATTAGCCCTACCTGCAGAGACTAGCTCAGAGAAAGATACATTGCTCACACCTGATGGTCTGAATTTTGGTCTTACATTGATGTATCTTTTATGCTCAGTGTTATTGGGAATATACTGCAGACACTTTGCTCCAGACTCATCATGAAATTCAGTACTTTGGTTTATCATAAATAGTAATATTCTGGTATGAGGTTGGTATATTTGTCCATAATTTATCATTAACTGACATGTAAAGAAAAGAAAACTCAAGGCTTAAATTTTTAAAGATAGTTCCAGTATAAGGATAAAAATTGGTTGTTATAAAGTACTCTTGAAATTTCTTCTTAGTTACTGGTTTATGTTGAAATGGAGGAACTTAGTTACTATATATGTATATACACACATATATATGTATATATATATATTATATTACATATGTAATATATATATGTATATATAGTGCCTAGACTGCATTTTTAGCATTGTTTTACATTTAAATATAATTTCCTAGGTTTCTCCATAAATTGGCTATAATTTATTTTGATGTAGTAGATCTAAACACAGAAGTAACACATATTTAGATAAGAGCATATAAAGCATAAAGACAAAGGTTGGCCAGATGTAACAATATAAATGTAAAAAGAAATATTTGTGATGTTGAAATGTTCGGTGATGCTGAGACATAGACATAAAATTACACTGAACTAATATCTATGTACAATCTATTATTGATTCCTTTCTCACTATATTTCCAACATATCAAATGTTTATTACTATTTATTTGATGCAAGTTAAGGTTCTATGAAGAGGAAAAAGGATATTAGGGAAAGTAGTCAAATAGCAGCTGAAATGCATGGGAAGATTTGAAAAAACTATTGAAGATGAAGGGAACTGCCATGCCCTTGGAAAACCCCATTTCTTTGGTTCATTCTTTCTAAGAGGAAATGCAGATTGTTTAAAATTACTTTTGAATTGGTTTTCAACTAATTTAACTAATTTAAAAATCAGGAGGTTTTTACATTAATATCTTTATTTCAAAGATTATTTATTTGAGGGAGGGAGCATGTGGGGGAGGGGTACAGAGGGAGAGAGAGAGAGAGAAACTCAGGGACTCTGCACTGAGCATGGAGCCTGACTTGGGGCTTGATTTCACGACCCTGAGATCATGACCTGAGACGAAACCAAGAGTCAGATGCTCAACAGACTGCATCACCCAGGCACCCCTACATTTTTTAAAAGGAGGACATATCAAATCAACACATTGTAGTCAAATAAGATATAGCATGAAGATGCTGAAGTTAATGGTCTTAGTTTTGTCCTCTTTTTGCTCCATTGTTACATCCTTCCACCAATGTCTCCCATTGACCCTCTAGATCTCAATTTAGAAGCATGCTCCTACCCCAGGGAGGGTTCTTTTCCTCCACTCTGTTAAGATATTGTAAGATGCCACTGTGTTGAAATTAATATTAGAATATATTATTTAATCTAATAGTTGACACGTGGAAGAATTTGATAAATTTATCAAATATCCATAGTTAAGAAAATATTATTTGCAATAGGCACAAATGTAGAAACAAGTTTTTTTAGCAAACGGAGAGCCCAACATGTTGAACATAAACTATGTGAAAAGAGTGGGGGAGAGGGTTGTAGGGAAGAAAAGGTTGGGGTGGTTGGTGGAGTTAGAATGCATCAGATCTTGACTATAGGCCATGGAACTTTTCAATTGTTGGCCAGATCTATTACGTAGTATATTAATCAGCCCAAAATGAATAGGCAAATGTTGAAGTGAAGAAAGTCTAAAAATAAGAAGCCACTAGATTTATGACATAGCCAAGTGATGTGTTAGATGACCTGAACATCCATGACAGTGGGAATGGAAGAGTTAAATGAATTCAAGTAAACATATAATAGGTGGAACCATTTTATCTCTGAAATTACTAACAAAAATTTTTTTACCAGTACCCTTGACAATATTTTGTAGGCCCCATTTTGTGTGTAGTGAAGTGTTTCTCAAAGTGTGTTCTGTGGATTGTCAGTGGAGGAAACTTCCAAGACCTTTTATCGGGGTTTTTAGGTTAAAACTATCTCATAATAATATCAAGATCTTGTTTGCCTTTTCCACTAGGTTGACATTTGCCTTGATAGTACCAAGATAATGGTGAATAAAAGTGCTGAAGCATTAGCATGAACCAAAACAATGGACCAAACTGTACTAGTAATTCATATATTCTTCCCTTGCAGTGGGAAAAAGAAAGTAATTTTATTTAAAATGTAAATTTTACTTACAAAACAGGGGGAAGATACTACCTTTATTAAATCTTGGCCCTTTAATAGATGTGTCATGAAAGAAATTGGCAAAAGAGGCTATCAGTTGTCAAATTTTGATGTAGTATCAAAGATTTTTCACAATTATCTGAAAAAACTTTTAAAATATCCCTACATTTTGCAAATACTTATCTTTGTGAGGCCATATTTTATTCATATACTTCAACTAACATGACTAATTGCAAGAGATTGAACTCAAAAGCAGTTATTCAATTATTGAGATTTGCAAAAGTGTAGAACAACATGTCACTCCACTCATTACTTTTATTATTGGAAAATTGTTGAGATTTGCAAAAGTGTAGAACAATATGCTACTCCATTTATTACTTTTATTTTTGGAAAATTAATTAATGTTTGTAAAATTGTGTTATTTATCTGAAAATTGTATGAGTTTATAACTGTAATTTTTGAATAAGTAAATACATTTTTAAGTCCTCAGATTTAATTTCTAATGTGGTGAACATAGTTACATATAACCAACATATGTCCCTTGCTATGTTTTCAACAGTGTATTCACTCCAGAGATGCTTCTAACCTTTAGCTATGCAATGGTTTTATTTTTTCCACTAATATTTTGTTCAAGTACATGCAAATATATATATATATAACATTGGATGAAACTAATAATTTTATTGAAACATATAATTAATGAAAACTAATTCCAGAAGAGAGAGAAATATAAACAGGATATAGTAGGGGAGAAAAAAGTTGCCAAAGATCACAACAGTGCAGATACCCAGCTGTTACTCTCTGGCATAGCTTAATAGACTGTTAATTATTTTGAATATTAAACTTGCAAAAGAGCTCTCTCCAATAAGAGTATGTGGCCATGTGCCTTCCCAAGGAAGACCGTCATATCTATAAATAACAAAAATTCTAATGCTATTTATGTTGTTTCAGGAACTAGAAAATAAAAAACACACCAGAAATATTTTTAGTAAAACAAAACCAAGCTTGATACCAAAATCCTAAAAATACATTAAAATATATAAAGGAAAAACTATCTTGTGTATCTATGCAAAAAATCCAATAATGTAAATAAATAAATATAATTATAAATCATAAAGAATCCAGTAGCACATGAAAAAATATTAGTCCATTGTTAAGTGGTTTTTATTTCAGAAAGTCAAATATAGTGCAATAATAGGAAAGCTATTAATATATTTTATTATCTTAATGCATTTAAGAAGAAAAATCGGGATTCTTTCCATAGATGATAAAAAGACATCTGCTAAAATTCAACATTTATTCTCATTAGAAACTCTTAGTTAACATAGGTGTGAACAGACATTTCTTTAACATGATAAATTTACATATCTGGATTTTTTGCATAGATATACAAGATAGTTTTCCTTTTAAATATTTTAATGAATTTTTAGGATTTGTTATAAATTACCCTCGCTTTACTGAACTAATTAGTCAGAATCCTGCTTAATAGAGAAATGGTATAAATATTTTCACTAAAGAAAAGATTTCTGCTGTCATTCCTATCACTAGATTTGGAGAGACAAATCATTACAATTAGCCGAGAGACATAAGAAAGAATAACCAGGAAAATTCTGAAAGAGGACCATAATTGAGGAGGACTTTTCATACTAAATTATAAAATATATAATAAAGCTACATAAATTAAAACTACCCAGATAGTACATTAAGACAAAATATATAATCTACAAATTGATTCCCTTTCATATGGGAATGTCATGAATGAAAAAGATGGCATTTCCTTTGAGTGAAGAAAAGATAATTCAATAAAACCTTTGGGAATAACTGGGTAAACATATGAAAAATAGCACTAAGTGCATGTGATGCAGATTTTGTTCTGGAGATGTCTTTCTAGTCAGGAAATGTATGTGCCTGGCCCTTCTTGAGATCTGTGTCATAGCCTCTTCCACACACATCTCTACTTCATCTTCTCTGTTTTAAGTAGCCCTTCACTCCAACTTTTTTGGTGGAGTGGGCTTTAGTGCTTCCCTAATTTTACTGAAAATGAAGCTGGTAGTTTTATAAACAAAACTAGCAGTACATTTCTGATTTTCATCCTCCCTGTTGCTGTTGGACCATTAAAAACTGGAAATGCCACCCTTATGCTCCCAAACCACGAGGCTCCATCTCTTCTTTTCAATATTTAAATCTCACAATGTATACTCAGTTCTTTTCCTGGCCTTCTCAGCGCAGGCTGGAGCAGGTGACTCTAGTAGATTGGGGCGTCCATCTGAGTGTTAGGGACTGGGAAAGGGCAAGGTTTAGTTTTTTGTATACTTTCTTCCTTTTAATCTTTCAATTATTCCTGCCTAGTGATGGCCCAGAAGAAATGGAGAGGAAGGGACAAGTTCACTAATGGGAAGCCAATGGCAATGTGACCTTCTCTTTTTTGTTATAAGGTCTTAACTGGTCATCAGGGTCCTCTGCAGGGCTAGTTCTCCAGCATTACATGAGTTATATTCAGAGAGCATATTGAGGTTCCCCTACTGCTTATTTCCCTGGTATGGGAGACCCAGGTCAGCTTGTGGCCTTTTAGCCAATTGTTTTTTCTCACAGCTGGTTATTTCATAGTCTCTGCTGATACGGTTTCCTCACTCAATGGGTAATTCACAGTAGTGGTATTACTGGTTAGAGAGGAAAGGCAAATCACCTATATCAATTAAATTAACAGGTTTCATATCAGGAGCAATAGAAGTCACAAGATATCAGGAATCAAAACTTCAAAGTGTCTCAGGGCACTAGGGTGGCTCAGTCGGTTAAGTGTCTGCCTTTGGCTCAGGTCCTGATCCCAGGGTCCTGGGATCAAGCCCCACATTAAGCTCCCTGCCCAGCAGGGAGCCTGCTTCTCCCTTTGCCCCTCCCCCTGCTCATGCTCTCTCTCTATCAAATAAATAAATAAAACCTTTTAAAAAAACTTCAAAGTGTCTCAAGAAAAATAACAGTAAATATAGTGTTGTATAACTATCAATCTTTCAAGAACAAGGGCTTAATAAAGATATTTTCAGTAAACTGAGAATGTTTGCCAACTATAATACTACTTTAAGGAAATTCCTAAAGAAAAGAAAGATCTTGAAAGAATGACTGATATTCAAAAAAGAATGCAAAGGTGAACAAAGAAACTGCTGAACATGTAGGAAATGTTAAAATATTTTCTGTATCAAATATTAATAATAATAATTGCTATGATGTGGCACTGAATAAAAATCACATAATTCAATACTACCTAACAATGGAATATCAGTTAGGAAAATGATTATTGGAATTAAAGTAGTATAATCTTGTATACCTGGCAAAATATCAGGGGTAGGTAGAAAAAATAAAAAAAAATATGGTTACAGGATTCAAATCAGAAAGGTGAAAAAGATGGAGTTGGAAAATCAACAAATTATTTAAATAAAAGATAAGAAAAAAATTAAAATCTGGCAGTTATTTTGTAGACAAATTCTGTAAATGTTCTAAGATCAATTTAGCCTTATACAAACTATTACAGAGAATAGAACAGGAAATAGTTACCAACTTTAACTAATAAAGGATATTATGAGAAAAAAAATTCAGAATAATCTCTATAGAAAATATTGACCAACTGAATCCAATGACATTAATAGATTAATGGAGGACAAATTATGATTTTAATAAATAGATGTACACAAAACATTTGATTAAATTTGTCATATCTCCATTATTAAGAAATTAGCAATACAGAAATAAACAACTGAAATGTTTTCTTAAAAAAAAGCTTTTTATAGATAATCTAGGGAACATTTTGAAAGTGATGTTTTTCAAGATGAAATGTTAGAAATATTTCCTTTGGGAGTAGAAAGAAGATTGCATTTATTCAACACTGTAATGGAAGGTCCTAGCCTGTGCAAAAAGAAAAGAAATGGTAACAAATGTTATGAATTTAGAAAGAAGGCATATGATTTTATTATTTATATGTAGTATAATTTTCCTCATACATAATTCAGAAACATTTACAAATACACTATCAGAAATAATAAGAGTTTAGCAAGATTATTAGTTAACATTAATAGGTAAAAATATCTTTCTTTCTTCTTTCTTTCTTTCTTTCTTTCTTTCTTTCTTTCTTTCTTTCTTTCTTTCTACACATCAGCAAACAAACAGAATACCTAATTTTATTTTTTAAATGATATGTCTTAAAAAAACAAGAAAGTATAACTTAGGTAAAATAAATCTAACAATATACGTTGTTGACTATACATACACTATTGTACTGCATATCTGTAGAACTTCTTCATCTTGCTTAACTGAAACTCTATACCCTTTGATTAGTAACTAATAATTTTTTAAGAAGGGCGATATATGGTGAGTGTTCTTACTACAGTAAAATGAAATTTAAAACATAAATCTAACAAAAGATGTACAAGAACTTGTAGGGAAAAAAATGTTGTTGAAAGAAATTTAAAAGACAAATCCTCCTGTAAAGGTATTAGTCCTTTCAATATTGATTTGTAGGTCAATGCAATTCCAGTGAAAATCCTGGAAGGGTTTTTGGTAGAAAATGAAAGGTTGGTTAAAACTGCATATGAATGAGCAAAGATTTAAGAATACCTAAGAGAATCTTATAGTAAGAGGTTCTCAATCTATCGTAATTAACATTTTGTGTTATTGGCATGGAGATTGACAAATTGACCTATGGAACAGAAAGAAAGACATTAATTACAGTGGTAGTACTGCTCATCTACAGAAAGTAGATCTCCTCAATAGTGCTAGGGAGCTGGTCACAGGGAAAACATGAAATGTATCTTCACTTTACCCTGTACGCCAAAAAGCAATTCCAGATTTAAAAAGGACTTTAATGTTAAAAATATTTAAATATTTATGAATTAAAACAAGATTTTTATGATAATAGTACAGAAGACTTTTAGAACAAAATATAAAAATCACTATAAGAAAAGATTGATAAAGTCATCTACATTATAATTTATATCTTCCGTTCACTTTTAAAAAAAGAAGCAAAAGATATTTGCAACATATATAACTGACAAGTTTTTTTGTTATTTGTAATATAGGAAGAAATTTCTAGTTCAATAGCAAAAGGGACAGATAAATTAGCAAATGGGGACAGATAATGTGTATAGTTTGGAGAAAGTTGCATTTGGTATGCTTGTTGGGACTGAATGTAGATGTCTCTAAGATGGTTGGCTTATGAGCATGAAGCTAAGTTGTATAGTCTATGGTTGTGAATGAAGTCCTTTAGAATTATGGTTGTGAATGAAGTCATTTAGTTGAGTAAGAAGATGTGAGGGCCAAAGGTGGGAATTCCTTTAAGGCAGAAGAAAGAAAAGCTGTGAATTGTACCATAACAAATCCTCAGGATGACACAGAATCTCAGAGGAGAAAGGAATCCCAAAAGCTAAGAATTATCTCCAGAAGGAAAGAGTGATCAAATGGGTCAAAGCTACAAAAAGGTACTTTCTATAAAAACTGATTTTTTTTTTAAGATTCTGAATTTAAGGACCTGAAGAACAGCTTTCGTGCAGTCAAGGGAAATGAGCTTCTGTGAAAAGGGGAAGGGGAGCAGGTAGGCGGAGACTATTTTTTTCCAAGACATTTCTTTGTGAAGGCAAGCCGTAAGAAGGTGACACTGAAGATGAGGTAAGGATATGGGCAAATAAGGGGAAGAGCTTATTATTCTGAGTATTTTCTTAAGGGAAGAAGGCAGAAAGATGGAAGAGAGTGAGTAAAAAGTGGTTCAAGATTTCTCAGGTGGCAAGATGGGATGGGATTTGCAAAATTCAATGAAGCAATTTGCCTGAAGGATAAGATAAGAGGCATTTCTTCATTTTAGATGAGGAGAGAAGGGCAGTCAAGAATGGGTATATAGAGAAGTACCTCTATGAAAGAGGAGTGTAGGAAGTTGAAGTATTTATAGTCTGAGGGCTTGTTTTGGCTTTTTGTTTGTTTTTGTTTTTCTCCTGTGGAGTAAAAAATGCTGATGTTTTGTTGGTGAAGGGTGTACTGAGAGACAAATTTTTTATTGTTGTTCAATAGGATCGGAAGTGACAAAGGACGTTTGTCTCTGATAAACCAGGACACATGATCACTTCAGATATTTTTGAAGGACAGGCATGAAGAACACAGTGCCAGTGTGTTGAACAGAAGGACAATGGGGTAAAGGAGTTGAAAGTTTGGGAAGGAAAGTGGTAGAGGTGATAAAACTTAGGATCCCGGCTGAAAAGGGAATGACACTAGACAGGTTGGTCAACAGGAAGAAGGAGGAAAGTTCCTAGCAATCTAGATAGCGACCAAAATGAGGAGATAATGGAGCAGGAGGAAGAGGTGGTTTTGCTGTAGGGTGTGGTATTAGGTATTTTCAAAAGATTGTAAGTGATGACGGGTAAGTGGTGGTAATGAGTAGCTAATAAGACAGGAGGTAAACATGGTTAGAGATACAGGACATCAGATAATGGAGGGCATGATGTGAAGTGTTAGTTAGAGATCCCTTGGGTGAATCAGGAAGGTCACTGCCTAATAGAGTCACTAGTCCTCATGAGATGTCTGCTATGCATTGTCAGGAATCTATAAGCCTTAGTTTTAGCAAATCTAAATAGAGTGGAAGATTTGACTATAACAAAATACAGTTCTCGCTTCAAGAACAGAATATTTTTATCTTCATAATAAATTTTTGATGTTACCATTTATTTTTATTTCAGTCATACAAAAAGCCATCAAGAAAGATATGGTGAAAAGCCCTTATGCCCACTACTCCAATGAAGAAATAAACATCACAAATGTGCTTAAAGATTGTTTGTTCTTCTTCTTTTCCATCTGTTCTCCACTCCAACCTACTTGCCATTAACCTGGGTTTGGTGTGTATTATTCCCTACATGTCCACATAGTTGATTTATTTTAAAGTTTTATTTTGAAATAATTGTAGATTCACATTTAGTTGTAAGCAATAACACAAAGAGATCCAAACTCATTACCAAGCTACAGACTCCACCTACTAAAACCCTGGCAACTACTAATTTGTTCTCTATTTCTATAATTCTTTGTCTCAATAATGTTATATAAATAGCATCATATAGTATGTAACCTTTTGGGACGGGTTTTTCCATTCAGCATATTTATTTGGAGGTTCATCCAGATTTTGTGTGTTATCAGTTGTCTTTTTGATTATCCAATCATTTATCAATTATTCTTTTTACAGCTGAGTAATATGCCACAGTGTGAATAAGCTACAGTTTGTTTAATCATCCACTCATTGAAGGACATCTGGGTTTTAATTTGGTTAGTACTAGTAAAGCTGCTATACACATTCATGTACAGGCTTTTGTGTGAGAGTAAGTTTTCTTTCTCTGGGATAAATGCCCAAGAGTGCAAATGCTGGATTGAATGGTAGTGTCATCTTTAAGTTGTTAAGGAAATTCCTAAATTCTTTTCCAGAGTGGCTTTGCCATTTTGCATTTTCCACCAGTAATGTATGAGTGGTCCAGTTTCTCTGCATCCTTGTTAGTGATTTGTGTTGTCACTATTTTTTATTCTAGCCATTCTGACAGATATGTAGTGATACCTTACAGTTGTTCTAATTTGCATTTCCCTCATGACTAGTGATGTTGAGCATCTTTTCACAGGCTTATTTGGCATCTGTATATTCTCTTCAGTGCAATGTCATGTTTTTTGCCCATTTTCTATTTGAATTGTTTGGTCTTCTATTGTTGAATTTTGAAGGTTCTTTGTATACTCTAGACACTAATCATCTGTTGTGTATGTGGCTTGTAAATGTCTTCTCTTAGTCTGAAACTTGTCTTTGCATCCTTTCCACATAGTTTTCACAACACAGAAGTTTTAAAATATGATGGAATCCAGTTTATAATTTTTTTCTTTGATGGATTACACTTTCAATACAAGATCTAAGAACTCTTTTCCTCGTCCTACATTCCAAAGATTTTCTCCTATTCTTTTTAAAGTTTTATAGTTTTACATTTTATACTTAAGTTTGTTGTCCATTTTGAGTTAATTTTTGTATTAAGTGTGAGACATAGTTCGTGCTTCATTTTTTTCCCCCCTTTAGGTACCCAGTAACCAAGCACCATTTGTTGAAAAGGCCTCCATTGAATTTCTTTGCACCTTAAAATCAGTTGGGCATACTGGGTTCTGTTGATGCAGTTCTTTGAGTCACTATCACACGGTATTCATTAAAATAGCTATATAATCAGTCTTAAAATCTAGTGGATTGATTCTTCTCACTTTATTCTTCTTGGTGAAAATTGTTTAGGTATTTCAGTTCCTTTGCATTTCCATATAAATTTTAGAATAATCTTGTCTATATCAAAAAAAATCTTTCTGGAATTTTGGTAAGAATTGCATTAAACCTATTATCAATTCATGGAGAAATGACATCTTTACTATTTTGAGACTTCCAATTCATGGATATGATGTGTCTCTTAATTTACTTATATCACATTTGATTTCTTACAACAACATTTTGTAGTTTACAGCATACAAGTACCACACGTTTTGTTAGATTTATACATAAATATTTTAATGTTCTTGAAAAATTGTAAAAGGTATTCTTTTTTAAATTTTTGTGTTCTTACGTTCATTGCTTGAATATGTAACACAGTTGATTTTTTTACATTTATCTTGTATCCTGCAATCTTTTTGAGCTCACTTTGAAGTATTTTGTAGATTTCTAGAATTATCTGTATAGACACTAATGTCATCTGCAAATGGAGACAGTTTTATCTCTTCTTTTCTGATTTGTATGTCTTCTATGTTTTTTTCCTGTCATATTATACTGGCTAGAACTTCCAGTGCTATGTTAAGTCAGAGATCTGAGAGCAGACATCCTGGCCTTGTTCCATATCGCAAGGGGAAAACAATTACTCTTTCACCATTAAGTAAATGATTATTGTAGGTTTTTGTCTATGTTCATTTTCTTTTTCTTTTTTTTTTAAATTTAATTTTATTTTGGGATGCCTGGGTGGCTCACTCAGTTGGGTGTCTGCCCTCTGCTCAGGTCATAATCCCTGGGTCCTGGGATCAAGTCCCACAGCAGGCTCCCTGCTTCTCCCTCTGCCTGCCGCTCTCCCTACTTGTTCACACGTGCACTCTCTCTCTGAGACAAGTAAATAAATAATAATAGATAATATATTTATTATTAAATAAATAATATCTTTAAAAATAATAAATTTTATTTTGTTTTATTTAAATTCAAATAATTAACTTATCATATGTTATGAGTTTCTGAGGTAGAGTTCAGTGATTCATCAATCGCATATAACACCCAGTGCTCATTACATCACATGATCTCCTTAATGCCCATCACCCAGTTACCCCACCCCCTACCCCCACTCCCTCCAGCAATCCTCAGTTTGTTTACTATAGTTAAAAGTCTCTTATGCTTTGCCTGCCTCTCTGATTTCATCTTGTTTTATTTTTCTCTTCCTTCTCCTGTGATCCTCTGTTTTGTTCCTTAAATTCCACATATGAATGAAATAATGTGAAAATTGTATTTCTCTGTTTGACTTATTTCTCTTAGCATAATACCCTCTAGTTCCATCCACATTATTGGAAATGGCAAGATTTCATTTTTTGATGGCTGAGTAGTATACCATTGTGTGTGTGTGTGTGTGTGTGTGTATGTGTGTGTGTGTGTGTGTGTATCTTTCTATCATCTATCTATCTATCTATCTATCTATCTATCTATCATCTATCTATCATCTATCTATCATCTATCTATCTATATACATCTATCATCTATCTATCTATCTATCTATCTATCTATCTATCTATCTATCTATCATCTATCTATCTATCATCTATCTATCCCACTTCTTCTTTATCCATTCATCTGTTGATGGATATCTGGGCTTTTTCCAGTTTGCCTATTGCGGACATTGCTGCTATAAACATTGTGGTGAAGGTGACCCTTTGTATCACTACATTTGTATCTTTGGGGTAAATACCTGGTAATGCAATTGCTGGGTCATTGGGAAGCTCTACTTTCAACTTTTTGAGGAAGCTCGATACTGTTTTCCAGAGTGGCTCTACAAGCGTGCTTTCCCACCAGCAGTGTAAGAGGTTTCCTTTCTCTCAATCCTCCCCAACATTTGTTGTTTCCTGATTTGTTATTTTTAGCCATTCTGACTGGTGTAAGGTGGTCTCTCATTGTGGTTTTGATTTGTATTTCCCTGATGCCGAGTGATCTGGAGCATTTTTCCCTGTGTCTGTTGGCCATTTTTATATCTTAGGAGAAATGTCTGTTCATGTCTTCTGCCCGTTTCTTGACTGGATTATTTGTTCTTTAGGTGTTGAGTTTGATAGATTCTTTATAAATTTTGGATACTAGCCCTTTATCTAATAAGACATTTGCAAATATCTTCTCCCAATCTGTATGTTGTCTTTTGGTTTTGTCAACTGTTTCCTTTGCTGTGGAAAAGATTTATCTTGATGAAATCCCAATAGTTCATTTTTATTCTTGTTTCCCTTGCCTTTGGATATGTGTATAGTAAGAAGTTGCTGAGGCGGAGGTCAAAGAAGTTGCTGCCTATGTTCTCCTCTAGAATTTTGATGGATTCCTGTCTCATATTTAGGTCTTTCATCCATTTTGAGTCTATTTTTGTGTATGGTGTAAGAAAATGGTCCAGTTTCATTCCTCTTCACGTGGCTGTCCAGTTTTCCCAACACCATTTGTTGAAGAGACTGTCTTTTTTCCATTGGATAGTCTTTCTTGCTTTTCAAAGACTAGTTGACCATAGAGTTGAGGTCCATTTCTGGGTTCTCTATTCTGTTCCATTGATCTATTTCTGTTTTTGTGCCAGTTCCATACTGTCTTGATGGTTGCAGCTTGTAATAGAGCTTGAAGTCGGAACTGTGATGTCACCAGCTTTGGTTTTCTTTTTCAACATTCCTCTGGATATTCAGGGTTTTTTCTGGTTCCATACAAATTTTAGGATAATTTGTTCCAGCTCTGTGAAAAATGTTGATGGTATTTTGACAGGGATTGAGTTGAATATATAGATTGCTCTGGGTGGCATAGACATTTTAACAATATTTGTTCTTCCAGTCCATGAGCATGGAATGTTTTTTCATTTCTTCATGTCTTCCTCAATTTCTTTCATAAGTGTTCTGTAGTTTTTAGAGTACAGATCCTTTACCTCTTTGGTTAGGTTTGTTCCTAGGTATCTCATGGTTTTTTGTACAATTGTAGGTGGGATCAATTCCTTAATTTCTATTTCTTCTGTCTCATTGTTAATGTATAGAAATGAAGCTGATTTCAGTGCATTGATTTTATATCCTGCCACTTTGCTGAATTCCTGTATGAGTTCTAGCACTTTTGGAGTGGAGTCTTTTGGGTTTTCCACATAGAGTATCATGTCATCTGCAAAGAGTGAGAGTTTGACTTCTTCTTTGCCAGTTTGGGTGCCTTTTATTTCTTTTTGTTGTCAGATTGCTGAGGCTAGGACTTCTAGTACTATGCTGAACAACAGTGATGAGAGTGGACATCCCTGTTGTTTTCCTGACTGTAGGGAAAAAGCTCTCAGTTTTTCCCCTTGAGAGTGATATTCACTGTGGGCTTTCTGTAGGTGGCTTTTATGATATTGAAGTATGTTGCTTCTATCCCTACACTGTGGATTGTTTTAATCACGAAAGCGTGCTGTCGGGGCATGTGACTGTTTCAGTAGGTTACTCAGCTGCCTTCAGCTCAGGTCATGATCTCAGGGTCCTGGGATGGAGCCACGCATTCGGGCTCCTTGTTCAATGGGAAGCCTGCTTCTCCCTCTCACGCTCCCCCAGCTTGTATTCTCTCTCTGTCAAATAAATAAATAAAATCTTAAAAAAAAAGCATGTTGTACTTTGTCAAATGCTTTTTCTGAATCTATTGAGAGGATCATATAGTTTTTGTCCTTTCTTTGATAAATGTAGTGTGTAACATTGGTTGATTTGTGGATTTTGAACCACCTTTGCAGCCCAGGAATAAATCCCACTTGGTTGTGGTGAACAATTCTTTTAATGTACTGTTGGGTCCTATTGGCTAGTAATTTGGTGAGAATTTTTGCAATCATATTCATCAGTGACATTGGTCTGTAATTCTTTTTGGTGGGGTCTTTGTCTGGTTTTGGGAACAAGATAACTCTAGCCTCATAGAATGAATTTGGAAGTTTTCTTTCCATTTCTATATTTTGAAACAGCTTCAGAAGAGTAAGTATTAATTCTTCTTTGGGAGAATTCTGAGAAGCCATCCGTCCCTGGTCTCTTGTTTGATGGGAGATTTTTGATTACTGCTTCAATTTCCTTGCTGGTTATGGTTCTGTTCAGGTTTTCTATTTCTTCCTGTTTCAATTTTGATTGCTTATATGCTTTCTAGGAATGCATCCATTTCTTCCAGATTGCCTAATTTGTTGGCATATAGTTGCTTATAATATATTCTTATAATTGTTTTTATTCCCTTAGTGTCGGTTGTGATCTATCATTCATGATTTTATTAATTTGGGTCTTTTTTCTTTTTGATAAGTCTGACTAGGGGTTTATCGATCTTATTAATTCCTTCAAAGAAGTAGCTCCTAGTTTCATTGATTTGCTCTGCTGTTCTTTTGGTTTCTAGTTCATTGATTTCTGTTCCTCTCCTGGTGGGCTTAGGCTTTATTTGTTGTTCTTTCCCCAGCTCCTTTAAGTGTAAGATTAGGTTGTGTATTTGAGACTTTTTTCTTCTTGAGACAGACTTGTATGGCTATATCCTTCCCTCCTAGGACCACCTTTGCTGCATTCCAAAGGTTTGAACAGTTGTGTTTTCATTTTCATTTTTTTCCATGAATTTTTTTAGTTCTTTAATTTCCTGGTTGACACATTCATTTTTTAGTAGGATGCTCTTTAACCTCCATGTATTTGTGTTCCTTCCAAATTTCCTCTTGTGATTCACTTCAAATTTCAAAGCATTGTGGTCTGAAAATATGCAGGAAATAATCCCAATCTTTGGTACTGGTTGAGACCTGATTTATGACCCAGTATGTGGTCTATTCTGGAGACTGTTCATGTGCACTTGAGAAGAATATTTATTCTGCTGCTTAGGATTGAATGCTCTGAATATATCTGTGAAGTCCAACCGGTCCAGTTTGTCACTCAAAGCCCTTGTTTCCTTGTTGATCTTTTGCTTAGATGATCTGTCCATCACTGTGAGTGGGGTGTTATAGTCCTACTATTATTGTATAATTATCAATGTGTTTCTTTTTCTTATTAATTGGTTTATATACTTGGCTGCTCACTTGTTGGGGGCATAAATATTACATTTGTTAGATCCTCTTGTTGGATAGACTCTTTGATTATGATATAGTGACTTTCCTCATCTTTTAGTACAGTCTTTGGTTCAAAATCCAGTTTGTCTGGAGACATCTGGGTGGCTCAGTCAGTTAAGCATCTGCCTGTGGCTCAGGTCATGACCCCAGGGATGGAGTCCTACATCGGCTCCCTGCTCAGTGGGGAGTCTACTTCTCCCTCTACCCTTCCCCCTCCCTGCTCGTGATCTCTCTCCCTCTCAAATAAATAAATAAAATCTTTTTAAAAAATTTAATTTGTCTGATATAAGGATTGCCACTCCAGCTTTCTTTTGACATCCATTAGCATGATAAATGCTCACTTTCAATCTGGAGGTGTCTTTGGGTCTAAAATGAGTCGCTTGTAAACAGCATATCTATGGGTCTTGCTTTTTTATTCAATCTGATACCCTGTGTCTTTTGATTGGAGCATTTAGCCCACTTACATTCAGAGTAAGTATTGAAAGATATGAATTTAGTGCCATGGTATTACCTATAAAGTCTTTGTTTCTGTATATTGTCTCTGTTCCGTTCTGGTCTGTGTTACTTTTGGGCTCTTTCTTCACTTAAAGGATTTCATTTAATATTTCTTGTAGGGTTGGTTTAGTGATCACAGATTCCTTGGTTTCTGTTTGTCCTAGAAGCTCTTTACCTCTCCTTCTATTCTGAATGACAGACTTGCTGGATATTCTTGGCTATATTTTTTTCTCTTTTAACATGCTGAATATATCATGCCAGTCCTCTCTGGCCTGCCAGGTCTGTGTGTATAGTCTGCTGCCAGCCTTATGTTTCTACCCTTGTAGGTTAAGGACCTCTTTTCCTGAACTGCTTTTAGGATTTTCTCTTTGACTCTGAAATTTGCAACCTTCACTATTACATGTCTACATGTTGACTTATTTTTGATTTTTTGGGAGGTTCTCTGTGCCTTCTGGACTTGAATGCCTATTTCCTTCCCCAAATCACTTATAATTTGCTCAAATATACCTCCTGCCCCTCTCTCTCTTTCCTCTTCATCTGGGACCCCAATTTTTCTAATATTGCTTCACTTTATGGAGTCACTTATCTCTCAAATTCTCCCCTCTTGATCCAGTGGTTGTTTACCTCTTTTTCTCAGTTTCTTTATTCTCCATCATTTTGTCTTCTATATCATTTACTCTCTCTTCTGCTTCATTTAGCCTAGCAGTTAGAGCCTTCATTATTGATTGCATCTCAGTAATGGCCTTTTTGATTTCTACCTGATTAGAGTTTAGTTATTTTATTTCTCCATAAAGGGATTCTCTAGTGTTTTCTATGCTTTTTTCAAGCCCAGGTAGTATCTTTATAATTGTTATTCTGAATTGTAATTCTGACCTCTTACTTATGTCCATATTAAGTCCCTGGCAGTTAGTACTGCCTGCTGTTCTACTTTTGGGGGTGAGTTATTCCATCTTGTTGTTCTTAGCAGAGAAGAATATATGAATGAGAGAGTACATACAAAAACAGTAACAATGACCCTAGAAAAATACACACTAAACAAATCAGAAGAGATCAGATACCAAAAAAAAAAAAAGAGAGAGAGAGAGAGAATAAAATCAAACAGGTGAACAGAAAAGAACAATAAACAAGAAAGAAATTAGATCCCAAAATTGTAAAGAAAGAAAAACACATATATATGCTTATGTATATGAATATACATATGTATATGTATATATATGTATATACATATATACACATGTGTATATATACATATATATTTCATTTATATATATACAAAATAAAACTGAATACAATGAATATATATGTATATATATATGTATACATGTATATACATGTGTATATATCTATACACAAAATACATATATATACCTGTGTGTGTATATATATACACATATATGTATTTTGTGTATAGATATATACACAAATAAAACTGAATACAATGAAAGGAAGCCAAAAATGAAAAAATATATACATAAAATATAAATGTAAAAATGAAAATTAAAAAAGACTTTTAAAAAGAGTGATAAATTAGTTGAAAAGGAAAAAAAATAAAACTGAAAGACTAAATCATGAGAAAAAAACATGAATTCTCTCTACTATTTTCCCCTAATGCTGTTTTGTATTTTGCAGTTCTGTATCATCAGAAAACATGGTTAGCAGGATGTCCCTGCTGTTCTTCTGGGCAGGGGCCTGTTGCGCTGATTCCCAAGTGTCTTTGTCTGGTGGAATTGCATACCCCTTGCCAGGGGCCTGGGCTCAGTATAAGTGGCTCTGGATTGCTCTATGTGGCTTTTGTTCTCTGAAGTCTTTCAACACCACTTTGGGGGATCAAAATGAAAAAGAAATGGGCAGTGTCCTGATCTCTATCCACAGAGCTGAAAGTTCTGTGGATAGAGATCCACAGAACTTGCCCCCCCTTGCCCCACAGTTCTTGCCCCCCCTTAAGTGAGCCCTCACAGAAAAGCAATCAATTACTCTTGTTTCCCTGTTTTCTGTCCACACTGTGTTCACCCAGCCTTTGACGGATTGTTTTTATCTCAGGCAGGAGACCCAATTTGGAGTCTCCAAACTTTATAGAGGAGGAGGGAGGGGGGTTCTTGCTGCAGTTCTGCCTCTTGCTGTGCCCCTGATGGAGAACAGTCACTCAACTGTGCAGCAGTTTGTGGTTGATGGAAACAATGAGCAGAAAGCCCACTCCTGAACAACCCCATTGCAGCTGGCTTCCCTGCTCCAATGGTTGGGAATGCTGCTGCTCTCAGGCACCTCCCTTCTTTCTGTGACCCTGGGGTTCCAGAGAGCACACTGTCCCACCTGGGATTCCACCCCACTTTGCCACCTGAGCACCTTTCAGGCAGGGACGTCCCCAACCAGAGCAGACTTTTATAAGTTTCAATTTTACCCTCCACTGCTTACATTACTTTATGGTACCTGTCTCCTTCCCTCCGGGGTTTATCTTCTGATATATCACCTGAGATTCACTTCTCCTCACCTCCTACCTCACAAAATGTGGTCATTTTTCTCTTTGTAGAATTACAGCAGTTCTTTTCTTAGATCTCCAGTTAAGTTTGCAGTTTTCAGAATGATTTGATAGCTATCTAGCTGAATTCCAGGGACCAGACAGAACTAGGGTTCCCTACTCCTCCACCATATTCCTGTCCATGTTCATTTTCAAGTTGTGCAGCCTCTCTATTACTATTTTTCTGAGAGTTTTTAGTTAGTCAAACACTTTTTGCACTAATTGAAATTATGAGGACTTTTTTTTTCTTAATTTGTTTGTATAGTAGATTCTCAAATACTGAACCGGTCTTGTACCCCTGGAATAAACTCTCTTTGGTCATGGTGTATAAACATTTTTTATATTAATGAATTCTATTTGCCAATACTTTATGAATGATTTTTGTGTCTATATTAATGAGAGGTACTGGTCTATAGGTTTGTTTTTTTTTTTTTTTTGATTTTGGTTCTGACTTTATCTGGTTTTGGTATTAAGATAAGCCTTCTAAAAAGAAGGAAACATGCCTTCCTCTTTTAGTTTCTAGAAGAGATTCTATGTTGGATAGAATTCTAGATCTAGTAAAAAGATTTTAATTCTTTCCTAAAAATGTATGTTTTGGGATTTAAAAAATATAGGATTATAGGGTTACAATGTTATTAATAGTTATAGGGTTATTCCAAAGATCTATTTCATATTAGGTCAGTCACGATAGTTTGTTTTTTGAGGACACAAAGTAAGATTGAATGTCTTTGTTTTAGACAGCAATAAACTTTTGATGTTACCATATATCTTTTTTTCAGGCTTACGAAAAGATATTGAAAAAGAGTACTAAAATCTTTGTACCCACTACTCATCTGAAGAAATAAATAATAAAAATATTTAAGGTTGAATGTTAGGGTTAAAGTATCAAGGTTAAAGGCTTTGTGTATTTCTCTTTCTTTTTTTCTGTTCTTATCTCTATCCTAATTATCAGTACCCTGGCTTTGATATTTATTACTCTCTCTGATGTCCAAGTAATTGCTTTTAAAAACACTAGTGTGGTTAAACAATATCATATCCAGATTTATATGATTTGACTTAGATGGCACATGTTGACAAAAATGGTATTGACATGATGTCATTTTGATTTGTTTCCACAGCTCTCCCAGTGTTTACTCAACTACCTCAGGATGCAAGTGTAGAGGTTGGCAAGAATATAAACATTCCATGTCATGTTCAAGGAGAACCACAACCCATAATTACCTGGAACAAGGTAAGATCTCAACTAAAGGTATAGTAATATTAAAAACATTGACAAATGTATTGACCCACTGAAAAGAGGTAGTGATTCTCACATTGATTTATTACTGTTGTGAATTTTGCTAGCAAGTAATATTTTTTACACTGAAATAAGTTTATTTCCAGCTTTTTTGTTGTTGTTATTGTTGTTGTTGTTGTTCATTTTTTTAAGTGACTACATCTGGTTTTGGTTCAGGGCTTTGATAAATTTATCCTTTCTTATTTGCTTGGTGATGAAAGCTTCATAAGCATAACTAAATTCTTCTAAGGAATAATTGCTTTTGTCTTTTGTAAATTAAGAGTTTTAGTAATTAGCAAGAAACAATTTTGAATTTGAATTTGAATTAATAACTCAGAAATGAAATAAAAGTAAGGCATTAGCTGAAACAAGAATGAAAAACTTGGTTTTAAAACAAAGTAACATGAAAAAAAGTCCTTCTGTAGGTTCAAAACTTGAGTGACTTTAAAGAAATAATAGCTTCTTATTTATATATTTTACTTCTTTTGGTTCTTTGAGGTTTGGTGACTCACTTCTCTTGTGCTGTAGCTGACCATCACAGGCAGTTCTTTATAAAAAATAAATTTAGTGGTCTCAAAGTTGAACCTTTAGGCTCAGGTACTTTCAAGTAGTCTGAATAGTTTTTATAATTTCTTTTGAATGTAATATTATATAATTCAAATATTTTTTACTAAAAATAGGAAATGTGAAAAATACACATTTTGGTCAGTCTCTAAAGCCTTATTTGACATTATACTAAATACTGTATCATATAATCGTATCAGCAAAATAGCTCAGTCTAATTTCTAAAAGGTAGCTTTTAATCCCAAATGAATTGATTGAGGGCTGATTATATGCCAGATGTTTTATGAATGCTCTCACATTTAATCTTTATAATAATCCTTTTCTATTCACAAGGTTAAGATAGATGTGAATTAGGCTATTCCCAAAATAAGCAGATAAGGAATTTATTGGAAAGCTAGCTGATAGCTTAGAGACTCTAAGCAAAGGCTATAGAACTCTAGGGTTAGCTTGAGAGTTCTGGTAGTACGTAAGGAGAGCAGATAGGAAGGGAGTACTTTTGCAAAGAAGATGTAATGATGGTCCAGGAAGAGGAAGTGGAGGGAGGTAGTCCTAAAGGAAAAAGCCCGTGGACCTTATTGCTTTTGCACCTGGTCACTTCTTAGCCTTCTGTATGTCTGGTCTTTTTTCATCTGCCCTCCACCTGGTAGGTCCTGTTAGTTCCTCTCATCTCCTACCCTGAGTTACCAGCCATCCATCACCTTGGGCTTATTTTCTAGTAGTGGCCAAAGACAACTGTGAGAATCTGAAGACCTATGAGGAATTTTTTTTCACTCTGAAACTTTCTGGTTACATTCTCATCTACTAGTCATCACTGGGGTATGAATGAGTTCTTTTGAAACAGCAGTTTCCATCCTCAGTTTCTTGTGAATCTCTTGGGGGAGGGGTAGGAAAGAAGCATCTCTACCCCTGCTCCACTCCAACACAGTCCTAGAGAGCCAATTTATTTTCCTTTTTAAAAATTAATAGCATAATAATGAAAAGTACATAAATCTATACTAATTATAACTGAATACACTTTGATACACTTTGATAATTTCATATGAAACATAGTCATCTTATCTTCTTAAGGTATAATTTTAATTGAGAAAAAATGATATATAAAGCTTTGCAGCTACATAAAACTTAAGAGTTCGTATAAAGAAGAAAAACAAGAGGAATCAGAAACATGAAAATATTTTGATGCTTTTAGTTGGTAGATTTATGATAATTTTCCTTCTTTTCAAATTTTTTTATTGTTGTTGTCAGAGTCCTTTTCTAGAAGTAAGAAAAATATGAATAAACTATGTATTCTTTCACTGAAATGATTTTTAAATGTTCATAATATTAAATAATTACATAATTGAATTTTGACTATCATTTTAATCAAGAGAGAAAGACAAACCACACTTCCTAGAAAGCGCGTTCTCTCTTTTTTCTTCTTTTCATTAGATTCATAAAATACCTCATTTAATGCTTGACACAGTAGGTGCTCAGTAGATTTTTGTTGAACAAATGAAACCATATCAAACAAAATGTAAGATGTTATTTTTTAAGGAATCATATTTTCTTCCAGTGACAATTCTTTTTTTTTTTTTTAAGATTTTATTTGTTTATTTAACAGAGATAGAGACAGCCAGTGAGAGAGGGAACACAAGCAGGGGGAGTGGGAGAGGAAGAAGCAGGCTCATAGAGGAGGAGCCTGATGTGGGGCTCGATTCCATAACCCCAGGATCAGGCCCTGAGCTGAAGGCAGACGCTTAATGACTGCGCCACCCAGGCACCCCAATTGCGCCACCCAGGCACCCTAGTGCTCCAGTGACAATTCTTTTCACTCCCTAGGCAGGTGTTCAGATTACTGAGAGTGGCAAATTCCATGTCAGTGGTGAAGGCATGCTAACCATCTATGATGCAGGGCAAGCTGACCAAGGAAGATACGAATGTGTGGCTCGGAATTCATTTGGCCTTGTCACAGCCAACATGTTTCTCACAGTTGTAGGTATGTATGGCTCTTCATGCAATCCAAATAAATGTCTCTGATAGCTTCAACTCCTAATCCTAAATGATTTGCCTCACTACCCAAATTCCCTTATATGTTTTTTTCTACTCAAATGTGTTAATATTAAATCAAAGTTATTTTAATTTCTTAAATCTAAGTTTTAAGTGTAAGCTACATTAAAGGTTATCAAACACCAAAACTATCAATGGCAAAAGTGAACAAAAATAGGAAGGATTTGCAAATGTATATCACATTTTCTTAGGAAATGAAATTATAGAATGTAAGATACATTAATAACTAAATAAAGTGGAGTCAGGGATTTAAGGATAAATGGAATTTAACATGTATGAGTTACTCTGATCTGGTATATTTAGTTCCATAATAAAATTAAAAATCAGTCAATCAATCAAACTTCCAGTTAAGATTTGCCACTAATAAGAACAAATATCTCAATATTTTGGAACTTTTATTATTGGTCAACATATTTGGCATTGTTTTACATTTTGTCATTCATCTGGTTATTTAGCTGTAGCCTTCTGCTAGTTGTTTACAAATGGTGATGGCTTAAAAAAATTGTCATAGTTTTACAAAAAATAAAATCCTTTTTTTTTCTTCAATCAATCAGTTTGTATTGGAAGTGAGAGAGTCTAATTGCAGGCAGAGTCAAGTAGAAACCTCAGCTGTGGGTATGGGAATGGGGACTGGCTGTGATGATGGACTGGCATGTTCTCCACATGGGGAAAGCATTCAAGAAAAGCACAGCATGTGGGGACATGGGAAGTGACATTAGGGTTGCTTTTTTTGTGGGTGGGTTTAGGAGCTTTTGCCTTACTGACAATCAGCAGTTGAAGTAAATGAGTTTAGCTGCAAGCATATGGAGTACTATTTTAGGCTTTGCCTGCTTTTTGGTTTCCTTAGAAATGGGCAGATTTCATAAATAGGGTTTTACAGATTTATTTTTTCCTTTCAGTTTTTCCAGCTTTTACGGGTCTCTAAAACTGTTGGGTAACTCTTCTCATTATAAATAGAGGCCTGGATAAAAATAGATTTATTTAATTAAATCACATTTTTAAAGATGTCACTGTCTTCCTATTATGTAGTACAATAGTTTCATACACTTGAAAATTCTCCTGAGAAATCAAATATCCAAATACTCATCTGTTTGGGTGTTTTATATAAACTATATATTTTCATTAATGGTGCATCAATCTTTATATATTTATTATATTGTTTGTTAAAAATACAGACTATTAGTCTTAAAATTATAACAATGTATCTAGTAACCAGCAAATATTTATTCTAGGAGGGTCAGAAATTCTTCATCACATAGAATTTTTTCAAGTTACAAAATCTTAGCCTTACTTGGTATTTGCTTTGACTTCATGTTTTTCCTGATTTAAAATCTGTAGTAGTTGTGTTTCTTTTTATAATTCATAGAGCCTCTTTTCTACTGCTTAACTATTTATGAGATCTATGAGAAAATATTCTTGAGCATTTTGGAAAAAACTTACTATAAAATTTAAATTACTATCTTTTAGGTTCTAAAGATGCTAGAAATCTTTACCACTAAACAAACATACACAAATATTCTCTCTCTGCTTCTTATTCTCTCCCTATCTCTGTTTTTTTCTGCCACATACACACAAACACTATAGTCACATTGGTCAACATTTTAGAACCTCCAACATAAGAATTTCATTGTGTAGACTGAAATTTAACTATTTCATATATACACATTAAAAGTAAAACATTTAGATTCAAATGTATTAATCACTCTATTTACCAGATTTTAAAACAGTGATACGTAGCATTCACCAATATTCTGCTCTATTGTTATAGAAAACAGAAAGTCAGGCTATAGAGATAAAATAGTACAAAAGAAGAAGTTATTCAGTCAAGAAAAAATTATGTTTTTTGCTCTTGAGACATTTTAATATAAATATAAGGGATAATTAATTTATATTGGTATCTCATACTAAATAAATTTTATGATATTAGAAATATTTTTATATAGAGAAGAAAAAGTATGAAGATATAAATTTTAAAGTTATGAATAAATTTAAGATTTAAGAGTGTGTGTGTGTGTTTGTGTTCAAACAACCCAAATTAGCAGAATAGGAGGAAATGTGTCAATATAAAATATCACTTATAGAACATTTTATGACTTAGACCCTTTCATTCAGCAGTCATCCTATTTAAAGGGAAAAGACCATGCATTATAGGAGGATTTTCCAATCTTAATGCCCTATTTCAGCAGTGATGTAATGGTGTAACTCCACTCATTGTGTAAGAAGTGATACAAAGAGGATTATGCCTTGTGAGTTTCTATTCTGTGTTGGGAATACAACCATACAAAGTAATCTAAAATAATAAAAATACACTATAACAATTTAAACAAAATCTGGGCATTATGTATATAAACCATTCATTTGAATGAGTGATGTTCAAAGTAAAGCATTTATAATAGAAAAAAAAAAGGGTTCCTAAAGGTTTTGATTTTTTAAGGAGGCTTTTTTTTCATATATGTGATAGTTCTAATACATTTTTAAAAAACCTGTAATGCTCATATAGTATTTACGGGGAACCTATCCATTGGCTTAGGATGTCCTCAAAGTATTTTGTATTGGCAAATATTACACACATCAGCATACCTCTTTCTCTGGATGATATTTGGCATATGAAAGCTATACATATTACTTTAGACCCAAAAAACCTCACAATTTTTTTTCAAAACATAATTTATTTTAACACCTCTTATGTATATTGTGCTGGTAAGTGCTGTGAAGTTCATAATTCACAGTATATTCTTATGACTCATTTCTTGCTTGTGAAAATGGTTCAGTCAGAGGACACAAGACATTTATATTGGATATTAACAGTGTGAGATAGTGGGAAAAACCTTGGGTTGTCATTATAAACTTACCTTTATTGATCTCAGCCACTTTGGATACCTTACCCATAACTGGAATTAATTTTCTCATTTCTTAAAAATGTGGAACTGGACACTCTCAAGAGTCCTTCTTGGCATAGAAATTCTGTTCCTACAGTAGAATTCAAACGTGCAACAATTAGTTGGGAAGTGGTTTAGAACATGTATACATGATAGAATGTTTATCAGTGAGACACTAGTATAATATGTGGACTGGCTAAAACTGAAATAGTGACACAGCATGGATTAAATGAAAATTTTGAAACACAAATACCATGTATATACTGTTTGTAATGATATAAAAAATAAATCCAAATGATGTCTTCTTTGAAATTCTAGTTGAGTATCTAATTGCGTGTTGGACATTTCATTTTGGATGACCCACAGGCCTTCCGATTCCACGTGTTAAAAACTGATCTTGAATGTATTCTAAATTGAACTCCTCATTTTCACCTCAAGACCTTATAACCTCCTGGCAGTCCTTTAATACAGTCCATATTCTATAAGGAGGAAGCCAAAACCTCTTCTGCTTCCTCCTCCTTCTTTACCTCAACCACCACGTCTCACCAGTTTTTCCTGCAAATATTGCTTCTTTTCCATTTCTCCATATGACCTCTTCTTTCATAGTTCATTCTTTGATCATTTAGACTCTTGCAATAACTTTCTAAATGATATTTCCACTTAAAATATTCTCTACTTTGACTATATCCTCAACCCAAAAAATTATGAATGAGAATTAAGGTTACATTAGTTGACTTTAAGTTAATGAGAACTTTCCTATTACATTAAGTAAATAACCTGTATTAAACTGAAACTAATATTAGTAATAAAAAAAGCTAACATTTATTGGGCATTTACCTTGTGTTCCAAGTGTTATTTATCAATTAACTTATTGATTCTTTTGGGATCCAGTTATTTTTTGAAATTCTGAATGAATAACTCACTGATTTTTTGACACTCTAATCCAGTTGTCATTGTTTAGACAAAATATCTGTTTCAAAACCACTGCAGTTGTTGCACAGTGAGTGAACTATGAAGTATCAGAAAATTTTGATTGTCTTTACTCAAATATATCAATGAAATGAAATTGACATTGAATAATTTTTAATTGCTATTTTACTATATTTGTTCATTCACTGTGAATATGATATAAATTATAGATACATGACAATCTTGTTTACTTCAGCAAACTTTAATAATACAATGAATGGTGAAATATCTCAATAAACAACAGCATATACCTAATATACATAATACTTTTAACCATATTGAATATATTTCCCATCTATTTATATGTAAAATCTATGCTGAACACATATGTCTATCCTGAAAAATAAGCCATATGTTTAAAAAAATTAGCATTAAATTTCAAGAACAGATTTTTAGTAATGTAGTGTTTGGATTGTCATGAAATTATAAGGGAAGCAAATAATCAAAATAAGAGGCTATCTCAATTATTAAGACCAAAAAAAAAAATGTAGTTAATGTCTTACCTTTCCAGTCTGTGGAAAAAACAGTGGAGCTTGCAAGACAGTGAACCATTTACATACCTAATGATGCAAAATGATGAGTAAGACAGCGTTGTTGCTATTCAAAGAAAATTATCTCACAGAGGCAGTCATTAATATCCATTTGTATGCTGTGGGAGTGTCCAGTTTCCTAGGATGGCCCTCTCTGGTGTCAATGGTGGTCTGTTGTTCTCTTTAGGGGAAAATTTCATGTGGTAAGGCTGATTTAATTGTGATAGTTACATTATCTGGCTACTTTTCTCCAGGAAGCAAGGGGAGATAAAGAATACTCAATTGTGAAAGAAACTTGGGTTTTTTTGAAGTCTAGGTATTTTGTGGTGAGAGATGAGGGCCAGGGTTCAAGTGTTCTGCATCAGTGTCCCTCCTCAGGCTCCACCCCGTCTGCCCCCTTCCTCCCTGACTCCTGTTCTCCCCCATCTGGGCAGTGCTCTGACAAGGCGGGCACATAGCAGTTGGTGGGCCATTACACTTAAGCTCCCCTTTCCTGAAAGGAATCAAATTTACAGATACATGTACAGAACTGAAAGGAGATGTTCATCAGACAATTTTAAACATGCTTAATTTCATAACCTTACTGAGGTTTTTTTCTCCTTTTTTAACCTCAAGACTTGACAAAGCAAAATGATCTAGTTCTTCCTCCCCCTCTGCAAAATTTTGCATAAAAATGGAGAATATACTCAGAGTTTTCTGATCATTCTATCCCCAAACATTAATAAAGGTAGTTTTTAAGACAAATAAAATATTAACAGTGTTGTTTGATTCTAATGTGCCCCAATAAACTGAATTCGCTTTGCATAATACAGTGCTCTTCTGGAAACATTTATGGAAATCTTTTTGCAATTTGTACCACACCAAATAAAGCAATACTGGGACTGAGTGAATAATAAAAAGGTTAGTTTTATTTTACCATAAAACTATAAAACCTTAAAAAATTCATAATTGAAACGACATAAGTGAGAAAGAGTTCTCGTTACCACAATATTTTCTGTGTGAACATACTACATATTTAATGTACTTTTAATAATCTGTGAACAATTTTTATGTGTTTTCTATTTGTGCACATCAAAATTTAATTATTTCAAACAATGTTTACATATTATGCTACCTTTCTTGTTATTTTCCTTTCCTTTTCACATCTCCACACTTGTTGGTTTCTTATTAACAAAGAGAAAAAGAAGGTCAAGTTGAACAAATGACAGGAAAACATGGTAGTAATCAATAATTATGTGAGGATATGGATTACTTAGGGGTTTAGAACTTAATAATCACTAAAAGGCACCTTATATTTGCATTGTGACATGTTGTTTTCAAAGGATTTTGCATGTCTTTTTTATTTAATAATCATATTTGGCCCAACTATATGTTTGGCTCAGCTGTATGTTGAATAAGTCTTACTATTTCCACGTTATGAATGAGTCAAAAGGTGAAGAATAGCTGTTGTAAAATTCCTTATACTTATAAATATTATACAACCATGATAGCAAAACTATTTTATAAACAGAATAAAAGCAAAATTATCAAACAAATAAAATTCAGATGAACATGTTAATTGATGCTTTCCCAAAATTTAAATATCCCTTCCAAGTTCTGTCTGCCACAGTGAACAGCCTTTCGAGTTTGCCTGCATTGTCTGCTGTGTGATCACTCAGTCCTACACACAACCTTCGATAGACCTTTGATCGCATATTATGTACACAGGTGCAGGGGTCCAATGACAGTAATTGTCATGAGTAAGAACGCGTCATTGATGCCACTCTCTACACTTGAGTTTCACAAGCGAAGGACTAAAAGGGGAACAATAGAGAGAAGGCTAACATCTTGTGAGCCTACAGGCCAGCATAGATTGATTTGATTGATCTCAGTTCCTTTATTTCCAAGTAAAAGTAACAAATGCAGTAGGCTCATTCCTACTGACTTATTTTTGAACTATCACAAGGTATATCATGTTAGGTATATGAAAATATTAGGTTTTCTCATAATCATTGTAATTATATTGACTGATTGCTAATTGGTTGATTAATTAATCCATCCCCTGATAAGACAATACGCCACTCCCACCATGCTCACTATGTTATGTAACTATAATGCATTTATTATATATTTAATTAAATCATTTTATGGTTCTCTTTCAGCTTTCTAATTTTAACATAAAGCACTCTTTTTTAGCATCCATGAATGTGTTCATCCAGCCAATTCTAACTGCTGCATGATATTTCATACTGTACATCCACCATATTTTTCTCACCCACACTTCCATTGCTGACAATTTTCCCTAATTCCTTCCATACAAAGTTGCAATGAACATTCTCATTTATACCCCTTATGGACTTGCATGAGAATTTCTCTAGATGTATATGTGGGAATCAGATTGTTGTGTGTGGGGGGGTGCACGTATGTCACTTCACTAAGTAAAAACAAAATAAAAAAATATACATATCCCTAAACAAAATCTTGGAAATAGGAGCATCAATTCTACATTCTTACCAGCCTACCTGTGTCTACTCACCCCTGCCAAAACTGCAGTTATCAGCTTTTTTATTTTTATACAATAAGCATAAAATGGCAGTTCATTGATATTTTAAATTTTATTTCTGAGGTTTTAAGTGGTTTTCAACATCTGTCATATACTTAATAACTTTTGGGGTTTCCTCTTTTTTAACTTGCCTGTATGTATGTTTTCTTAATGCATTACAGGAATTCCTTGAATGAAATAGAATATTAATTCTGTGTCAGATTTAGAAATTACAGATATGTTACCTATTATGTTATTTGTCTATGACTTTTTACTTTTTTTTATGTCTTTCCTTGAATGGAAATTATTAATTTCATGTAATCAGATTAATCAGTTTATCTTTGTTTTCTTTCAATTATCATCAGTTAATGTGTAGTTAATCCAATGTGATTTTTGAAGTGTAAAAGGTAAAACTGACCATCTGGAACTTTAATATTGTGGTCATGATAAGGACTGAATTGAATTGACAGTATAGCCTCTAACTCATAACTACTGCCTATAATCTAGTTAATCAAGAATATCTTTCAACAGAAACCTGATTTTACTGGTTTTCTTATAATACTGTATCATTGGTATTTTTTCTTGACATTTTTTATGTTGGTGATCTTTTTAGAATGATGAACCAATCTAGTATGTATACATTGTCATAATATAAAGGAATTTTTTTTTATAACAACCAGGTGTGGAATGCTATTTGTATTCATCTATTGCAAAATAAATAAACATATATATACTTATATACATATATAATATTTTAATATTATATTGTATTATATATTATTGATTTATGAGTGATAATATGTAATCCACACACCTTCCTATTTTTATTTAAATTTTCTATTTTTTAATATCTCCTTAATGATATTATTTTCAAATTCAATTTTTGGGGCTATACTTACTCTTGTGTTCAATATTCAACAGTGCTAAGAAGTAATTGCTTTAATTATGTCATATAAATTCTCATTATACTTTTAATATTTTCAAAAATGAACTAAATAATATGGATATGCTTATTTTTCTTATATGAGTTTTTAATATCCATGATCATTTTTATTAGCATTTTTTTCCTTTACCTTAAACTTCTCAAACCATCATCTGGAGAAGATTTAATATGTTGAAGATTATCGACTCTAAATGAAAAGATTTCTTTGTCTATAATATTCAACTTGGTAGGATTCTCACACACCGAAGAGCTATAGAAACAACATGAATTATTTTTCACTGAAATCTTACTCAGAGTTCAATTTTTGCTTTAAGAAATCTCCATAGGGATGTGATAATATTTACTTCATTTTAATGTTTAACATTAAAGCAAGGTGGCTGAAGAGATAGGCATTTCATACCTTTCTGAAGATGACAAATTACTAACACAGTTGAATTCCATATGAGTCAGTGTTGTAAAAAAGGAAATATTTCACATAGCTTTACTAGATTTTTGGAATGCTTTAGTTCCCTAAGTAATGCTGTTATTGTTGCTGGAAGCTTTGCTTCGGGATAATTACCTACTCTTCTGCAATGGATAGTATCATGTGGACACTGTATAACATTTTTATTGTCTTGGAAGTTTTTGTAATGCCATTTATATGAGATCATTCCTAACTTCAAGGTCTGTTTGATACTTTTAATCATGGAATTGATTTTCAAAGCAATACAGGGTAGACAAGCTGGCGATGACTTTGTTGAATCATCCATTCTTGATGCTCTACAGAGGGTTGACAGTGCAATTAACTCCACACGAAGACATTTGTTTTCACAGTAAGAATTTATTTTATTTTGATTACAAAATTGTTTTCACTTCAGTTCTACTTGGTTTTTATAATCTTCATAAATCACAGCAGGCATAGTGCATAAGATTGCCAAAAGCGGGTGTTTTCTTCAGTCTGTGTGCATGTTATCACCCTCTGGGCTAGCCACCATTGCCAGCTCAGTCTCATAATGAAACTTGTTCCCCACGGAATCTAAATGGCATAAATTTACATCACAGACCCACTCTTTATGGTTCCACAATAGGTATCAGGCTCTGTTAGGTCAGCATCCACCAGTGTCAGACCCAGTGCTCCTGCCAACCCAGGAAATGAACACATCTGGTCATAAACTGATAGTTCACAGGTGAAAGTTTTGTTTAGGATACGTGGTATTTTGGCTCTTTTAATCTGAATCAGAACATCTTTAGAGTAGTGAAGCTTTCATGTTCTATAGAGTCCCCATCAGTCCTGATGGAGATACGTGGGATGCTTTGCATCACCTGAATGTATTAAACATGATTGTTTAGATTGTTGAAAAGAAAAACATGATTGTTGTCTTTAAAGCCAAATAAAGTATATACTCAGTCTTTGCAGCTGTTGATCTAAAAGGATACCTTATAATGCCATAATCAAGCAAAGCTCTGTTCCCTGCATACCCACAAACAGCATGGCTTGCTGATCATGGACTTGTGTTCTAGAGCCATACAGCTTATTTATATTCTTATTGTGATTCCTCACTTCATCACTTTCTATCTGGGTGACCTTGGGCAAGTAACTAAGCATCTTAGTACCTCACACTTCTTGCCTATAAAATGGGGATAACAATAGGCTCTGTTTCATGGACGTATCTGCTGGGATGATTGAATGTTAGTACAGATGAAGTGCCTCAACAGTGTCACATAGAAAGGGCCTAATTAAAGTGAGCTATTAATATCATTACTATTGTTCTATGATATAAAGTTATAATGATTTCATGGGGCGCCTGGGTGGCTCAGTCGTTAAGCGTCTGCCTTTGGCTCAGGGCGTGATCCCAGCGTTCTGGGATCGAGCCCCACATCAGGCTCCTGCACTGGGAGCCTGCTTCTTCCTCTCCCACTCCCCCTGCTTGTGTTCCCTCTCTCGCTGGCTGTCTCTCTCTCTGTGTCAAATGAACAAATAAAATCTTAAAAAAAAAAAAAAAGTTATAATGATTTCAGATGTAGAGGACCAGACATGCCTTAGACAGCCAAAATCTCTAAAACAGTTTCACATTCTCAGTGAATGTGAATATTCTTTTAACTTATTTAGTTCAATTCTCCAATGCGTATAAACCATTACTGGGTGCTGGTTGGTAGGCTTGGTACATGGAATATAAAGATGAATAAGGCACCATTTCATCCCTGACACAGTCTTTCTGTGGTAGAAGAGACAATATGTCAACAATTTGAGTACATCTTGTTGTGTATGTAATAGAGGTATGTGAGTGAGTGTACAGAGTAATTGAGAATGTGGTAGCTCGTCAGAGTTACCAGGGAAACTTTATGGGAAAAGCAATGCCTGAGCAGAGTTTTAAAGGTGAGTGGGAATTTCCAGGCTGTTACATTTGAGGAAAGAGAAGACAGACAGTGCCAACACCCCAAAACAGTGTTTTGCACACTGTTTCAGAGGGTTTAATGAGCCCCCTAGAATCTATGGTTGGAACTCACAAGTTTATGACTTTCACCATAGATGTTGCCTTTTAGAGAAAGCTGTTCTTTAAATTGTTGATTCATTAAATATATATCTTTTAAGTTCAGCACTGTCACTGGCATTTGGGATTCACTCATTAACAACATAGGAAAAGAACTCTCAGCTCCCCCTGTGAAACTTATTTTCTGGTGGTGAAGCTTTTCTTGTTCTTGATTGTTTGGGAAATGTATTCTTAAATGCACAGTGAGATTCATGGATTCTGAAGTTTTGCCTTGTGAACAGTCATGTCTTTTGTCATTTGCAGAAAACCTCGCACCCCCAGTGATCTGCTGGCTCGGTTTCGTTATCCGCATGACCCCTTTACCGTGGAGACAGCAAGAGCTGGGGAGATTTTTGAGCACACGCTTCTGCTGATCCAGGAACACGTGAAGCAGGGGCTCACTGTTGATTTGGAGGGAAGAGGTCAGCTTCTGGGAGGCATCCTATTCTCAGCCTACTGGCAGTAGCAAAACTGATCACCCCTCAGCTTTTAATCTCCAAAACACCATGTGATGTAGAAATTAATTTACCACTTTACCAAATGAATGCAGATGCTTCTCGTACGAACTGTAATTCAAAAGAAAGGATGATACAGATATATTCAAACCTGTCAACTTCTATCAGCTATATATGTCTAGTAAATCTAGGGGGCCCATTTTAGGCGAACTTACTTTTTGAATCCAAAAGATAT
Organism: Ursus americanus; assembly: GCF_024610735.1. Taxonomy (NCBI): domain Eukaryota; kingdom Metazoa; phylum Chordata; class Mammalia; order Carnivora; family Ursidae; genus Ursus; species Ursus americanus. Next base: position 75,892,009 of record NC_142135.1, read on the forward strand.
TACTCCTTCCTATGAAAAAAGCTTTATTCCCAGGGTAATGTCCCTCTCCTTGTTATTCCAATAACAATCACCTAAATCATTCAGTTAATTTATTTGAATTCCTTCCTCTACCTATAACATATGTATCTCTCCTAATCTTTTTTGTTGTTGTTGCTATACTGAAGTTCTCATGTATTTTTTCCAAAACCGGGCGTTTATTTAGTAAATGTCAAATGAGAATGATATAGAAATCTTTTAGATTTTCTAAGTTTTTTTCTTTAAAGTGAAGTAAAAATGCAATCCTTTGCTATACACTCTTTGTTCTGTGAGCACAACAGCAACTTCTAGAGGTTTACCCTTTCTTTACTCCCCTTCAGAAAATAAATCATGATATGACACACAAAGCCTTTTCTGTGCATGGCTCACCCCTTAGGTGCCCCATAAAATTACTCAAAAAGTTCTATTTAATACTCCTCACGATCCATTATGTCTTGGGTTTCAGAGTTTCCTTAACTAAAATATCCAAGTGAAATTTCCATATAGTCCATATTACCACTTGAATCAAATTTCTGGCTGTTTAATTCCGAGTCTTACTAGGGATCAGTTAGCTGTGGTCAGGTCTGCAAAAAGCCCAGTTCTACAACATTCCTCAGCTCCAGGTCAGGACAAAGGGCCTTTGAGTTCTCTTCTCACACATATCTATTGGAATAATAATTTTCAAGAATAACTTAGTCTAAATTCATAACTAGAGAATAAGCAATCAATATCTACAGAGATTTAACTTTGCTAAAATATATATCCATTGTTCATGATGTTCATTACCAAACTGAGTATATATTCTCAACTAAAATATTCAAGAACTTTAACGAAATTTTCTCAAGGAAAAAAAAAACATTATGTTGTTCTACCTCTCTTTTATTATTTGTAAAATTAAAGGACTTTTTTTTTTCCCCCTCCAGGATCAGTTTGCCCTAAAAGTGGACCCAGGAACCATGTCTTTATATACAGGAAGATTATTGTATCTATCCAAGATTAAGATATCTCAGGGTCCAGCCAGAGACCAGCTTACACAGATAAAGGACAAATGGTCCTGGTATCATTAGCCAGTTTCTGATGATTAAGTAGGGATAATAACTCTTAGCAAGCAGGACTTAGTGAATAGTCTTTGCAGATTTAGGATTATGCTGCAGTTTTAAGCTGTGTTAAAAGAGTGGCTCCAAAACACCTCCAGGTTGTATTGCACATTCCCTGGGGAATGACAGCTTGTGGTAGTTTGAAAGTTACTGCTTAATCCCTTCATATCAACTATCATGCAGGTTAATATACACACCATCCACACTAGCACATCTTAGACCCTGTCTTCTAGGAACATAAAGCCTGAAAGAAAGAATTCTGAAATGGAAAAAAAAAAAGATACAATCTTGTGATGAGGACTTAGCAAATCCTTACCAACATTATATTGGTAAAGTCACAGAACTAGGAGTTTGATAGCAACTGGGACATGTCTCTTTTTCTGTTAGTTTGAGCAGTTAGTCATTGCTCATAAGAGAGGCATCACTAAGGCCCCCTGCCCCCATTTTAATTAGAACTTTCGGTTGTGTTGTAATGAAATGTTGCTGGATGTAGGAAAGATTTCTGCCGGCCTAGAGTGGCCCTTCCCTAGGACACCTGGGCTTGAGGTCCCCCCAGTCACTCCATCTCAGGGACAACTCTCTTCATTGTCTTCCCTGCTCTGGGTTTCAGAATTCCGCTACAATGACTTGGTGTCCCCACACTACCTCAGCCTCATCGCCAATTTATCTGGATGTACAGCCCACAGGCAGGTGCCCAACTGCTCTGACATGTGTTTCCATCAGAAATACCGAGCCCAGGATGGAACGTGCAACAACCTACAGCACCCCATGTGGGGTGCATCCCTGACCGCCTTTGAGCGCATCCTGAAGCCTGCCTACGAGAACGGCTTCAACTTGCCGCGTGGGGTCGGCCTTCATGCCCTGTCAGGCGGGTATTCCCTCCCACCGCCCAGGCTGGTCTCCACAGAGATGGCGGCCACAGCCACGGTCACCCCTGACCATCAATACACACACATGCTCATGCAGTGGGGCCAATTTTTAGACCACGATCTGGACCACACAGTGCCTGCTTTGAGCACATCTCGCTTCTCTGATGGGCAGTCTTGTAGCTCCGTGTGTACGAATGATCCTCCTTGCTTCCCCATCATCATTCCTGACACTGACCCCCGAGGGATCCGAGCACCGTGCATGTTCTTTGTGCGCTCCAGCCCCGTGTGTGGCAGCGGCATGACCTCCTTGGTGATGAATTCAGTCTATGCAAGAGAACAGATTAACCAGCTCACAGCCTATATAGATGCCTCTAATGTCTATGGGAGCTCGGAGCGGGAATCCCAAATTCTCCGAGACTACTCAGAGCCCCGGGGACTCCTGAGGACAGGCTTGCTGTGGGTCCCATCCGGAAAGCCCTTACTGCCCTTTTCTGCGGGCCCACCCACCGAGTGCACAAGGTCGGAGCAGGGCAGCCGCAGCCCCTGTTTCCTGGCAGGGGACCACAGGGCCAACGAGCAGCTGGCCCTCACAGCCATGCACACCTTGTGGTTTCGGGAACACAATAGGGTCGCCACAGAGCTGTCTGCCCTGAACCCCCACTGGGACGGAGACACCCTTTATCACGAAGCCAGGAAGATTGTGGGTGCTCAGCTACAGCACATCACCTACAGCCACTGGCTGCCCAAGATTCTGGGGGAACCTGGCATGAAGATGCTGCAGAATTACCAGGGCTACAACCCCAACGTGAATGCAGGGATCATTAACTCTTTTGCTACTGCAGCCTTCAGATTTGGCCACACGTTAATCAATCCTATTCTTTATCGACTGAATGACACCTTCGGAGAAATCCCCGAAGGCCACCTTCCACTCCATAAAGCTTTCTTTTCACCCTCCAGAATAATTGAGGAAGGTGGGATAGATCCACTCCTTCGTGGGCTATTTGGTGTGGCCGCTAAATTGCGGGTGCCCTCCCAACTGCTCAGTTTAGAGCTGACCGAAAAGCTGTTCTCCACCGCCCACTCTGTGGCCCTGGATTTGGCCGCCATTAATATTCAAAGGGGGCGAGACCACGGGATCCCTCCGTACACTGACTTCAGAGTTTTCTGTAATTTGACTTCTGTTGAAAATTTTGAGGATCTTCAAAACGAGATTAAAGATTCAGAGATTCGACAAAAACTGAAAAAGTAAGTGTGCAAATGTTGCTTAGATTTATATATTTCTTGGGAGACCGAGAAGTGTTAGACATTTTTCGTGGATGGATGTGGTTGCCTGGGGATGTTATTGCAGAACTTTTAATAATTGTTATTGTGGGAGAAATCAAATATTAAAAGAAGACTTTCTAGAGACTAAGCAGTAAACCCTTTCGTCCACCCACTTCCTTTGTAAATGTAAATATTGCTGCATCCTTGCTAGTACATCTCAACTAGGAGAGGTCGGCACGTCTCATGCATTTCTGCTCTGTGGCAATCCAATCAAGACCTTTTTATTGGTATGATAAGGTCACAAGTTCGAATGTAAAGCCTTGTAATAAAATGGTCTACCACATTGCCTTTCCTAGGCAGAGCAAAGTAGTGAAATGAAAACAGACATTAGTTTTTGTCAAAAAAAAATAATTCTAAATGTATCATCAGAATGTAAGTCGAGGCTTATTCACTACTTCATTAGTGCTTTTCAGTAAAGTATTAATATTATGTTCTCTATAAGTGAGATTCAAATTTCCTTTTAACTTATGTTAAAAGTTACTTACTTAAGTATGAGATATTTTCAGCAAACAGCTCTACTTGCTCTTCATGCTCACCACCCTTCACCCAACAAAATATTTTTTTAAAAATTAAAGAAATGTTTTATTAAGAAGTTTTGTCTGTAGTTGGCTAAATATAGAAGACTAACATGTTTACTAATAGCTTATGGTATATTAAAGTGAAATCTTTCAGAGAAGCTTAAAATTGCAAATTATGGAGCTAATTGTCAACATTAGGCCCTTTTTTTTGGTAAAATGAAGGGTATGAATGTTTTTATGCCACTAGAATTTGTTTCATACTTATGTAGACTATTAGACTAAGAAAATGTATAATATATGTAGAACAAACCAGAGTATCGTGCAGATTGAATTTGCAAGAACATTGACTTTGAATTCATAGAGACCTGTTTAAATCTCTATTCTACCACCTATTAGAGCTGAGAGCTTGTAAAAAGCATTTAAACAGTTTTAAATCTCAGAATAGCTATAAAATGAGAAGACACTGCCTCCTTCTCAGGGTTGTTCAAAGATGAAATTATATGGAATGTATCAAATACCTGGTTCAGTTCTGGTGCATCACAGGTAATCAATAAGTGTTACCTGTGGATAGATTTATTATAACATTATCATTTTGGTTGTCAGCGTCATTATTAGATTGCACATATGCTCTGATCCAGCCCACGCTAGGCACTCAGACCCGAGATGAAGGAAATAGCATTCTGGAGAGCCAGACAGCATGCAGGTAAGGCAGGGAGCAGGTTGTAATCTGTGCAGAAAGGGCTGTCATAGAGATGGAAATTGAATGTTATGGGAATTGAATGTTATGGGAAATGGAAGGTACGTAAGAGTCACAGCAAGCTACTGATAAAAGATGCCATTTGATCTGCTCTTGGAATTTTCTGAGTGTGGTAAGTTGAATGAAGTGGGAACAGCAGGCAGTATCCCAGGGAGAGGGAAGGAAGCAGAAAGGTGTGGGGCTGCATGGCAGGAGGGGGTAGAAATGTGACAAGGGGAAGTTTTAAAGGGCCTTGCATGCCATGCAAGGGAGTTTGATCTTTGTCCTGTGTTTAAGGCAGGAGATTGACTTGAGGAGAGACTTTTCTGTGAAATGCTAACCTGCACAAGGTGTCCTGGGAGAAGGAGAAGCTAATAGCAAGGAATTCCATGGTTTCTGGAATAATCCAGGTGAAGCAAGAAGACAGTGTAGATAGGCTTTTGGCAGTCTGTGCAACGCTGTCATTATTTTAAATGTTTCCTGTAAGCACATTTTCTACATTGAATAAACCTCGGGGCAAGTCTTGCTTTGCAACTCATTGGGTCCCACTTCTCAATTTGCAGCTAACTTGTAAATCACCACCAATTACAGAGTAGCAGAAATGCGTCCTTTGTCCCCTCACAAAGTCCTCCTGAATTCTCTGGCTCTCATGTGTGATGCAGCAGGCTGCTTGTCATTGCCGCACACAGCATTAGGCTGGAATATAGATACGGGCCCTCTGCGGCAGGACACGTCCTCCCAGTGGCCAGAGCAAGGCATGACTAGCCTCTGAGATGGACAGTGGCCCATACACTGCACATTGAGTGTTCACGTGCCTGGCTTTCTGTGTGCTCCCTTAATACATTTGGGATGTTAACACTGAGTCTTCTGAAACCTCAACAAGGCGTCTTTATCCTTGCTTTGGGCAATGTTTTAACTGTGGGAACTTGGTGCAGCCTGGTGCGTGGCTTCTGTCTGAGGAGAAGCAGGACTGACCAGCATGAGTGGGGTGGGGAAGGCCAGGAAGCCAAGCTACGTTACTTTCCTCTTAGGCTGTCAGGTGTCTGATTTTGCCATGGCATTCGTAGTGAATTTGTAAAGCAGCAACCACAGACTCATTCAACCATGAGCACAAAATAGAGAGGTTGGAGTTGTGTTTATAGCCTCCGTCTTCAAATCTGTAGATTACGGTTTGTCAGGAGCTGATTTTACTAAAGAGGGTGGCATGGTTTTAAATATGCTGATTTAGAGTTATTTCTTTACTCTCTCCAGTTACTTGTTACTTCTTTTCCTTTTTGCGTTATTTTGTAAGTGTAGTTTTAAGTTTGTTTCTAAACCACTCGAGTCCAATTTGGAAACAAGTAGAGCATATCATTAAATCAACAAAATAAATACTGCCTTGGAACATTAAAAACTCCATATTTTAGATAATTAGGACAGCTTAAGAATTGGCTAAAACAGAAAATCATAAAATAATCATAAAAATAACACATATGCACGTCTTAGGTATTCTAAGTTCACATTAAGTGCACATTAAGTCCTGTAACTTGCGCTTTGGGGCAGCAAGGGGGGGTGAAAGTCTGTGTTCTGCTTTTGTCATTGCTGCTTTAAAACAGATCTGCTGATTAGAATTCGCAAGCTCGTGCCTAGGCTGTATCTTTTGTGTGTGTGTAAGTTTGTTTGGAAGGGAGAATAGGAATTTTCCAGGGAAGTGATGATATGAATGCAGATTCCTTGTACATGTTTCCATCATTCAACCCCTGCATAGTTACGTGACATGCAACGAGTTGGCATAGATGTTTGACTCTCCTTTTGACAACCTTTCCCAAAACACTGAATTTGGTTTTCACAGGAGTAAGTACTCTCCTCTTTTACACAAAGGCTTCATTATTTTATGTAACATTTAATTAAATTATGTAATTCAAATCACAAGTATGACTGTAATAAGCAAGTGGGTAAACTCCTCTGTCTCCCAGCTGGCAGCTCAACAGACTTCGGCTGCAGCCCGGACGGGAGCCCCTCACCCCAGGGTCATTAGCCATCATCTGTGTGGGCAGGAATGGGGAGCACTGAGGATTCTTAGAGAAGAAGAGGTCTAAAATAGCTAATACATGCTGTACCCTGTACAAATTTTGTGATAGTTAAAAATATTTGGGACATAGAAAAGGGCTACATAGGATAGTGTAAAACTAAGAAAACCCAGAAGGTAATGGGGGGTGGGTGGAGAGGTGGTGTCAGGAGGCCCAGGTTCCTTCTCTCTGTTCAGACAAATTGAGCTGTGCAATCTTGGATGACTTTAGATAAGTTTTTGTTCTCTCACCTATAAAGTGAGGATGTTTCACTAAAAAGTCCTTGGGATCCTTCTAGATCTAAGATCACATATTTTTTTTTCAGTTAACTACTATGTGATATAATAAAATGATAATTCAGAAGGTGCTCTTTAACTAGTTTTGATTCACACATAGTATCTTCATATTCCAGAATATATCCCCTCATCCTTATGTGACATCTGGTGTACAAAGATAATGATTTTCTTCACTTCAGTTAATTTTGAAGGTTTGTGTCAATTTACCACCCAGAAGTAAAATCTGATTTTCCTTGTACCTTCACATTGGATCTTTTAGGTAGCTTTTAAAAAGCCAGAACAACATGTGGAAACCATTCTACAACTTTCTTCTTCAGTGACCAACAGTTTTGCCATGAGGAATACCTGGTCTGTCACAAGAAGGACACACTGGGACATTGTTTTAGTGAGTTTTCAGTTCATTTCAGTAAGATTAGTGAGATACTTGGGATTCTCCTCGAGGAGCTCAGGGCCTGGAGCATGGGGGACACAAAAACCACACACCCCTGTCATGTGACATGTGGGGCAGCGGGAGCTAGGAAATCAGGATGGATTCTTTCAAGAAGGTAGTGTCAAAGTTCAGTCCTCCATATTGTTTTCCACAGTGGCTGCATCAATTTACATTCCCATCAACAGTGTACCAGGATTCCCTTTTCTCCACATCCTCACCAACACATTATTTCTTGTCTTTTTGATGTGACCTATTCTGACAGGTGTGAGGTGATATCTCATTGTGGTTTTGATTTGCATTTCCTGGCTGGTGAATGATGTTGAGCATACAAACAAGCAAACCACTCTCATTTATATTTTTAAAGATTTTATTTATTTGACAGAGAGGGAGACAGCCAGCGAGAGAGGTAACACAATCAGGGGGAGTAGGAGAGGAAGAAGCAGGCTTCCAGAGGAGGAGCCTGATGTGGGGCTCGATCCCAGAACACCAGGATCACGCCCTGAGCTGAAGGCAGACTCTTAAGGACTGAGCCACCCAGGTGCCCTGCAAACGACTCTTTTTTTTTTTTTAAAGATTTTATTTATTTATTTGACAGACAGCCAGTGAGAGAGGGAACACAAGCAGGGGGAGTGGGAGATGAAGAAGCAGTCTCCCAGCGGAGAGGCCTGATGTGCGGCTCGATCCCAGGGACCTGGGATCACGCCCTGAGCCAAAAGAAGACACTCAATGACTGAGCCACCCAGCCCCCCCCCCCTGCAAACCACTCTTAAACAGAGAACAAACTGATGGTTGCCAGAGGAGAGGGGGCTATCAGGATGGGTGAAATAAATAAAGGGGATTAAGAAGTACAAACTGCCAGTCATAAAATAAATAAGTCATGGAGAATGAGAAGTACAGTGTGGGGAATATGGTCAATAATATTGTAATAAAGTTGTTTGGTGACAGATGGTAACTATACTTATCGTGGTGAGCACTGAGGAATGTGCAAAATTGTTAAATCACTGTGGTGTATACCTGAAACAAATATAACATTGCATGTTAACTATACTTCAAAACGAAACAAAACAGAACAAAAACAACTCAGTCTTAACAGAGGAGTGGCAGTTATCCATGGCAGACTGTCATCTGAGAGGGCAGACAGGTCATTTGAGATATAAGAAATATGGAGGAAAGACTTGGTAGGCACCAGAGCTAAAGAAACTAGAAGCCATCGGTCTTGAGGGCTTGTAGAGTTGCCCTGCATGGAAGCATCCAATCCTAGAATTAGCATCTGACCCATCCCACTCCAAAGATATTAAGACTTATGGGTGAAATGGACCCTTTTTTCCCTAAGTGAAATTGTAGATAGAGCCTGAACTAATAAAAAGGAGATCAACAGGAGTTCTAGAAGAAGCAGACAGGAGCAGTGTCAAACCGTTTGGCTTCTATTGTGCTCATTTTACTTCTCTTGGACTCAAAGACCTACAGCTTTTGCTAGGATTGTGAAATGCACAGGCTTCTTACTTCCTTCAGTACCAAGAGCTGCTGGAATTTCTTTTTTTCTTTTCTTCCTTCCTTCCTTCCTTCCTTCCTTCCTTCCTTCCTTCCTTCCTTCCTTCCCTCCCTCCCTCCCTCCCTCCCTCCCTCCCTCCCTCCTTCCTTCCCTCCCTCCCTCCCTCCCTCCCTCCCTCCCTCCCTCCCTCCCTCCTTCCTTCCTTCCTTCCTTCCTTCCTTCCTTCCTTCCTTCCTTCCTTCCTTCCTTCCTTCCTTCTCTCCTTCCCTTTCTCTCTTTCTTTCTTGTCAAAAATGTTTAAGTTTTCAAAGAGTTGTTTAAAGACCGTATGAAAATGAATCATCTCATTTTTATAGGATTTTTTTCTGTTCTAAAAAAATCATGCTGTTTCTTTTCATTCTTTGAAAAAACATATAATGAGTTGATTGTGAGGATTAATTATCCATTGAGTGGTGAACATAAATTCTCAAACAGAGAGAGGCCATTTTGATGGCTATTTTTGTATCCTCTTTTGAAAATATAATGTGTGGATTTTTTGTGGATATGGTTACTTTTGTTCTTTAATAAATACAAGGTTATTTGTCTCCCATTATTACAGGGATGTGCAGCTGCCTCAGCTTTTTTAAAGAATAGCTTACAGTTCACCAATTAAGTAATTTATATTCAGCGCATGCACCCATCTCATAGCTGCTTCATTTGATACTATTAAAGAAACAAAAACACTTAGTTTCTTCCCTTTTTCTACCCGGAGGTACCACAAGGTCAAACTCTGCAATGATGCCTTTTCAACAGCTTGCACCATCTGTCTGTGTCCTGACACCTGAGAGAGGTTGATCACCTTTCTCATGGCTTGGCCTTCCTTCCTCTAGATTCCTGGCTTTCATTCTTCTAGATGTTTCTCAATTTCCATGTTCGTATCTGCCTTGAAGGACCTTTCATCAACATTGTCCCTTTATCTTTATTGAATGGTTAGTATGTTAGCAATTTCAGTTGCTGTGAAACAATGATTCTTAGTCATTTCATGTTAGACCATTTAAAAACTCTGCTAGCAGCTATGAACCTTCTTTTGCAGAGAAATACAACAAAACTACACACCCTAAATTCTGCATGTATTTTTTAGAGGACTCAGATTCCTAAAGCCACCCTTGGACACTCTCCTCCCATTGATTTAACAAATATTTATTTGGCAACCAAATTTATTTAGCACATCTCTTTTCCCCCTAGGGCTTACCACATGTGTGCAATGGGGATTCCTCCACCTCATACCTTGAAATGGTTGTTCCCTTAGCCAAAAACAGCCCCAAACTTGAAACTACCATCTGCTCTTAGTCCTTGCTCAATTGTCCTTGTCTTCTATCCCTTTTGGAGGGAGTGACTTTGTTCTTTCAGTTACAGAAGGATACTAGACTGTTTAAATATAGCCAGGCCTCCAGAGGACCAGCATTTTCTTTCCGCCTCTTATCTCTGCTTGTTTCTGTTCAGGATTTATTTTTCATTCTCCCTCAGCTCTCTTATCTCCTGTTTTATACATATGGTGCACCGCAGACAGCTCTCTCTTAGCTCCCAAGGTCACATACAGCATTCATGGCATAGCTAGCACAAGATGCCTGAGTATCATATTTTCTCTAAACAACAATTTTATAAGTATACCATCTTATACAATGATACCAAGTCATATTGTTTGACTCTACATGCCATTTTCAGAGCCTTCCCTCTCTGGTCATTTTTATTCCATCACATTTCTGCCTTTCTCGAGAACTTATTAATTTAATGATGGGGTTCCAACAGTATGTCCTTCTTGGTTGCAGATAAATTGTCTAATTTATCTTTGAGTCCCGAGCTGAGTGCACGGCGTAGCTCAGTGCAGCAGCTCAGTAGACCCTTGGTAGTCCATTATGGGAAGAGAGCCTGGCGGGGCGCATTTCTGTTGCCCAAGGGCCCTGGATTCGAAAACTATTCTCAGTTTGAACCCCCTGACCAGATAAAGTTTTCTTAGGTGGAAATTAGGTTTTCATACTTATCTGTCAGTACTAATTCATTTTTTTCATCAAATATTTAGAGGCCTCAATTAACTACGGAGTATACTAATTTTATATACAAAGGAATGAAAAGTTACAGCACAGCAAACCACATATGTGTTTGATTCTTGCATTACCTTAACCCCAATTTAAAAAAATTAAAAACTCATTCAATCAACCCTGTAGCCCTGAAACAAGGAAAACACAGGACTGAGCAAATACAATGTGACAAGAGGCCAATTAAAAATCAGGTTGTCTGTCAGTTATACCCAGAGGTCCAGTTCTTAGAAGGCACTCAAGACCATTCATTTAGCAAAAATGGCATGCAAAATAATTAAGTCAACACTTTAAAGCATGACATTTAACGACATTTAATTTAGCATCGGTTTTGTGGATTTTATAGTGGTGAGTCTTAGTAATTGTGTTTTAGAAATGAATTTCTTTCAGAATCTGCTTTTATTCCTACCTTTGAAAATTGATGCTATATTAGAATATTTTACAATGACAATCATTCAGCTGAAGAAATTTGCACTGCATTATACTATGTATATTATACTAATGAATACTACTATTATCCCATAGTGTAATTGTCATGATCATATAGAAGAAGATATTATAATAAATACTTTATAGAAAACTTTATAATGAACACATATATGCTTCATTTTATTTTTAAATTCTATTTTGCCAAAAAATATATATCTGGATGCAGTTTAATATATTTTGTCTAAATTCTCCAAATCTGAATAAACTAAAATTACATTTCTAATCATATGGTGGCTGTAACACACAAGATGCACGTTTCGAGTGTACAGTGTGTGACTTTGGACAGTATTCGTACCTGCGTAATTATCACCCGGTAAAGACAGAGAACACTTCCTCACTCAGAAACTTACCTCATGCCTTTTACAGTTCATTTGCCCACCCGGCCCTCCCCAGCAGCCACAGATCGGATTGCTATCACTGTTGGTTTTGCCTGTTCTAGGACTTCATATAAACGGAATTGTATCATATGTACTCTTTTAAGCTTGGCTTACCATGTTTTTGAAAATTTATCAAGGTGTCGGATGTTTCAATGGATGATCTATTTTGTTGTTAATGTGAGTAGCATTGTTTGTATGAATATACAAATATTTATTTATTCATTCACCTGAGGTGGCCATTGGGCTTTCCAGTTTTCATCTATTCTCAATGATGCTGCCATGAAAACTCATATGCAAGTTTTTTTGTGGATTCATGTATCCATTTCTGCTGAATAGAAATCTAGCAGTGTAATTTCTAGATTACTTGGGAACTCTATGTTTATTTCTTCTTCAGGTTGGATATTTTCAACTGATTTTCCTTTCAAGTTCACTGACTCTTCTGCCATCTTCAATCTCCTCTTAGATACAAGTGAAATTTTCATTTCAGTTACACTAGTTCTAAAATTTACATTTTTTAATGGTTCCTAATCTGTTGACATTTACCTAAATGTTAACTCACATTGATAATAACTGCTTTAATGTCCTTTCCTGATCAATTCAACATCACAGCCATACTTTTGGAATTGATTACTACTGATTACTTATCTTCTTATGTATGGACCACATTTTTTTGTTTCTTTGCTTGTCTTATAACTTTTAAATGCATATCAACCACTGTGATTCCACCTTGGACTTGAATAGGCTTTGTTTTATTCTTTGTCTGATTGGAAATGTGGAAAGTTCAAGGTATCATCCTAACCTCACTGATGGGAGAACCAATCTCCAGGCTCTGTCTTCCATGCAGATGCTAGGCTTTAGGCTTTCTTAAAGTAAGTTTTATACTTGTAAGATTAGAGCTTATTCTAAGACTTGGTATGTTGTACCTTAGCTATTTGTCTGGGGTGTTACTAAGGTGTGAAAGTGTTCTCCCTGTTCTGATTTAATCCCCTGTGGTAGTTGCTCTCAGTAAGACTCAGGTAGTCCCTCCGGCTCAGGTGCTGGCTGGCTGTTCCCAAGGACTGTGGGGGCCCTCAAGTCAGGGTCTGCCCCACTCCTCACTGTTTCAGCAGCTTCCTCTGCTCTGAATTCTGATGGGGATCCCTCAGCCCAGCACCACAGTGAATTCTAGCATAGCTTTGCTTAAATTCTAGCAACCTGCATGGCCTTGGGGAAATTTCCCCCAGGCAGAAAGTTTCCCTTTCCTCAGGTTTCTTGGTTTTATGCTGCCTATTGTCCAATGTCTGAAAACCAGGCAGTCTTATGTTTTGAACTTTTTTATGGTTGTTTGTGGTGGAAAGACTAGTCTCTTTCTCGTTATAACACCATTGCCAGAAACAGACTCTAACATTCATTCTAACTTATGTAGCTCCCCCCCCCCTACAATTTAGCCTTAGTGCAATTGTTTAAACAAAAGTTTTTACCTTCCTCAATTAGGTCTGTATTTTAGGTTTCTCTCTACTTCCACCTGAATTTTCACAGCCGTTCTCTATATGTTTTCCTGCACTACATTCCTGTTTTCTTACAGCGTCAGAATTATTGCAGAGCACAAATTAGAGCATATCACCTCTCTGCTTAAAAACATCATGGGATTTTCTCTTTCCAATTAGGTTAAGAAAAATATTGTACTTGGGGACTAATCCCTTTAGATTCTGGTACTAAACTAAATTTTCAGCCATGTTTCTTGATTTCCAAACCAAACCCAGCACAATGCTTTAACTATATTGCTATTGACTTTCTCCCTTTCCCTGAGAATGCCATGATCTTTCTGGCATTTATGCCTTGCATGAGCTATTCCTTCTGCCTAGAAAACACAGATTTCCTTTACCTACTTGGTTAAGACCGCCTCAGTCTTCCAGACTCAATTCAAGGTTTTTGAATTTTGCTACCCCTGTAGAGCCAACCTTTCTCTCTTTCTCTAAACTTTTCCTCAGGGGTCTGTTAGCACTTTGTTCTTATTTATAGTAAAATACTTCTTATTATAACTGTTTACATACTCAACTTTTTCATTAAAATGAACATTCTCAAGAAAAATAGCATATCTCCAGGGTGCCTGGGTAGTTCAGTCAGTTAAGCATCTGACTCTTTGTTTTGGTTGAGGTCATGATCTCATGGTTGTGGGATTGAGCCTTGCTCAGCGCAGTCAACTGGAGATTCTGTCTCCTTCTCCTTCTGTCCCTCCCCTGCTCTCTCTCTCCTCTTTCTCTAAAGTAAATAAATAAATCTTAAAAAAAAAAGAAAAAGAAAAATAGCATATCCCCTTAAACTTTCTATCCTTCATGTCTAACAATGCCTAGAATTTAGTAAATATTTATTAAATAGGCAGAGGATTAATGAATAGATTACACAAGGTCTTTATTTTATTTTGTTTTGGTTTTGAGGTAGTATAATTCTTGTTTCTTTAGATTTTAGGGGTTTGGACCATGTAAATCTTAATACATAAATTTAAAGCGAAATAAATTTTAGTATATTACATAAATAAATTTGAATATATCTTAAACAACAACTACAAAAAAAATCCCTGTAAAAAAGACTTGTAATTCGTTTGTGATTTTAATATGAATGTGACCATTGGGACTTATTTGAAACTCACTTCCAGTTAAGGAACTAAAATTTGAATTTTAAACAGATGTGCTTATTTTTTATTTCATAAGGACTTCTGACCATGAGCACACCCCAGTAGATAAGCACTTTAAGGACAATAGTAGACTAAAACGTTTTATCAGCTTTTTATTTATTAGCCCAAATCCTAAATAAAATATTCTGGTTAAGTATCAGACCTGATATGTATGGGTTCATACATGACCTGTCTGTTAAGATCACCTTAAAATGACTATGGCAAAAACATTCATTAAAATGTTAAAAAATAAAATGTAACCGATAGGTTCTTTCTCAGCTTTCAAGTGGAAAAGTTACTTTTCAGAAGCGAAAGGACGACCAGGTCCCTGTTTTTTCTACTGTGAGCTAAAGATAGAAAACTGCTTTATTATAAGCTCTTGAGGAAAAAGCAGGGCTTATTGGAACTAATATTTTGACTAACATATACATTGTTTATTTATTTATTGTTTTCTTCCAGATTCATGTTCACATGTATCCAGGTTTCTTAAGACTCAGTTATCACTGAGTTATGTGGAAATACAGGCAGCACACACTCTGCTGAGGAAGGTCTTTGGAAACAGTGGGTCTTCCCTGGTCCCCGTCACACGGTCCCCGAACACACACACACACACACACACACACACACACACACACACACTGATGCTGCCAATGGGGCACCTCGACACCCGGTATCTGCCTTGACATGTGCGAAGGGAAAAAAACTGCAGCTTAGCCATTTCGATCACAAATCAAACATAAAAGAAGGCTATATTTATATTCCCCATCAAGTCTTTCCCTTTTTTTCTCAGACCCGTGGGTGGTCTGCTGAAGCCGATTTCCCTGACTGTGGGCCTGTTTATTGCCAATCTATAGAACAGATTTATTTCTCAGCCAAGTGGAGCTAAGATCCATTAGTGTCAGTACCTGTAGCAAGAGAGGCATATGTAGCCGTAATTTGTTATAATCTTATATAATCTTCCCTTAGAAAATGAAGAAAGGAGCAGTGGGATAGCTATGGAATTATATTGTGGCAGTCCCATTATCCAATGACATTATGCTGGTGATTTAGAGGCCGGCAGGCTAACTGCCCCGAAAGTCAATTGAAGTAAGTACGGGTCTCATTAGGCAGTAATAGATTTTTTTAAAGTTTTCCAAAGCTACTTTTTCTCTCTGCTGAAAAAAAAAGGAAAAAATAAAGCAATAACATAGCCATGTGTTGCCTGTTTTCCAATATATCTTGTCCTATTGTGATGTCTCCTATGATTCATGTCTGTTCAGTTACTCTATGGCAATGTTTTCTCCCCTTGGAAACCAAATTATATCATGTCTGTTAATCTTTCTATGTTCTCCTTTCCATAATTTCACCTTTCATTTTTTAATTAAACATAGGCTTCTTTGAAAAAAAATTTTAGTTGTTTCTTTTGTCCCATAGGTTTCTTCATTTCCTTTTCTCTAATTAATTTAATAAATCCTTGTTTTTGAAAAACTTCCTTTTTCAATGACTTAGCTTTTCTGTTTGCATGAAGAGCATTGGTCCTCTCAGTAGCATATCAATTTCACAAACATTTGTTAGGTTACTGTTATTTATAAACCAGGATTAGGAAAGAGGAGGCAGCACAGATGAATTAAACGGCATTCCCACATTTGACAATCTCTCAAGTGTGATTTTAAAGAATCTGTTAAGTGCCATTTCAGTCATCATGAGGGTTGTTTTGTGATATGCCCAGTAACTGGAACAGTGTTTACAAAGTCAGGGGATGGTCCAGGATTGCAAGGCTTAAAGTGTACCCACATACATATTTTAGAAGCACATGTGACCATGTGGACACATCACAGGCTCTTTCTAGGGCCTGGGCGGGGGGTGGGGGGAGATCCTGGTGGTTCCAGCTCTGAAGAGTTATTTTCATTTGCTTCATGGTAAATCTGCCTCCAAGTAGTTACTCAGTAACTAGACCAACCCACCATAGATATTTTTCCTTGTCCAAGTACGTATTTCTTAGGATTGGCATCTTTGCAACGTGCAAGGTAGACATACAATGACCATTGTGCCTGCTTGGGTCAGCCCAAATTTGTACCTGGAGGTACAACCTCAAGCCAGACTCTAACACAGGGTTTGGCAAACTATAGCCTACAGACTGGTCACCTGTTTTTATAGTTTTATTGTTACACAGCCATAACCATTCATTTGCATATTATCTGTGATCAGTTTCCCACTATAATGGCAGGGTTGAGTAGTTTCAGTAAAGATTGTGTGGCCTGAAAAAACAAAAATATTTATTATCCATTATTTAAGAACGAGGTTGCTGATACCTGCTTTAGTAGAATAAAAACATAATAGAAGAATGATATTCTTTGATGAATTATTCTAATTTATTTCAAGACTCAGGAATGATACTATTTATTTTAGACTTACAGTTTTCTCATATCAAAATGAAACAGTCACATATCAAAATATCCCTAAGTGGAAGTTATGACTTTCTTGTTAATCTTTTAAATTTTGTGGATTTTATAAGGTAACAATTTGATATATAAGGTTCTATTTTTGTTTAAATGGCTCTTCATGTTAAAAAATGAGTAGAATATTTCAGGAGGATCTTTTCTATATATGCCATGAAGCATTATACACTTTCTAGGCCATTATCTTGTGAACTAGTGTTAACTTTCCCAAGGACACACAGTTGGCAAGTAGTGAATGCAAATTTTAACCTTAATTTATCTGATTCCAAAGTCTAGGCTTTATCCATAGCCAAACTAGAGTAATATACAATTATGTGTTCATTTCCTGTGATTGCTGCAACAAATTACCACAAACATGGTGACTTAAAATGACATAAATTAGGGGCGCCTGGGTGGCACAGCGGTTAATCGTCTGCCTTCGGCTCAGGGCGTGATCCCGGTGTTACCGGATCGAGTCCCACATCAGGCTCTTCCGCTATGAGCCTGCTTCTTCCTCTCCCACTCCCCCTGCTTGTGTTCCCTCTCTCGCTGGCTGTCTCTCTCTGTCGAATAAATAAATAAAATCTTTAAAAAAAAATGACATAAATTAATTAACTTACAGATCTAGAGGTGAGAAGTCTGAAATATGTCTCGTTGGGCTAAAATCATGTTGTCCCTTTCTGCAGGCTCCAGAGGAAAGAATCTATTTCCTTGCCTTTCCAGCTTCTAGAGAGAGCCTGGTTGCACTGCTTGGCTTGTGCCACTTCTTCCATCGTCAGGGCCAGCAATGCTGGTTGAGTTTCTCACATCCTATCATTCTGACATTATTCTGTAGTCAACTCTCCCTCACTTACTCTTCAGTCTCTTGCCTACTTTGAAGAACCTGTGTGGTCACACAAGTAATCCACAGTCATCTCCCATCTCAACATCCTCAATTTATTCACATTTACAACATCTCTTTTGCTATGATAGTTAACATATATCCAGTTTCCAGAGATTAGAACATCCTCATCTATACAGGAGAAGGGGAGCTGAAATGTGCATGGTCACTATGCAAAACTTACTGTCGCTAATATTTTCTTTTCTTTACTTTTTAAAAATTGTTAGTGGTGGTGTTTTGCTTGGGTTTAGAACAGGAGATCATGAGAAACATAGTACAGCACAGAGAAATAAAGGCTCTGATATCAGACCACAAGAGTTCTAGATGCTCTCTCTGATAACTTCTCACTGTGTAGCTTCTTGTAACCTTTCCTAGTCTCATATTTCTCATCTCTAAAAGGACAACAATAATAGTATCTCATAAGTTTATTGAGAAGATTAAATTATTTAAGGCATGTCAAACTCAGCAGAGTGTCTGGCAACTAAGAAGAGCCCAATGAATGCTAGCTGTAAGGACACTGTAGAATGCCATGCTTAAATGAATCTGTTTTAGCTTCCAGTTGTCAGTAGTGTTGATTCAGGAAAATTAAAGAAAAATATTCTGTAATTAAAGCTGGAAAGAACATGTGTCCATGGTAGATAGTCTTCCCTTTCCTATTCATGGTAGCATGGCATTCACATGAAAGGTATACTTCAGATTGGAAGCAAAGGAGATTGACATTATATTGTGCAAAAGTCATTATAGGATATGTGTAACCCAAAGTTTTTTTCTCACAAAATAAATATCAAAATGGAGCCAGAATAATCTCAGTTATATAATCTCTACTCTTTGTATTAAAATTATTGAAGGACTTTGATATTAATTTATGTGACTATCAAACAATTTCTTCTAACTTTATAATACAAAACACACTATTGTCTTTGTCGAAAATCTATTCTTTGTGCATTTAATTATGTCAGCTGGTTGCCTCACTAAGCAAATAAAAACCCCAGGAGACCTTGAATCTACATCTTCACTTGTTGACTTGAATTGGGGAAAGCAGTTGAAATGGTTTTCTGCTTTAGTGGGTGAGAAAAGCAATAACAACGTTTATCATGCAAAGTTAGTAGACTACACAAAAATATTTTTAAGTGCTTAGTAAGTTATAGGAAAGAAATGTGCAAATTAATATTCATACTTACCTGATCCATAATCAATATGAAGAAAGCAAGAGTATTAGAAAAGGTATAGACTTGTGATACAGCCTGGGTCCCTTTCCAGGTTCGCAGTAATCAACTTTGAGAACATGGGCTAATTACATGATCTGTGTAGGTTTCAGTTCCTTAAACTTGTTATTCTTTGGTTAAGACATAGGAAACTCGTAGAACATCCTAAAATAATCTCCTTTGAAAATACTTGAGTTTGAGGCAGACATAAACTAGTTGGAATCAGTTTAGAGTACTTTAAAATATTGGATTAAGTCAATAATTGCTTTCATTCTGCATAACACAGATGTTCTTTGCAAATTTTGGATAGTTTGGTCCATATCCCCATTATACATTAACTCCAAATGGTACTTTATAACCTTTTCTAGTTAGGGTAGAATTTTTTAAGTATGATTTCTATAGCCAATGAATTATCCAGCTCATTTTCTATTTTTAACTACCTGAAGTAACATTTGAAAATGCAATTAGAAATGTAAACATATTGTACTGTATATAATATTAAAATTTTTCTTTGTTGTTCTTACCTATTCCATTTTTGGAAAATGACAGAAAAGCAACCTTAAAAAGAGTATGATATGTTCTATAAGGAATTTGACTAATAGCCACCTTTCTGTGACAGTTTGACTTCAAGAGAATTTCTTGTGAAATAACCAATTCAGTAAAGAAAGCCTCTTTTTTCTGTTGAACTTTTTCTTAGAACTATTGAATAAAAAGTAAAAATATAAAGAAGGTTTTAAACATAAAAAAGCTCAAAATAAAGGACAATTTTTACATGCCATAAAGGACAAAGAAACTAAAAGCTGGGGAGAAATCAGTGGTGAATGCTGTCTTGGCCCAGGAGTTATATGATACATGAATAGTAGTTCTAGGAATCAGAGGTGCGGGTTTTAATATCACCCAGGGCAAGGAGAAGGCCTCCAGCTTACTGCAGGTAGAGGGGTGAAACTGAGCTCCCTGCATAAAGGCTGTTCATCTATTCAAAGGATGAAGGGTATCAGAAAAACACTTCCCATTAGGAAAGAGGAAGCTACAAGAAAGTTTCTTTTTTTTAAAAAAGATTTTATTTATTTGACAGAGATAGAGACAGCCAGCGAGAGAGGGAACACAAGCAGGAGGAGTGGGAGAGGAAGAAGCAGGCTCATAGCAGAGGAGCCTGATATGGAGCTCGATCCCATAACGCCAGGATCCCATAACGCCAGGATCTGAGCCGAAGGCAGACGCTTAACCGCTGTGCCACCCAGGCGCCCCTACAAGATAGTTTCTTGACTAACCGTCAGGGACTGATGCTGGAATAAAACAAGAAGCTTTGTGAAATTCTTATCTAAGCCTATATTACACAGGAGAGAAATTTGAATTTACTCAGACACCATGATGCTGAAAGACCACCTGACACATCAGCATGAAAACTGCTCTGGAACACATGAAACCACTAAGATCTTGGCAAAACTCATGTGAAATCACCACGTAAATTCTCCTCAAGCCCGCTTATACGGACAATCACAGGAAAGAAAACAGACTCCCAAGAAGTTCTCTCTGTCACATATGCACACAAATTAAACTGATTGGGTGAATAAATAGCCGTAAGACAAACAGCAATGAGAATAAGTGAAAAGCAATAAAATAAAACAAAACAAAGAAGGAATTGGGATCCAAAATCAAGGGAGATCAGATCAATATGAAAGATACTGTGAAAGTACATTTAACGTAATTAAATACGTTAAAGAATGGATACTATGTTAAAAGAAAAAGAGAATATAAGAAATACAGATATTTGAAAAATAAATAGAATTTTAAGCCATGATACACAGAATTGAAGTTAATATCTCAATAGGTATGCTAAACAACTAATTAGAATGGAGAATTAGTCAACTGGAAACTTGAAGGAATCACTCAGCACGTAGCACTAGCACATAAAAAGAGTAAATCACAAGAAAGACTAAGAGACATGGAGAAAGATTGAAAATGCCAAGTATTTACAGACTTTCCAAAAGATAGGAAAAGGAATGCAGGCAAGACACAATGGAAGAGTTAACAGAAGAGTTATGGATTTGAAGAAAGGCTTGAGTCCTCAGATTCAATGAACAATGTACCCAGTACTGCCTACCTAATTTAGGAAATGGAACAAATCTGTATTTTTGAAGCCTGCATGGTTAAGATAGGCTGGATTATGGTAATCAACAGCCGCAAATATCACAGGCTGAGCTTGACAGACATTTATTTCAGACAACTAATTCTGAAGTTGGAAAGAATTAAAGCAAAAATTAATAAAGTGGAAAGGTGAAAAATAATATTAATTAATATATCCAAGAGCTGGAAGTAATGGAAACATACATGCAGAGTTTCTTAAAAAATTGCTATTTTTATTTTTATGAAAATAATTTTGAAAATCTTAATAGTTTCCTAGTTGATCTTAGGATAATGAAAGACACAATGTCAAATTAGAGCCTTTAGAAATTTGAAATTGTTAAAGAATAGCTTTCAAATAGTCTCTGGGCTCGAAGTAGGGAAACTCTTTCGAATTGTACAGAACACATTGTATTTTGGAATATATAAAGAGATGAAACTCCACTCAATTTATTAGATGAAAGTAGCATACCTCTGGTAATAAACCTCAAGACAGCATCAATAAAATCATATCCTAATATCTTTTTTTGATAAGGAATAAAAAATGTTAAATTGCTTCTCAAACAAATCATGAATAGTAATAGAAAAATCCAGTGATTAAGGAGGGATAATTTCAGGAAAATAAGACTGAGTCACTATCAATATAATGATCACAACAGAATGTCCAATTATAAAACCCATACAGTCATCTCAAAGGACGACAAAATGACATTTGGTAAAATTGAACACGCATTCAGGATGAAAATAGTAGTCAGCCACAACAGCAGCAGCATAATTCTCAGTATTCTGGGAATAGAAGCATCTTTTTACCATTAGATTCACCTATTCATTTAATTATTAATTAAGCTAATTAACAAGTATTTATAAAATGTTTACCGTGTTTCTGCTGTTTGCTTCATAAAAGGCACACAGCCAATATTGTAGTGAGCAATGAAACACTAGTTTAGAATAGGCAAATAACTAGAAGTTGTGTGACCAGTCCCCTTCTATCATGTCTGTGACAAACACTGCTTCCAGGGCTCTTTCTCGCTGAACCTGGACGTGATCTCAAAATTCTTCTGAATGTGGTTCTCACAGCAGCCAGCAGTTGCTCCCATTTGATTGGACTTGGCATACCAGATGCGACCTCCTCATGGCCCCTCAACTACAACTAGTCCCATCTGGAAACCTAGGAAATCTCTATTACCAGTAGTTAACGTGGCTTTTGAATTTCAATGCAATATGCCAAATTGGAACAAGGGAGTGATAGGAGATGCTAAATGGAACTGTTTTTTCTAATAATCTAAGAATTCTCATCATTTTAGAATTTTGTCTTGAAGGGAGAATTGTAAGGGCAGGTGAAGGTGATGAGATGTCAGCAGTGCCATAGTTTGTGGTGGATGGTTGAGGAAGTCATGGCTGTTTGTAGGTTTTATTTGCTCTGTAAAGAAGGAACATAGTTCATCTGTGGACGTGTAGAGGTAGAGTGGTGGTAAATTGGATTTGGGTGGAGAACTTCTGAAATAGTCATGGAGCAAGATGGAAGAAGTTCAGAGTACCAAACCAAAATTGTTTCACAGTTTTGGAGACACAAATGAAGTTTATAAATCAAATATTTACAGTTAAGATCAAATAGGACAATAAAAATAAAAGGCTTATCACTTAAACTGGCATATTGAAAAGATTCTCTTATCTACTATTATCTATCTATCATCTTCTATCACCTCTCTCTCATTTATTATCTCTCTTACTCATCTCTATTTCATGTTATTATCTCTCTTATTGCAACTATTATAATATATGGAGCATGACTTCAGAGACTTAAAGAAATCTCCATTTTTGTTAATATACTTTTATATATTATTTTATATACTGTAGTTTGTATTTTAAATATCCGTTATGCCTCCTGACTGGATAAGCTTTTTTAGAGCACAGTCTGTCAATTAGTTCAATTCTTTTTTTTTTTAAGATTTTATTTATTTATTTGACATAGAGACAGCCAACGAGAGAGGGGACACAAGCAGGGGGAGTGGGAGAGGAAGAAGCAGGCTCCCGGCGGAGGAGCCTGATGTGGGGCTCGATCCCAGAACGCTGGGATCACGCCCTGAGCCGAAGGCAGATGCTTGACGACTGTGCTACCCAGGCGCCCCAATTAGTTCAATTCTTAATCCCAGACTAGTGTCTACAGAACTCTAGAAGTCATTAAGAATCTGTGGACTGAATGAAAGAGTTAATTGTGTATGTCATAATCAGAAATTCAAACCATGGTTTATTTTTTATTTTTTTAATCATATTTTTTAATTATATTTGTTAGTCACCATACAGTACATCCCTGGTTTTTGATGTAAAGATTGATGATTCATTAGTTGTGTATAACACCCAGTGCACCATGCAATACGTGCCCTCCTTACTACCCATCACCAGCCTATCCCATTCCCCCACCCTCCCATGGTTTATTACTGTATCTCCTTAAGTGTGGGATGCTTACCACAGGATGTATATTAGATCTTTTTATGTGGTTTATAGACATGACATTCAATAGTATTGTCTCACACAGTGAAAAATGTATTTCCTTTTCTCTTTCTGTTAATTTCCATTCTTTTTGTTATGATATGATGAAAAGTCTCTTTTGGGGGATTACATGTCTTTAACATCCAATACTTGTTAAGGAATCTTTAAGCAAAAAGAGTATACTTCTTAGAGGCAGAGATTTCAAATGGTTGCTAATATGTAAGTAGAATTAAACAAAAATTTTTTTCAGTATTTTATCCTGACTATGAGAAATATACCAAAAAGCAAATTTCTCATCCATGTTTACCACTGGGGTAAAAAAAGAGGGGGGGGGAGGACTTAATTGTTACTAGTTGCCATGCTATAAATGCCCAAATATTATTTTCATGAAGGATTTTCTCTCTGAATTTTTTTCAAATATGTTAGTGCTCCATGTACATGAATTTCTGATGGGTATGAACCTGTCCCTTTTCCTGTGAGGAAGTCTATCCCAGTCTCCATGATGTCTGGATGTATCTCTTGCTCTCGATTCTCTGCCTTGATCTTATGTTTTTATTCTTTTTCTTCTTGTTCTTTTTTCTACTTTTTCCCCCTTCACTTTCTTTTTCCTCTAAATGATCACAAGATAGAGTTTCAATGACTATTTTTATTATTATATATAATAATAGAGTTTTATATTCTGTATTCCACTTCTGAAAATTTGATGACTATTAAAACCTTTTTAGTTTTCTAAAAAATGTTATGTAAAGTAGATTAGATTATTTTCCTCCTGTAAAGTTATAGTAGAAAGAAAAGTTCGTCCTCTTGTAAAAGCAAGAAATGGATTGTATTATATATTTGTTCAAAAAAGGAAAAAAAAGTGACAATTTATTTTCCCCAGTTGCTTAATTTTCTATGCCATTTCAGTTACGGAGGTAATGTTTCTTAAAGATAGAGCTTTATGGATCTCCAAAATGCATAAAATTTTAATTGTAGAAGAATTTTAAAAGAAAAAAATATGATGTCATTAAAATCTTTCGGGAAACATTTAGAGTCCTGAGATAAGCTACCAGTAAAAAGTATTTTGAGGAATTTTTCTTCCAGGTTAAGGAACTAACTTTTCTTCTGGTGTTTCAATGACTTTAAATCAACTGTAAAGTCATATCATACAATGTTTCTGGTTTGACTAATCACTCTGGTGAGGTAGTATGTTCTCATTGTTTTAATTTCTTTGATAGTTATGTCATTTATTTCTCTCAAATTGAAGCAATCATTCTGAGGCAGAAGAAATTTTATTTTGTGTGCGAGCACACAAGGGCATTTTGTTTTTTTTGTTTTTTTTTTGAAGGGCATGTTTCATATTTTCTCTCTAAAAGCTACTAAATGATCACATTTATTCTAAAAATTCAGAAGAGTCTCAGAAAGCTTTTCCACAAGGACACTTTCTCACAAAGCACCATTCCTCAGTGTTTGTGGTAAAGGCTTTGATTTGTTTCATTAAAATCATACCTTGCTACATTATTTGTTTTTCATTCTCTGAATCAGGAAGCATGTAGAGCCCTGGAAAAAATTCCACATAAGACCTTCTACCCTGGTGTCTCTCAGAATGATCCAGTTGAAAGTTATTATTATTATTATTATTATTCATCTTTCTAGAACAGACTTTAAGTCAAAGTATTGTTATGAAATTAGATGTGGATTACATTGTCGTCTTTGTGGCATGCAATAGCTCTTTCCAAGGTTTGAAGATCTTTTCTTTCAAGTCTCTGTACATCAAAATATTAACAGAAATAGCATTTTAAACATTGGTCCATGTGTGGTTTCTTCTGCAGTAATAAAAAAGGTTAGAAGCTAAATTTAATTAAGCACAGTTAAATGTTACATTATCAAAGCTAGGAGACTATTTATGAAGACAGTTTTCACACTTTCTCAGGGCAGTGCACACTAATGCAGTGCTTAAGTCAATGTTATGGTTAGAAGTACCTGGAGCGTTCTAGTTTGCTCCTGCACTCAGCAGAAAGGAGGCTGGTATACACTGTTGTCACTTTCAGAAGCAGTGCTGATCAGATGTCATCTCAGATTATATAACTCTTTTTTTTTAAGATTTCATTTATTTATTTGAGAGAGAGAGAGAAGCACACAAGTGGGCAGAGGGGCAGAGGGAGAGGGAGAAACAGACTCCCTGCTGAGCAGGACCCTGACACGGGGCTTGATCCCAAGACCCTGGGATCATGATCTGAGCCAAAGGCAGACGCTTAACCTACTGAGCCACTTAGGTGCCCTGGGATTATGTAACTCTTTACAGTCATAACTGATGCAGGATTGTTGAACCCAATAGTCAAGAAAGAATTCTTGAGACATTTTATGGTGCAAAAAGGTGTTTTTTTTATTATAGCACAGGGACAAGACCTGCGGTCAGAAAGAGATGTACTGAGATGGGGAGGAGTGACTTATTATATACATTTTAGTTAGTGGGGGTTAGGGATAGCCTAAGCCTTTAAGGAATTTGGCAGCAAGGCTTTCAGGACCTTGAGGGACTAGCTGCTGTTAAGATAAGGTTACTTTTAGTCTTTAATAAAACAGAAGCATTAAGGCACTAAGGCACCCATGAGTTCCTTGAGGAATGTCAAATTCTGCATGGTTCAGTTATCTATCAGTGGGCTGCAAGCTATTAGGAGATTTAATTTAAGCTACATTTTTCTTGCCTTTATTTTCTTAATCAATAACCATACCACTTTTATGTTGGATTGCTATTTTCAAGTATGGAATAAATGTTGAATATTAGCTTTGGGGAGGAAATCTAAGAAGTGAATTGACATACCCAAGGAATTAAACATAGAAGCTGTTTTATATTCCTATTAGGGACTAATTATAACCAAAAGAAGAGGTACAATGTCTATAACTTTAAAAATTAAAAAAAAAATAGAGCCAACGTTCTCCTGAGTAATGTAGATGAATCAGTAAAAAATGTTTTGAGAAGTCATTGATTGCAGATTTCCCTCTAATAAGGTTGGAACTCATTATTGTTATTGTTTCAAATAAGCCATATATGATTAATAAGTTACTCACTATGGTACCTGAACTAAGTACCTTTAAAAGGCTCTTAATATTTCTTGGAGCTATGTTGGGAGCCACAGTAAAAGCAATAATTACAATAGGGATAGAAATGGTTAATGTTCAGCTGAATTTGTTAATAGATGAAAAACAAATTAATATCAAAGGACTGAAATTAACAAAGCCAATATTACCTTATCTGGGAAAGTTCAATGTTCTAATTTCTAAAACCTCAAAGTACCATTTCTTGTATGAACTCTTAACAATTCACAGACAGTAATTTCGCCTTGTTTAACTTTCTGATTTGCATTAAGCATTATTTATCATATGCTGTATAATGTCATTTTAACCATTCAGAATACAACATCTTTATTACTGAGTCTAAGAAATTATTTTAATGGTAAATTCAAAGACTATCAAAATAACATCATATTAAAAAAATAAACATGAGAACAGGACAATGAATATTTTGACAGGAAAACTGTTTTAGAAATTAGGAGTTGACTTTTGTATGGAATTATGGGAGTTAATAATTGTCTTAGATTCCTAGTACTGCCATAACAAAGTACCACAAACTGGGTGGCTGAAGACAACTGCAATTTATTATCTCACATTTCTGGAGCTTAGAAGTTTGAATTTACAGTGTCAGCAGGACCATGATCCCTCTAAAACCTACAAAGGCAAATCATTTGCCTCTTTGCTTCTGGTGGTTTGCCAACAATTCTTGGCATTCCTTGGCTTTGGCTGTAGCCCACAATCTTTGCCTCTTTCATCACATGATGTTCTCATTGTGTGTCTGTGTCCATATTTCCCTCTTCTTATAAGGACAGCAGTCATATTCATATTGGATTAAAGCCCACCCTGCTGACCTCATCTTAACTTGATTGCATCTGCAAAGACCCTACTTACAAATTATAAGACCACATTCGGGACTGGGTCTTTCTTTGAGGACATAATTCAACCAAGAACAATAATTAAAAATTACTTTTAAGTAACAATTTTTTAAACTTATTTCGTTGAAAATGTAGGGCAGGGGACACAGCAATAAAGAGAAACCAAATGCTGTAGCAAAATATGCTAGATGTTATGACTTTAAATGGGAAGAAAGCTTTCAAAATAAATTTGGACACATGTTCTTGAAATCAAACCTAGTATTCAATTTAGTCCTAAAGTCCTAAGGCCCATGTTGTTTTTCAAGAATACACAATCAGGGAACACAGAACACTAAGTAAGTTACTTTTAGGGGCCAATACTATTTTGACATTTAAAAAACACAAAAACAAAAACAATGACAGTATGAAAAAAGCAACTTTTATAAGACAGTATCTCATATAAATTTAGATAAAAACTTTTTATTTATTTATTTTATTTTATTTAAGAGAGAGAGAGAGAGCACTAGCAGGGGGGAGGAGCTGAAGACTCCCCGCTGAGTGGGGAGCCTGATGCAGGGCTCAGTCCCAGGACCTTGAGATCATGACCTGAGCTGAAGTCAGACGCTTAACTGATTGAGCCACCCAGGGGCCCCTAGATAAAAACTTCTAACAAAACATTAAAAATCCCAGTGGAACAATGTATATATTAAACATGATGAAATAGGTTTATTCTGCTAATGTAACTGGTCCAACATTTTTAAAGAATTGATAGAATTTATGTCATGAATACTAAAAAGAAAAAGAAATGATAATTTCAGTGTTTGTAGAAAAAAACATTCCAGGTAAAATGCAGCATCCCTCTTGATTTTAAGACAAGCTCTTCGTATTCTAGGAAAACGGAACATCCTGACTTAATAAAGAGCAGCTCAAAAAAATCTACTGCAATTGATTAAATGTTAAAAGCATTTCATTTAAACACATGAATAAGACAAGGATGGCAACTACCATGATTAATATCGAAGTTGTATTGAAAACCACAGTAAGGCAATAAAATAAGAAAGAAAGAAATATTGGAAAGGATCAAATAAAACTGTCATAATAATTTTTTGCAAATTCTGTACATAGTAAACTAAGAGGAATATAAGAAAAATTACATTTCAATACCAAATGAAAAGAAAAGATTTACAAAATCTGTGCAATATTTTAGGAAGAAAATTAGAGAACTCTCTGGGTAGTTACTAAAGAGAACTTCAGTTCTCTTTAAATGGAGGCATGGATTTTGTTCAGGAGGAGTAAGATTCAATAATTCAAATGTGTCAGTATTCCCCTAAAATGATATATTTATTGGAATTCTAATTAAGATCTTAATAGTTCTTTGTTGTGGCATCAACAGGCTGATTTTAAAATTAAGTTGGTAGAGAAAATGGCCAATAAGAATCTTTAATTGAGTGATTTGATTTTCCAGTTAACAATACTTATTATAAAGCTTTTAGTAATTGATATAATAGGATATTGATTCAAGAATAGACAAATAGACTGATAGACTAGAATAGAAATCCACACCAAAAAATGTGCTCCTGTGTGGAACCATGATATTTGAAAGTAGTGCATGACAAATTAGTGAGGAATGAGAACATTCTCAATAAGTGATGCAGTAAAAATCGGCTATCCATGGATAAAAATGAGTATGGATTCCTATCTCACATCACATGTGAAAATCAATTCCAAATAGATGAGGGACTTAAATCTGAGAGGCAAAAGTTTACAACTTTAAAAAATGTAAAGGAGAATATCTTCATGGCATTGGGGAAGAAAAGGGTTTTCTTTTTTTGCATTAAATTAAAAAAAAACTATAAAAATTGATAAAATTGACCTTAAAATGAAGACAATATTTTCATAAAAGTCTAACATAATGAGAATAATTAATACAAAAAGTCCCATTGGGTCATCTCTGTGGCTCAGTCGGTTAAGTATCTGACTTGATTTTGACTAAGGTCATGATCTGAGGGTCCTGGGATTGAGTCCTGCATTGGAATCTGCACTCTGTGGGGAGTCTGCTTGGGATTCTCTCTCTCCGTCTGCCCCTTCCCCCTCAAATAAATAAATCAATCTTTAAAAAAAAGTCCCAAATTTGAGGAATACATTTGAGCATAGATAACAATGCATTAGCATCCAGAATATACACAGAACTCCTAAGACTCTCTGTCAACCCAATAGAAAAATGGGGAAAGACATGGTATACATAGGCATTTAATAAAAAAAAATGCTCAATCAATATATAGCAGATGCTCAACTAAATAATTAATCAGGATAATGAAAAATCATAGTAAAACACGATTTCACACCCATCAGATTAGCACAAATTTTACAAAGTAGGCATATTTTCAAGTTAGTCTTAGAAAAATAATGGTCATTTGATTTTAAATCTCTTGACATGGCTTCCTACAAAACTACGAGACTGATGAAGAGGACATACCAAATAACACATGACTCATACATTCAGAATTAGTAGGAGACAAGAATGGCATGTATTTCAAATTACTTTAAGTTTGAAAATAATCACCAAGTTTCAACAGAGCTGCCATTGAAGCTCCACTTCCATGGTAAGTCTGTGGACATGGAGAGAAGAATGGAGAATTTAACAATCTTTGTGGTCAAAAGAAAGGGGATCAGGGCATATAGATGAACTACGAGAAAAAGAAAACTCTCTGGAAGGACACAGTTCAACATTAAGTGTTAAATCACCAAATGTAGCTCTGGAACCTGGGAGTCTACTACACCAGTCACAGGGCTGAAAGTAACCAGAGGTAGTCGTGTTTTGATGACAGAAGATAAGTAGAGAAGGGATAGCATCCCTTCAGATCCCATAGGAAGCTAAAGCAGAATGAAGTAGAATTAAGAGTGCTGTAGGAATGAAGGAGAAATAAAACCCACCAATGCCTACTGTCTCCCATTGCCACCAACACTTCAGTCAAAGATGCAGTACTTCACTGCAGTGACAGAAGAGTATGCTACTGCACTAGAAATCCTTTTCATGAAATGCCTAGGGATAAAAAGAGACAAAGAGAGAAAGCTTATTTCAAATAAAACTATGTAGCAAGAAAACAAAAATGCAAATCAAAACATTTCAGAGAAAAATTCTCTGGGGGGGGAAGTTGAAACAGAAGGAATCTATAATACAACACTTGAATCTGAATTAAACAAGTACTCAAACACTCAAACAAGCACTTGGAGATATAAAAAGCCCAGCTATCTTTGGAAATTAATAAAAGAAATATAAGAGGAGGAGGAGAAGGAGCAGGAGGGGGAGGATGGAGAGGGGACAAGGGGTAGGGGAAGGAAGGAAGATGTGGGGGAAGGAGAAGAAGAAGGGAAGCAGCAATGAGATTTGACTAAACAAAAAGAAATTTGAAGAATAAATTCAATATACCAAGGGCACTATCTATTAAAATTGAAGATATGCATCGCAGAGAACTTTTATATGCTCATTATGAGAGTATGAACTGTACGTATATTTTTGACAGCAGTTTGGCATATGTATTAAAAAGTGTCATGCTCCACACTCAGCATTTGAAGCTTTAGCTTCAGCATGTTCCAGAGCAGAGATCTGCAAACCACAGCCCACTGACCAAATCTAACCCACTGCCTGATTTTGTAAGTAAAAGTTTATTGGAACAAAACTGTGTCCATTTTTTTATGTGTCATCTTTGGCTGCTTTTGTGAAAAAGGGAAGAGTTGAGTAATTGCAAAATGTAGCCCACAATGCTGAGAATATTTACAATCTTATTTTTTGTTGTAAAAATTTGCTGATGCCTGGCCTAGAGAGACCTTTGTCCATATGAAGAAACATGTATGAGAATGTTTATAGTAAAAAGATGAGAACACCACAAATATTCATCACCAGTAGAACAGACAACTAAATTGGGAAAATATCCAATGGGCTACCATAGAGCAGAGAAAAGGAAGCAGATGTATGCAACAGGAATGAATCTCCAAATAAACTGTTCAGTGAAACAAAGGAAGTATAAACATTATGTTTCCATCTGTGTTAAGGTTAAAACATATGAAGCTGAACTATATGGAGTCTACAGAATCATACACATGAAATAAAGTGTTAAAGTAACGTATGGGAAAGGTCGAGTTGTTCCCATGTTTGTTCTTAGGGACAGGGAGAAAACAGTCTCAGCCGCTCTCACAAGGAGTTTCATGGGTCCTGGTCTTATTTTCTTTCTTTAAATGGGTGGTGTGTCCAAAGCTGTTTGCTTCATTGTCATTTGCATTATGACTTTTTTTTTATTTAAAAAAAATCACTTCAGATCAAATCAAATATCATTGTCTTTTTAGCAAGAGAAAATTTATCTAACACATATTCTTTCCACGAAATTATTTTTTCACTCTGTTTAACCTACTTACCATATACACTGACATGGACATTTCTTAATAGTTAATTAGTTTATTTGTTACCTGTTTCTGAGAGAATTAGTTGGATGTAGACCTACACACACACACAGTTATATTCCATATACTGATAGAGTAATTATAAAGAAGAACACAGTGGATGTTACGTGACTGATGTTAGATGCTCTTGGTTGGGTCACTGCTCTGTTCCCTGGCCAGCTGGGTGATCCCTAAATTTTTCCATAATCTCAAAGTTGTTACCCATGAAATGGGAATAATAATAATCTCTTTCTTTTTACTGTGTATAAATTTTAAAAAATGCTCTGTAGTCATTTGTATAAATAATACTGTCATTCACACTCAGCGTGTGATGTGTGTACATCTTTGTTTCAGGTTATATGGCACACCAGGCAACATTGACTTCTGGCCTGCCCTCATGGCTGAAGACCTGATCCCTGGTACAAGAGTGGGACCAACACTTATGTGCCTGTTTGTTACTCAGTTTCAGCGGCTAAGAGATGGAGATAGGTGAGGAATTGTTATACTAATCAAAGATAACAAAATTGTTTTTTGCCCCAACATATAGGTGTACAATAACATTATAAGTATGATTCCATGCTTTCTATGATTTAAAATATTTTGACTATGAGAAATAACAAATAGTATCTGGTCACAGAATTTTTCTGACTACTGATAATACCAGATAGTATTCCTTTTTGTAAATTTTTATAAATCTTTTAAGAAAAAAAAAGAAATAGACTGTCTAGGAAAGGCATAGATGTCAGCGGTTAAAGGATGCACTAGACTCACTACCATGTGTTTAGATCTGGGC
Organism: Ursus americanus; assembly: GCF_024610735.1. NCBI lineage: Eukaryota > Metazoa > Chordata > Mammalia > Carnivora > Ursidae > Ursus > Ursus americanus. The sequence continues at coordinate 75,924,678 of NC_142135.1, forward strand.
ACCCCTACTCACAACCATTTAACTTGAAGAAGCATAACACCTGACACCTGTTGCCTCATCTGCAAAGTCTGATTAACAGTAGTACCTAGGGGGGCGCCTGGGTGGCACAGCGGTTAAGCGTCTGCCTTCAGCTCAGGGCGTGATCCCGGCGTTCTGGGATCGAGCCCCACATCAGGCTCCTCTGCTATGAGCCTGCTTCTTCCTCTCCCACTCCCCCTGCTGTGTTCCCTCTCTCGCTGGCTGTCTCTATCTCTGTCGAATAAATAAATAAAATCTTAAAAAAAAACACACAAAAACAAAACAAACAAACAAACAAAAAACAGTAGTACCTAGGGCTCGTAGATTGTGGCAACTGTAAATGATGTTGGCAGTGGAGCTGACAGAAGGCCTGCAGCTCCATCCCCTCATCTTCATAGAAGACCTGTTAACCCAATACCAGACCTCCTTGCAAACTCTGTGCTAAGGGCATTTACTAGCGGAAAGATAACTGGGAATTCTTCCTAAAAATCTCTTGGTTTGTCTAAAGTGTTTATTGTAAATCAATTTGAATTTATGAAATTATGACAGACAGCTGATAGGAGATGTAAGTTCATGTAATGTCTTTCTTGCAAGGCTAACCAAATATAAAAACAAAGAAAACTGAAAAACTAAGCAGTCCCCACTGGGGTTGGCATGGGACACACTATTAGCTCTCCTCTCTTACTTGAACCAAATGTGTTCCAGAGCACTTGCTGTATCTTCTGAATCATTAGTACCGTCTTGAGTAAGAGCTAGGATTCTTGTGAACCTGCTTGACAATTCAATCTTTGTACTATTGCAGAGACTATATATATATATGTGTGTGTGTGTGTGTGTGTGTGTGTGTGTGTGTGTATGAGTTGAAACATTGCATAGAACTAAGTTTTTAATTAAAGTTATACTAAAAATTATTCTTTACTTAAAATTTTTCTTCCCAATCTCTTCTACTTATGAATTATAAAGAAAGTAGAAGCAGATTTAATTCCTTTTATTGCACATTGGCAAACATTCATAGTATAATATTTCATTGTAATTTTTATAAATTAGCTTTAGCACTCTGGATTTATTGCAATGCATAGTTGGGCTAATAAGTTCAATTGATAATAATCTAAGGATATTTGTAGTCAAAAACGAAATAAATTTAGGAAAGCTTTGGTTTTTTGGAGTCAGCTGTCTTCCCTATTTGTATTAGCTTACTAGGGCTACCATAACAAAGTCCAAGAGACTGGGTGGCTTAAATAACAAATGTATTGTCTCATAGTTCTGGAGTCTAGATCAAGGTTGGGAGTGTTGGTCCCTTCTGAGGACTCTCTTCTTGACTTGTAGATGGCCAGCTTCTGCCTTTCTCTTCACATGGTCTTCCCTCTGTACCTGTCTGTGTCCATATTTCCGTTCCTTATAAAGACACTAGTCATATTAGATTATAACCTTAATTTCCCCATGACACTCGAGTGACTTATTTTTACTTAACTACTTCTGTCATGGACCTATCTCCAAATAAAGTCACGTTCTGAAGTACTGGAGGCTATGATTTCAGAGTATAAATTTTGAGGGGACCTAACTCAGCCCATATACCATGGGAATGGCAACAGTCTTTTGCTTCCTATCTTATGTTGTATGCCTAGCATGAGAAAAGTGCTTGGTATATGGTCCTGAATACTTCTGAAGGAATGACCAAGGGCTCACTTTAATAGTGTTTTGAAACCGTATTGTTTCATTTGAAACCGAATGTGTTCATTCTAATTCGCCGATAGATGTAATAAACTAGTGTATATTAATAATTGCATAGCAACATTTTCCTTTTAGGCAAACATGTCAATATTAAATTGTTCAGGTAATTTCTATGGCCAGTTTATGGAATTTTAGATTAGAAAACGTGCTTTTTAACAATCTCTTAAAACTTTACAAAGCTTTTCTTTGAAAAATTTTGTAAAACTTGAATAGAAAGTGATAGTTCAAAAGCACAGGATTTAAGAACTTAATAAATACTGGAGGCAATTCAAAGCATGCTTAGTTGGAGAACAAACATTATTCTTTCCATATGCTTCTCTTTTGCTGAGCTCTTCTTTGCTGTTATCACTGCTCCGCATGCAGCTCACTGCAGTGCTCTGTCCAAGACCCTCACTCTGTGCTTCTCCTTGCTGACCATCAGGTTCTGGTATGAGAATCCCGGGGTGTTCACTCCCGCACAGCTCACTCAGCTGAAGCAGGCGTCACTGGCCCGTGTGCTATGTGACAATGGTGACAACATCCAGCAAGTCCAGGCTGATGTCTTCGTGAAGGCACAATACCCACAGGACTACCTGAGCTGCAGTGAGATACCACGGGTCGATCTGCGAGTGTGGCAAGACTGCTGTGAAGGTCAGTGAGCACACTCTTAGCCCTGTCTGGATTTACATGCATGTGTGCTTGAGAGATTTCTAGCCTCAAACACTAGGCTCCTTAAACAAAAGTGCATGGAGGAAAACATACGAGAGCAGGTCTTCTTCCCCTGAGGAAGTAGACAGATGTTGGAGGGGACAACGCGAAGGCCAAGGGTTCCACCTCCTAGGCTCCTCCATTTGGATCTAGCTTCCTCAGAGTGGGGCTTGTCAGAGAGGGGAGGGACCTGGGAGAGCTGTGAGGGCACAGCGGAATGGGGTGGGACTTGGTGATCTATCTGGTTTCTAGTTCTCCCTCCCTTCAGATGACTACAGCAAACATCAAACTCCAGTCATTTGGTACTGGATGTATCTACTTCCTGGGGGGTCAGCTGACCACAAAGAGGAAAAAAAATCATAGTAGCTCAGCTAATTTAGACTATTTAATCTCCATAGAATATTGTACCCATGTTCATTGGAAATTTGGGGATGTCCTGGTAGAGTTAGAGAACTTTCTCTAGTGATACAATATAATTTGCCACATCTACCATATCATCTTTTATGAGCCAAACTCTACCTAATAGATGCTTTGTATGCATCTATTTTGTCACCAAGAAATGTGGCTCTATTATCTTTTAATAAATGAGAGGAATATGGCTCAAGAGCATCAGATAACTTGGAGTAAGTGGTAACCTAGGGCTAGGGAAAGAATGTATGTCTGCTGACACCTAGAAATGAAGTAAGAGCTTGATGGTTCTGAGCAGAGCATTCTGTGGTTCCGCACGTGAGCACGTATCTCTCGCATGATACCACACTTGTGTCTCTTCTGCCTCTACCAACACAAGGGCCACAGTGTCCTCGTGCCTGCCACGTATAGAGGCTATGGACCTGGGGAAGCTCTGATGTTCTCTAAGACGAAAAAGGCAGCTGACATCATGGAAGTAGTACTTGGCTTTCACGGGAGAGGAGATGTTATCAACCTCAAACATTCCTGAGTGGGAAAAGCAAGTACTAGGAATAGGAGAAAATGTTGAATCAAAAACACAGCAACACCTGAGTTGCAGTTTCTATGGTAGGTTTTATGGGATAGAGAAGAAAGACATTTAGTACTGTGAGGAAGCGGTGTGCATTTTCTCACCTCAAATTCTTGGTGATTATGGCCAGGTGTAATGAAATATTTCCAGGTCTCCAAAACACTGGACACAGGGAAGCAATGTGCAAAACAAGATGAATGGCAAGTAGTAACACTCCTCTTTTTCTGCAGTCCTCAGACTGCATTGAGCCCACTGAGCAGAGGAAAAAAATAGATAGCATGGCAGGGTGTGGGCCACAATGGAAATAACTGTGCTCTGGATGGAAGCAATGACTCAAGTCCAGGAAGCAAAAGCTGTGGTCCCATTATGCCCACATATGACTTTTCTAGATGCTTATACCACCAGCCCTGTGATAGGTGATTCATACATAACGCCTACCTACCTCATAGTCTTTGTGAGTCTTTCAAGGAGGGTATCATTGTCCTCACTTCACATATGAGGAAAATGAGGTTCCTGGATGCTAAATACACATTCTGAGGTCCTCCAGCTGGGATTTAAACCTATATGTGGCCAACGTGAAAGCCTCAACTCTCTTCTCTGTGTGCACAGTCTCCTTTGAGCACCCACAGGACAGGTGCGTGGCACAGACAGTGAACAGACACCAAATGAAGTCACCCTGCCTCTTCCACCCTCCTTCTCCTTCAATCCTCTGGCTCCAATATACTATCAGATTTAGACATCTCAGGACCCAGAGGAGAGATCCTCTCATTACTTAAATTGTAATGCATTTGTTATTGGTGATATATGTTATGGAAAATGCATTACAAAGATTTAACAGGCAAAGGGAGGAGGGAATCTTTAATATGCAAAGCATTCTTATTATTAAGATCCTAATTTGTGGTCTTGAGCAATAGTAAAAATGCTCTTTCTTTGACAGTGTCTCAAAAAAAATCCCTGGAAATTAATTAACCAATAATAAACATTTACCAAGATGTTGAATAGAAAAATGATGTGTCTCCTTTTACAGCACCATCATTCTCAAAACCATACTTGGCCACATGCCAGCATATATCTTCCTTAATACAACGCTCAGAAGTAATTTCAGGAGCAAAATCACCTAAGGGTATAAACACACCTCAGGATACAAATAAATCATAATATAAGGAATCTGAACATGTTAATAATGAGAAGCATTGAAAGTAGATGCAGATTTTATATTTCCTTGTACTTTTTGACCAACAAGTATATTTTTTTCCAGAAAACCTAACTAAAAGACATCTTTAAACTGAGACACTTCTTATGCCTCCCAATTAACAGCAGAATGCAGGTATTTAGGAACAGATAGAAACATTCAAATCACTGAGGAATTACTTTGTTGATTGGCGGTTTGTAATTTTCCTTAGGTTATATTGCGGTGGTCTGAATTAACTGGGGCCAGAAATGTGCGTCAGCCACATTGTGTCCGCCATTCAGACCTGAAGTTGTTACTTTCCTAACGCATTAAGAGATGTATTGAATGGATGTATTAATGGATGTATTAAAGGACCTAGAAATCACTATCTTTACTAATCACTATATTTGTCTTACTCATATTCCCATTCCTGTTGAGGAATTCTTCACTATCCCCTGATAATCTCACTCTAAAATGATTTAACTTTCATTGTCCTAGGGAAAAACATAGAGCTCAGTTTGGAAACAGCCACTCCAAGGAATCTTAGTGGCTTATCTTTATTAGAAGGAAAGGTATTATCAAACTGACTCTCAACTGAACTGTATATATTACTTTTAAAGGAGAAATTTTTTTAAGACTATTTCTTCAGTTCTGTTTTCCATAAGTAGTAGCCTACTGGTTAATACTGATTATCAAAAGTTCCAAATTTAAATTTAACTAGAACAAAAATCCTCTCCTAAATGCATAAATACATTGAAATTAACTCCTAATCTTTCTAAAACAGTAATATTGTAAATGCAATTGAGTTTTGGGTAACTGTGCTTTGTTATTCTTGGTAAGTAATGCCCACATATGACTTATGTCTTAAGACATAAGAGTTGGACATGGGACTGTATGTCACTTAGAGGGCTGTGTTACTGTACCTTTGTGTAGGCAGGGAAGTGGTGGAGTATCTTATGGTGTTAAGGAATTGGACTTTGTTTTCATTTTGCATGTCATTTGTCACATTATGTCATCCATTTATGTCTGCTTCATACCACTGTATAAATATTCCCAAGTCATTCCATTTTATATATTATTAGGTCAGAATATGCTAGGTGTAACTTTTCTTATCAATTCAGTCTCAAACCTGGTGACCAATTTCAATTCACAGGTTTATACTTTTCTTCAACAAAGAGGGATGTGAATCTCATAGTCCTTGATAATTATATGTTCCTTAAATATTGTATAATATATATATATATATTTTCCTTTTGAAATATCCTTGGGTGTTAACCCTGCACAGTTTACCCTCCAAATCTCTTTTCTTGTCCTTCTTATTTCAACCTCTTATATTTTTGCTAAATATTCTGATATATTTTTTGCACATGACCACTAATATCAAATTCACTAATTTCAGTCTCAGTAAGAACCATCCTCCTTTTAAATTCCTCTATTTAATTTCTTAGTTCCAACATCATCTAATTAAGCTTTAGGAAGTTTTTCTCTGCAGCATTTGCCACTCCTTAAATTCCTTTATTATAGTTCTCTGCCTCTTCCATCCCATGGGGCATGCTCTGACTATGGCATCTCCTACTCTTTCCTTGGTTGTCAGGATCCTGGAATGGACAGTTACTTTTCCTCTCTTGGATGCCGGGGATTCAGGTCAGGTTGTTGACATTAAAAAAACCTCATGGCAAAAAACCTCACAGAAAGTGCTATCAGCCCCTCCCAGGCTGAGGGCAGGAAGATGGCCCATCTACCCAGGTCATTCTCCACCTTCTGAGAATAAAGACCCCTGGCAGGCCCTGAAGGCAGAAGCTATTAGGGAAACCACAGAAATCTGGATGTCAAGTCCTTCCAGAGCTGAGCTGCTCGCAGTCCTCTTCCTTGGCTGGGTGGTTCCCTAGGTGTTGGGGCCCCTCAGGAGCACTTGGACTGACTCTTTCCCAGGGCCTCAGCACAGCCCTCTCCTGGCCCCTGAGTATGCATCAGTCTACAGGGTCCCAGGCACTGCAGCTTGCCCTGGGGAGGCCTGGTCCTGGGACTGAGAGCCCAGGGGAAGACCTGTCTTCCACACGGGGAATCCCTGCAGTTCCTGTGACCCCGTGATGAGGCATCTACCACTGGGCACCCTTCTTCCAGCCTTTTGTTGAGCTGCATTCTGATCAAGATCTAAGCTCTTTGGGGAAAAACATGGGTAGCTGAGCTTTCCTGTGTGACCGTGTTAACCAGCAGATGTGGTTGCTGAAGGTCATAGAGGTTCCTGTTTAATCATTTTATGCACTTTCTTGTGTGGACTAAAAATGTACTGAAACAAGCTGTGGGAAAACTAGTTTTGATCTGAAGCTAAGGTAGGACCTGAAATTCAGTTATAAAACATTGGTTTCTTTGAAGATTAAAAGCATTCTGATATAGAACCTTAAGAGTTACCACCAGGAAAAAGCAAAATGCACTTTAACTGTTTACTAGGTCATTCATGCTCCCTCCTGTCCTCTTGTCTGGGAAGATATAAATCCCATGGGCTCTAAGCCTATGAAGCCCATATGGTTTTTTGTTTGTTTGTTTTTTGTTTTGTTTTTGGTATTTTTGTTTTTGTTTTTCAGAGAGAGAGAGTATGTGAGAATAAGTGTGGGGGAGGGGAGAGGGAGAGAATCTCAAGCAGGTTCAGGTCATGGGATCAAGCCTCACATGGGGCTTCATGCTCTGCTGGGAGTCTGCTTGAGATTCTCTCTCTCCTCTCCCTCTGCACCTCCCCCTGCTTGCACACACACACACTCTCTCTCTCAAATAAATAAATAAATAAATAAATATTAAAAAAAAATAAGAAATAAATAAAGAAAAACAAAAATCACACAGCAACCCTCCAAAAACTTAGGAAAACTTCCCTAAGCATCTTGTTTGTTCCATTTGTCATTGTCTACTTCATGTTTTTTTGCATTGTGGGTTTATTTCTCTGCCCAGCTTCTGTATTTGACACATAGGTTTAAACTGTCTGGTGTGTTGACTCTGATTCTGTCAATATGAGCAAACTGCAGCTAAATATGTGTGAACTAATTTATTTGAAAAAAATCTAGAGACAATTGGATGCCATCTACCAGGATGACCTCCTTCAAGGACCAGTTCTAAATATTCCTGGTTTGATTTCTTTGTTGTACCACCCAGCAGTGCACTGGAAGTCACTAGGGAACCTGTAATTTGCACAGGTGCTACTACCAGTAGTACCAGAGAAATGAGGAAAAATGCCAGAGGCAAAGTGAGAGGTGGTTCTGGATACAAGCTTGCATTAAACAGATGCATGCCTTTGGTATAGGTGATACGGCAGGAAATTAGGATACTTATGAGTTAGTCTTTAAATACAGCACTCTGAAATGATTAACACTGGTAAGGATTAAAGAAACAATATTCTAATTCAAGTCATGGAAGATTCTAGTCAAAGGTTATTTTACCTACTCTTCATGAAGTTTCTGTTTTTCTGAGTACATAAGAAAATGCTATTCTGTTGACAATGTGTCTGTCTATATTATGTCAAAACAACTTACAAGGTGATTCAAAGTATATATAAGCATTAGACCAGTTTGTGGATATAGTTATCAGATGAATAAATTGCTTGATTTGGTGTTATTCTTGTTTCAACCAGCAGAAAAGTAGTAATTCAATGCCATAAATATGTACTAAGGAAACAGTAAGTTCTTAACAAAAATATGGAGAAAAGCATGAAGAACAAAGAGAGGTTCAGAACAGAGCCTTTGCTGTGGAAGTTATCTTATAAGCAGCAAGTATTGTTTGATTTGATTTGGTTTTAAGGAAAAGGGAACATGGAAACCTCACAAGGGTTGTAATTAACAAAAGATCACAGCAATCAAAATAGCAAATGACAGAATAAATGAATTTAATAAGTAGGAATCTTATTTTACCAGCTTATAAGGTAATGCAAAATTTCTCAGATTTTTAAATTTAATATATTATATCACTTATTATAATTTATAAAGCATAAAGCATTTCACGTTACATTTCTGGGTTCCTTTTCTCCCTTAGCTATCTTAGTTGTAAGTCTTCAGAATGAGAGATAACCTAAGAGATCGCTTGATTTGGAAAAAAAAAACAACCCAAAAACAAAAAACAAAAAGTCACTTCATTTTAGGGTTAGGAAGCAAAAATTGAAAAGGTCTAAGTAACTCACCCTCACTATTTATTAGCAGGGCTAGGGATAGAATGCAGACATCTCAGTTCCATGTCCAGGTTTTATTTTTGTTCTTCCTTATCTTACCTTGTAATGTCATTGCTAGTTTTCTTTTCTGTGTACTTTCCATAATTTCCTCCAACTCCCTTTTGCCTGAGATAAATATGGGAACTTTTATTTAGTTGGATGACCTTCCTTTTTAGAATCCTATGCTAACAAATTGTAAATGCAACATTCTTGACATTTTACCATCAATTTCAACTAATTTTTAGTATCATTTAATCAATAGATCAAGAGTCTTTGCATAATATTATAGACATCACTGTTGCAACTAACAATATTCACAAGTCCTTATTACCAATCTACTTATTTCAGCAAGCTTTATAAATGGCACATTTGTTTGTGCTATAGATCAAATAAATCAAACTCTACTGATAAAATAGATTTTACATAAAGCATAAAACATTTCCTTGAATGTCAAAAGAAAATGATTTACTCTCCACTCATTTTAGAAATGAAAAATAACACCTAATGCAGGTGATGTATGAAGGCACCGTGCCACTTAATTAAATGAAATTTCTTTCAAATAAAACAATTTCACAAAGAACCAACAGATACATATTTTCTACTGGGGTTTATGGAACCATCTGGTCTTGCAATTTCCAGCTGCATAGTTTGTATTAAGTTCTGTCTTTAAAGCATCAAGTAATTTTAAATACAGTATATTTTATATACAAATGTAAATATATTTATGTTTACTCTTGACTTTAGTTCAAATAAATAGTGCTTATGCTTGTAAACTAATGAAAGTTTAATTTCTTCCATAAGAGACTGATTTTATTACCATAATATTTCATGATGTTATGGCTGTTTCATGCTTAACTTATAAAACGCCTTCAAAGTATTACTAAAGAAGTAAGATTTCAGAAACTCCTATAAAGCTTTAATGAACCAATTAATTTGCAACAGTGTTCTCAGGTTTGTCTTTGAACATTGTTGCTATTTTTAATAGAACTCCATAGGACATCTCCCACTCTCCTTGGTTCTGCAAGTGCATAATATCTTACATGAATAGCTTGTTGAAATCAAGGTGGAAACAAACGTCATAAGCAGGATAAAGGGCACTAAATAGCCCTGAAATGACATAAAATATGATGTGTTTAAATGGCAATACAGTTAATGAATCAAACTCTACTGAAATATTGACTTTACATATAGCATAAAACATTAGCTATTAAATGACATCTCATAAGTTCTGAGGATATTGAGTTATCTTCCAAATACAGCATTCTGTTTTTATTTACAATCTATGACATCCCAGTAGGAAAATATCTTCCCATAACAGAGGTAAGCTGTTTGGGGTGCCTAGGTGGCTTAATCAGTAAAGTGTGATTTCTGCTCAGGTCATGATTTCAGGGTTGTGAGATGGAGCCTGTGTCCAGCTCCACGCTGGGCCTGGAGTCTGCATGAGATTCTCCCCCTCTGACCTTCCTTAGCCCCCTGCCACTCATGCTCTTTCTCTTTCTCTCTCTAAAATAAATAAATAAATAAATAAATAAATAAATAAATAAATAAATAAATTTAAAATTTTTTTTTAAAAAGCACAGTTTCATTAAGTTGTTTAAGTTAGGAAAAGGTCTTTTATTTTTATTTTTTTAAAGATTTTGTTTATTTATTCGACAGAGATAGAGACAGCCAGCGAGAGAGGGAACACAAGCTGGGGGAGTGGGAGAGGAAGAAGCAGGCTCATAGCAGAGGAGCCTGATGTGGGGCTCAATCCCATAATGCCGGGATCACGCCCTGAGCCGAAGGCAGACGCTTAACCGCTGTGCCACCCAGGCGCCCCATGGAAAAGGTCTTTTAATACCAAAAATTGATTTTTTCATTAGCCAAGTTCCTTTTAGTATTACTATAATATTTAAAAATTCTCATTATATTCAGAATTATTAATGTTTAAGTATTAACATTGATAATTAGTGAAATTTCTTTTTGAATATGCTCCCATGAAATATAAGTTACTTAGCAGTAAAGACAGGATGTATGCCTTGCAAATCACTAGGGGGATAAAATCAACAATGTAGAAACTAACCAATGAGGTATAAGCAAAAATTAAAGCTAGTGACTCAGATGTAGTTGAAGTTTCAGTGTATTAAGAGAATCATTAAAGGTAGAAAATTCTTAGATGTATCCAAAAACAGTTTCAACTCTACAAAATTACAAGAGATACACATAAGCAAGATATTTAGAATGATCGAATATAAAACAATAGGTAAAAGTAAGTCAGGCACACAAAGAGACAGAGACATGAGTGGCAAAAACAATATTTTAAAAAGTTGAATTTAAGAAACAAAAACCATAATGGATATAAAGTCTACTTTCATTTCACAATCTATGTGTGTCATAGTTGGAAACTCTCATGTGTGAAATAACTTAGCATCTTTTTAGCTCCCTTCAATGGAAGTATATTTGAATATTATTAATGAGATCACTTTATAAGAGATGTATCCAATTTTGTACCTTATAAACTAAAATTAACTTTATTTTCAAATATCCATGGAAAATTCTGAAAAGCTGATTATATTATATCACAGGAAAAACTGAAATTCTTACAAGGAAGATTGACATGCAGTATTCTCAATTCAACTAGTCTAAAAATAATGATTAGATTTAAAATAAAATTGTTACTTAGACATTTTTTTGAAAGACTTTATTTATTTGAGAAAGAGAGCATGAGCAGGGGGAGGAGCAAAGGGAGAGGGAGAGGGAGAAGCAGTCTCCCTGCTGAGCAGGGAGTCAGAGGTGGTACTCAATCCCAGGACCCTGGGATCATAACCTGAGCCCAAGGCAGCCACTTAACCTACTGATCCACCCAGGCACCCCTGCTTAGACATTTTTAAATCATTTGAACAAATATTTTGTTAACTAGATAGTGAAAATTAAGTAGAATATTTTATTAAATATTAATATAGTATAGTATTTTAATATACATTTAATTTCATATCATATTTTAATAGTAAATAAATATTTGAGGTAATATTTTTAATAATTAACATTTTAGTTTGCTAGGGCTGCCATGACAAAATATTCCAGGCTGCATTGCTTGGACAACAGACATTTATTGTCCCACCATTCTGGAGGACAGAAGGATTGTAGGTATTGTGGGGTCGGTTCCCCTTGAGGGCTATGAAGGAGAATCCGTTCCCTGCCTCTCCCCGAGCTTCTGGTAATTGCTGGCATCATTGGCTTTCCTTGGCTTCTCCTGTATTACCCGTTTCTACCTTCATTTTCACATGGTTTTCTAGCTGTGTGTGTATCTGTGTCCAAACTTCCCCTATTTTAAAGGACATCAGTCACATTGGATTAGGGCCCACCCTACCCTAGTGTGAACTGTTCTTAACGAATTACAACTGTAATGACCCTTTTTCCAAATAAGGTTACATTCTGAGGGACTAGGGGTTAGGACTTCAACATGTGAAGTAAGGGGGAGCACAATTCAATCCATACGAATGCATTTGTGTTGTTTCAAGCTACTGTGTTTGTGGTAACTTGTTACACTGCAATAGATAATGCAGTTGTAAAGTAGAAGAAAATGGAATGCTGGCAAGAGTATGAAGAAATCTGAGTGGTTTCCTGCTGTCACCTTGCCCTTCAAAACAACTGTAGGGACAGTTCAGTATTGCTCACTAATTCAGATGAAGCACCATCTAAAGATAGGGAATGTTGATATACTTGTTTTCTCAGTAAGAACTAGGAATTAGGAATTATATTTGATTGTTATATAAGTACAACATAAAACCACAGCATTGAATAAAGTTGTTCTCAGTCTCCCCAAAATTGTCATTTTTATGTTTCATAAATCGTTGTTTGTACTTTTTTCCTTTTTCTCTTCTTGCCAGCAAATGAGAAGTGCTATAATGTTAAGAAACAAGTGTTGACAATAACTTAAAAACAAAGTGTTATATATTTTTGTCCATTTTTAAGCGTATCATCATTGATCTACTTTTAGTATGTGGAATGCAGCACCAGGACACCGATATGCCATAGTTGCAGAGTTTTAATCAAGTCGTGGAAACATGCATGATTGCCTGAGCTACTGTAGGTTCAACTCCCCGACTCGCACTTGTTTACTCATCGAGGAATGTCAGTCCACTCCAGCAAATCAGAATGTCGAGGCCTATGCCTAAAGCAGCTTGTTGTCTTCAGAATCTTCTAATTTAGTTAAATTAATCATTAATGTCCAGGACTCCGTGTCCTGACATATCTCCTTACCATGTGTCAATCTCTGGGCCAGACCAGATGGGGTCTGAGTTTGGATATGACTCATAGGGACATGATTGCAATCTACATACCTATTGAAATAAACTTTCCTTTTTTCAGTACTCACTGCCAAGCAGACTGACATCACGTTTCTACTAGTTTAATTTGACGAAACCTTTAAATAGCAAATTGTTGCTTTTATGCAAGTTCTGCAAATTGTTCTGTGCTATTTTTCACTATAAAGAAATGTAAATGTAAAAAAATCCTGAAGTGTTTATACCAATTATTTTCAGAGAAATTGTTTTTTAAACTCATTTGTAATTGCCTTGAAAAACTGTCTACAAACACATTACCTTAAGTTTTAATTCATTCAACAACATTTTTTGAATGTTAGTTCTATGCTTATGAACAAAAACATTTATAACTTTGACATTATACAAAAGTTGCTTATGAACTAAATAAGTCAGTCGTCTTATTCTTTAAAGTTTCTTCCAAAAATAAGAGCCATGTTTGAGCTTAATCTGTGTGTATGACATTCTTCCAGAGTGCTTTACTTCCCTTAACTCATTTAATCCTCTCACCAACTCCATGAGATTAATTGTGTTATCATCCTCATGTACAGATGAGAGAATGGAGTCAACAAATTTAAACAGCTTATTCAAAGTAATATATTTCAAATGTGGAAGACACGGTATAAACCTAGATAGTTTGAGTCTTGCAATCAGACTCTTAAACACAGAAAATAACTAAGAACTGGATATTTTAAAATAAAGATTTGGCCTCTGATTTCATTCATTCGTTAGAATATTTATTCAGTGTGGATCATGTGCAGTTGCTGTACTATGTGGTGAGGATAAACTGGTAGGTAGGATGGAGCCCTCCTCTCTGCTCTCTCCTTAGCTGATGAAGAGTAGTAGACAGATGTACAGAGTGCTACGAGAATGTAATGAATTACCATCAGACCTGGTCCTAGCAGTTTAAGGAAGGCTTCTTAGAGATGGTGACGTGACACCTGTGGTGTTTGTTACTCAGGTGAGAGAGACCAAATAAAGTTGGAGCTGGATGATTAACCATGAATGGTGCATTAGAGAGAAATGAGGCTGGAGACAAGAATGTGTCCACAGGGAAGGATTTTGTTTGACGCAGTGAAGATCTAGTGCTTCATTTATAGTATAAACACCGAGGAATGGGTTGGGGGGTCAACCAAGGCTGCACTGAATGGGAAGTTACATGTACTCATGCATACACATATTGCATTATGCTTCTTGACAATTGGCCATATTGCTTTATCTTCATCCACACCTCCTAATGGTGTCTTGAAATAGTATCTGCTGTATTTATTTCATGCCTCCCCCAAGTCACACGTAGACCAGAAATTTAACAATATTTTGAGCCAATATGAATTCAAGTGATCTCCTTTTATCTTCCACTCTAGATCTATTCAATCATCCATCCACCCATCCATCCATCCATCCATCCACTCATCCATTCAGTCATCCATTCATTAAGTTAACAAATAATGGTACCATTATCCTGAAGTTGCACAAACCACATATTCAGGAGTTTTAATATTGTTATTTCTATTTTTCTCATTCCTTGATGTAGTGTAGCAGTTAAGAGGTTGGACTTTTTGAGACACAATGTCTGAATTAAAATCCCGGCTCTTCCATAAAAAGCTGTAGTACCTTGGAGAAGGTAATATAACCTCTCTTAATTTCCTGAAGTTAACACTAGGGATAATAATATCCACCACACATTATTATAAAGTTTCTAATTAATAATTGGTGTTAGGCCTAAGAACAGAGTTTGAACAAGTGTATATACATATTTATATAAGATATATATGCATAGGTATAAAATCAAAGCAACCACCAAATTAACATACTGTTTCAATTCAGGTGTTGTTTACATAAGAGCCAAACATTCAGCAATCAAGGATGCTTTGCCTCTTCAGCAGTAACTAGAGATAAATACCAAAATGAAATAAAAAAAAAGATGTCAGGAATAAAATAGCTGTCACATTAAAAGGGCTGCCTGGTCATTGCCACCCTGGTGGATTGCTCACCCCACTATCAGCGCTCATTCTCTGGTGGAACAAGGGTACGGGGGAGTGCTTCTCTGTGTTTCTCCTCCCATATATGCATCACTATATACCTGTTACATTACAAACACAACTAATTCTTTGCTTTGGGGATTTATGTATATAATCTTGCATATTCTATTCGTGCTTTAAAATAAATTCTGAAGTTCTATCTTCCTAAAAAAATAAATGAAAGACAATAGATAATGTTAGTTCAATTGCAGCCCCCTTTCTCTCTACTTTTTCCTTTTTATATGAGAATTAAAAGAGGAGATATTTGGCTTAACTGAAAATGCTGTGTTTTTCCACGTGCAAACTCTTCAAAACCACCAAGAACCATGCCTTACTCATTTTTATTTTCACTACAGTGCTCAGTCTAATACCTTAGTTTAGTAAGTTACACATAAATATTTATTGACAAAATTATATGCTGTTCAGAAATAGAAAAGCTAAGTTTTATTACATGAGTGAAACCTATATGCTTTAGCTGTGTTCTTTTTGTTTTCATTTCTAGTTCTTTTTTTCTCACCCAGGTCTGCAAATATTTATGGATTATTGTTATTGATAAGGTGCTAGGTTGAAGTAATGGTGTAAAAGTAGGCATGTATAGATCTGTTAGTATACTGCATAGCTTTATTTACAATGTCTCGATACTATAGTTTCAAAAGTAATACACGAAACATTTCAGCAGCACACATTTCCCACCAGTTCACTGGCAGAGCTTGCCCATTGAGGTAGTTTGTCATTGCCACAGTTCTACCTCCCTTCTTGAGCACTTCTCTGTCCTTGGGAATTCTGCACTTCCATGTTCCTCCTTGATTGTCCAAAGTCTCCCACCTGTCCCAGGGCTCAGCCCACTGAAGTGATTCAGACTTTGGAATAACCCATTTCTCTGTGCTTATTTACACTTACTGTTTTAAAATTGTATAAACTATGACTGTTTCTTATTGAAAACTGGGGCAAAACAAAGGATAGAGGTAGAACAAGAAGAAATAACCACCATAACAATGTTCTAGACACGTCACTGTTACCATTTTGACATGTTGTCATTTCAGTCTATTTTCTATATGTTTTAATATTGGTAAGATCATACTGTATAACAAAGTTTTACTTTTCTTTTGAAATTAAAATTTACTTTTAATTTTATAGCATTTGCAGTTTATTTTGTTATTTAAAGAATCAACTTAAATTTTATCTATAGCTTTGCTTAACAATTTATCATGGGGCATATTCCTCTTGATTTTAATTTACATATGCTAAGGTGAAGATGTATGTTGTCTTTACTTCCCCTTCCCTAAGAAATAACTTGTACATTGCCCAATACAAAAAAGCTATAGGGTGATCCCTTGTTTCCCTCCAATTTATGCTGTCCAGTGTGATCTTTTAGATTCAAGTGCATAGTGAAATGCTCTGTGATGGTTATCATGTTCCACTTCAATCTATTTTTTTCCTTCAGTATTAAAAATTCCTTTTTTTTTTGAGCTTTATATATAGCAGTTTTACTGTCTGGAAAGATGGGTTCCTACATCATTGCTTTTCCTCTTCTCAATATATGTAGTTTCCAATCCAACTGCTTTCAGATGAAATTTAAAGAGCGTTTGTTGTTGTTATTGTTTCACATTTATATAAAAATTCTCATACCATTCTCATGTGTTTTTATTGTGATGAAAAACACATACCATAAAATTTACTATGTTAACCGTTTTAAGTGTACAGTACAGTAGTGTTAACTATATGCACAGTGTTGTGCAGTAGAGGTCATTAAAAAAAAACTAGTCTTGAGTTGGTAGCAGGTGTTGATTAAGTCACTTGAGGAACTCAGAATTTCAAGCATTCTGTCTACCACGTTTTCATTCCTTTCCCCATTGTTAAGTCGTTTAAGTGAACAAAATGTACCTGTGATCAGTGTCCTTGCTCAGAATCAGCTTGCTCTCCCCGTGGAGCCTCTACATATTTTGCAAACTGCCTTGGTATCTCATTTGCTTTGGTAAAAACAGAGATGGAGCCACATGCAAAACCAGAAACCTATAATTGAACTGACTGAAAGATATCCATTCCCCTCCCCAATTAAAGAGATGCTCAAGACAGGAAGGTGATGCCAATCTCACACATTGCTCATGTGGATACTTTTTCCCCACAGACTGTAGGAGTAGAGGACAGTTCAGAGCATTCACACAAGAATCTCGAAAGAAACGCTCTGCTCAGTACAGCTATCCTGATGAGAAAGATAAGGACTTAAGTGATCTAATTAGTAGGTATGTACAGAAATATCTAATTTCTTTGAGCTGTTTACCATAAATTTACTTCAAATATACAATTTGAGGGGTTTTATAGAAACCATAGTTAACTCATTTGCATGTAGGATAAATTACACGACGATGAACAAATAAATACATTTTGTAATAAATATGGGTTCCTTTTCACTCTGGAATATCATAGCCAGAGCATGCTCAGCAATAAATATTTCTCAATAAAGTACAGGAAATTGCACATCATAAATGTTATTTATGATTCCTTAAATCACATTATGGATATTGCTGTTTTTTAAATTCTTTTCGAAAATAGGAAACTCAGCATATTGTTTGTAAGAAAAGTAATAATATGTATCAAGTTAAGTTGATTTTAATTTATGTATAGTGTATGGCAAGGAAGGTTTAATTTGTGACCAAGATGGGATATTTTTGAACCCTTAGGAAATTGAGAAATGTCAATCTTATTCCTTTGAAATCCTTTGAAATTCCTTAGGACTTCTCCTGTGACACTTATATACAAGCTTCATATATAGTTACTTCTTTACAAAGTTTCTCCTCACAATTGTCTTGTAAGCTTCTGAAAACAGAAACAATGACTTGAGCATGGGTATATGCAATAGCTCCTTTTCACTGAGTAAATATTCAGTAGATGCTTGTAAAATTAAATTACCAAAAACAAGCATAAAAACATTGTAATTCACAACCCTACGGGAGAGATACTATTGAAGACACTTTGTTACCACAAACTAGTAACTTTGTCTTTTGTAGCAATCTCCTAAGTATTATAATTCAGTCAAATTCAAAATACATTTTTGGGGTTCCTGCCATCAGTCACAAGTGGGAATCTGGGACGTATGTAGACATGAACAAGACATGGTCTCTGTCTTGTAAGATTTATAGTCTAGGAGAGAAGGTGAGTCATCTGATAAGGGAGATGGGTGAAGGCTTCAGATTCTGGTACAGGTACACACTGTTTCTACTACTTCATAACCACAGTTATACAAAACTTCAGAGTCTCAGTTTCCTCAGCTATAAAATGGGCATAATAATACCAACTTTGTGGGATTATTATGTTGGGAATATATATATACATATATACATATATACATATACATATATATATATATATACATATATATATATATGTATATGTATATGTAAAGCACTTAATGGTAATGCGGGATGCAGCATTATAGGTGTTCTATAAAAGACAGGATAGCAGATGCTGTTATAGTGCTCGCTATATGCCAAACATTCTTTAAATGCTACGCAAATATTAACTCTTTGAACAGAAGATTTATATCATACTGATATGAAATCCAATTAGGATGCTGTGTAATTCAGAACAAGGTATGGATAATTCCACCAGGCTTTTAGCCAAAGTAGAGGTAAGATCTTGAGAAAGAGACTAAGATTTTGATGAAGGTTTAGGGCTTCCCCGCCTGAAAGAACAGTGAGCAAAGTCATGGAGGCAAAGAAAAGTTAGGTGTGTTTGGAGAGTGGTAAGGCTTGCCACGTCTAAGCGACCTGGTGTGTTCAATACTTAGGGATGAAGAGCATTCTGGAAGAATGTTCTATAAAAGGGGATTAAGGCAGAGAGAGAAAGGTCTTGAATTCCAGGCTAAGGAAACTAAATCTGTTCCATGTGTTCCTGGAGCTCCTCCCTCCAAGGTCGACTGCTGACCAGGAACGGTAGCCCCACTCAGAACCATTTTAAATAATTCAAGTGGCAGAAAACAGTCAGATGCCCTTATTTAATTTAGCATTTCATTTGGTTTATAATCCATTCTACTACGTGAAATGTTTCACCAGAAGAAAATCAAAAATAGATATTGGGCGACACATTTGCAGGCAGTTTTTCTTTTTCTTATAAGATGTTGATGGAGATCTGGCTCTTCCAGTCACACCCGCAAGTATGAGGCACGGACAAAGCACCCACTACCTGCCTTCTACCCTGCCCTACAGCCTCATCCTGGTCCTTCCAAAAACATTCATTTCACTTGTTTTGAGGTAATAATTAACATATAATATTATCTGAACTCTTTAAGATTATGGTGACCCGTTGGGCGGTCTGCTTACCTGTAGCCTTAGTCACTCAGCTACAGATTGGTTGATCTCAAATTTAGTCTCCTGCCAATCTTAACAAATTTTACTCAAACATGAGCCTTGCAATTGGGAGTTCTGTTTGTTTTTGATATGATAATAAAAAGATAATAACAGCTTTGTTTTGTCTTCTAACTATACACACTTCAGTAATCCTTTGTAGATAGTTCTATTGTGCTCAAGACTTGTTTAGACTAAAGAGGACCAAATCCGCCCACTCAGTGTGCACAGATCACTCAGGCTATGGCTTCACTTTTACTTTTCTCTGCACGTTCATCTTTCTTGCCTTTACCCCTCTCAGTCACAAATTGAGCCTTTTTTTCAATACACTATTCATGAGTTAACATCAGTTTAACTTGATAAATATTATTTCTTCTTACAAACTCTATGCTGAGTTTCATGTTTTTAATAAGAATTTAAAATATAGCAACATCCATACTGTGCATCTTTTCCTTCCATCCTCCCCCTCCTTCCCCCACCACCTGCCAATAACCTCCCTAGCTGGTATCTTTGTCTCTCTTCTCTCTTCCACACTGTCTAAAACACAAATATGATCAGGCCTAAAATGTCTGCGTAGTGGTTAAGAAAGAACTTTCAAATTTTGTTTTTAAAAATCCTGATTTGCATCCAGCTGTGCAATTCGATAGCTGTATCATATGGACATATTAATAAGTTTCTAAGTTACAGTATTCTCTTCTGAGAGTTACAGTATTCTCTTCTCTGCTTCAAGTGTCTCTTGGCACTGCTGGGTGCATTGAGTGAGGTGATGTAGCCTCTATGGGAGAGCAATCAGAACTGCATGGTCCCTGAAATGGATGCAGAACTATGGTCCGCTTTATTTAGCTTCCCAGACTTACCCATCCCCCACCCCCAACCCAGGTAGAAGTCATTACCCTCTTCCTTGTCTTCCTCATACAAATGTTGTATTTCCTGCCTGTTCATCAATCAGTCTTTTCTGAGAGAATGTTAGCAGCCTACTTACTGGAAAGCACCCGCACATGTGTCTTAGTGTAAGGCCTGTTACATAACCCACAGCCAACATATACTTGTTCCGGTGTGAACACCATCTGATTGTATAATCTGGTTTTGCCATTATCAGCCACTCCCTATGTTCCTACATTCAGTACTTTAAATCTTGGTTATACCTTTTTACAATCATCCATACTTCCTTGTGGTTAAACCCCCTTTGATTCAACACTGATGATTTATAGGAGAGAGCACCACGAAAACAAAAGTGTCAAATAATCTTAATTAAGACGATTCATTGTTACTATTATCATTCATATCAACATTTGTACATTTGAATCGATTTGAACACAGCACCATAGTAAAAACTGGTGTGTGGCCACTAGTGATTCATGGTGATTCTAATTCACAGTGCCTTACGGAACATAAAGTGAATCTAGTGACTGAGTAACTGGCACTGGTAACTTCCGTTCTTTTTCAATGCTACCTTTTCTTAAATTCTCTGATGTAAGCTCTACACATGTCCTTGGCTTAGAAATTGTTTACAAGCTCATAGGATGTACTGTACCTGGCAAGCCATTTTCTTACTGAACAATAGAAGACATATATCAAGCAGAACAAAGCAGAACAATTTTGAAAGTTACAATGGCTTCTTCACAAGGAAGAACTTTTTTAACAAAATTTGGGAAAAAAAGAAAACTTGAGACATGAATAGCATGTCAACTAAATCAGATCTTTATAAAAATATTTTTAACAATATATTGTAATCATAGATGGATGGAACTTTCATTTCAATTTTCCAAATTCATTATTTACCCTCTGTCTTTTGAGAACTTCAGTTAAGCTCTAGCAATCATATTTTAAATTCAGCCCAAGACTTTTTATTTCCTTTTATTATCGACAATACTGAGCTATTTTGCATCTGGTTTAAGATTAGATTTTTGTCAGACTAGTATTCTTATCTTAATTTAGTTCTTGTCATGAATTTATAATAGAACAAGGAACTTTCCCACCTGGGTGCTATATAATATATAATATTTAATTTGTCACTGCTCTTTCACTGTGAAGTGAAATGAACAATTTTTAGCAAAAGACATAATTTGAGATATAAATAATATGTCAAATAGATATGTAATACTACATGGCATTCCCTTTATTTCCTAAGAAATACCTTCTTATCATTTTGAGTAAACTATAGAGAGCAGACGTGACACTCTGGATTATCTTCATATATGTCATTTAATTTTAATTTCTAATTCCAGCCACATCTTTTTATTGGCCACACAGAGCAGCACTCACAATGCCCTGTACATTCCAATGCCTGAGGTATATTTGTTGATTTTTTTTTACCATGCAACTTCTATTTTTCAGCATCTTACTTGCTTCTTGTATAAACAGGCAACAAGATCACTTGTACATTGATGAAGACGGTAGAAACGTGACATCTCTGGCCAAAGCAAAGTTCACTCAAGATTTCAGCAATTTTGCAGTGGAAATTCAAAAAACCATCAAAGCTCTCAGAGAACAGGTTTGTTTTTTCCCCCAAGTAACATGACCTTATTGTAGAGATTGAAATAACTAGATTTAAAAAAATATGTCCAATGTAAATATACAGCACAATACCAGAATAATAATGGGGAGTTATTATATATGTGGAGAGTTTCTTTGTAATAGCTGAATTCAGGAAAAGAGCACTTGGGTAAAACCCACTTCCTTTCTACCAAACACCAATGTCTTCTATACACAGGGTTCCAGTGATGGGGGCTCTCTGCTCAGTGAGTTTCTGAGTTCCCCCCTCAGTGCTTTTCTGAATAGTTATCTTTGGTTGCTCTCTTCATCTCTGTGATTCTAGATTATTTGTAACAGGCCAACATATGCTTTTTTTTATAGTTTTTTTTTTTTTTTTAATGGAGTCCAAACAAGCCTCTTAGGGATTACTGCTTTGTCTGGCTTTCCTTTTCTGAAAAATCTGTTAAAAATGAAATTTCCACACTCTTTTGCACTTTTGCTTATTTTCTCAGTTGTTCTGGCTCATGGTTTATTTCATTTTTTCTAAAATTTGGGAAGGAGTCAATGAGAGATTTGGCTTGTATTAGAAATGGCAATTAGATGGTTTTATTCAGAAATGGAAGTCTGATCTCTTTCAAGGCATGGTGCCAGGCTGGCTCCTTCAACTTTAATGTCACTGTGAAGTGTACACTTTCCTTCTTACCAGCAGAAGCCTTGAGGCAGAAAGCACTGTGGGGGTGTGAGAAGAACCCAGTGTCTGCTGCCAGGAAGTTCTGCCTTTTCTAATTGTCTGACCTGGGCAATTTATTTAACCATTCAGAATAAGTGTCGTCCTCTGGACTTTCAGGAATATTATGAGGATCAAATGAGATATATGGCAGAGGCACTTTGTCAACAGTAACCCCCTTAACATATTACTGTTGCTTTTAAAAGTAAATATATTATCTTGCATACAAATGCAAGATTACCTGGTTGCTTTGGGTGCCACCCTTAAGGTTTGGCTGCAGCCATGGTTTGCATCAGTGTGCTACCCATCAGCACCCATCTTTGTGACCAGAATGCCCGCTTGTCCAATCAGTTGTCCAATCTGAGTCTGAACATGGATCTCAAAGATGTGAAGCATTGTTTCTAGAAGGTTATTCTTGAAGGTTAAGGTTATTCCATCTTGTAATGGTTGGGGTGACCTAGGACTCTGGGACCTCACCAAGTCTAGGTGAGTTCATGTGTCATAGAACAGGTAAGTAATACTGGTAAGAGAGAGTCCTCAGCACTGGACTGCATAAGGTGGGCCTGTCAATTTAAACATTAATCCACTTATCTATACAGCAAATTATTTTTTCATAAACTTATTTTGTGGATTTGCAGACACAGATAGAATTCATAAACAACATTTTAGTCCAATTTTATCTACATGTTGGTGGTGGTATTTCATCTTCAATATGTGCTATAGTGATTAGAACAATTCCAGATACCCCAAGACTGCAGTAGCTGGCCCTAGGTGTCCAATAACAGTCTGAAGTAATGCATATCTCTAAATGTATCAAGAAAAAGTGTTTTTCCCTGTTAACTTGCTCTATCTCTTCCATTACATTGAAAATTTCTTAATAGCTGGGGCTGTTTCACTGCTGGATCCTCAGTGCCTGACGCATAGTTACTTACTTAAAAATAACCAATGTTTCTTTTTGTTTAATTTTTTAATTCAAAAAGTTCTGTATCTACCAGGAATATAAAGGATATGTTGGGACTGGACAAAGATGGAAGGGGCAGTTAGAAGGTCCTGAGAGCTCTTAACAGAAGTTAGGTTTCCCTGAGCTGTGATTGGGGCACACAGATGGGAAGAGGGTGCAGTAGGGCACAGAGCTGTGTGCACATTGAATGACAGCCAACAAAATCTTGACAAAAATTGAATGAATAAATAAATATGACATAATACCAACAATGGGAAATATTGACTCAAGTCAGAAATCAACTCAGATCATATAAAGGAGATTGAAAAAAGAAAAAAAGAATTGAGAATGGAGCACAGAGATAAAGTGAGCTTATTTCATGGGTAGCTCTCAAGAGCATCTACAACTACATCTATGACCAGAGCCGGAAGCACTCAGAGGTGCACAGGATGATGAAGACAGAAATTCTAAGGACAAAGCATATTTTCAGATATAACAAGCCCCTAGGACATGTGAAATTAACATTTGTTGTTAATTTGTCATTTACTGTATACAGACCTGAGTTTTAATGGTCTGTGTTAATGTGAAATGTATCCTTTTAGCTAAAGAAGGACATTCCTAAATGTGCAGTATGTGCAGCTTTGTGGTTTTTCTGTTGCTTATCAACACGAATGCAATAAGTTTTATAAATAAATAAAAAACAAAATCTAAACCCTTTATTTTACGAAAAAATGAGCATCCAGATAAAGTCATATGTATTTCTCATGGTAAAATTAAAGACAATGAAGAAGTAG
The DNA here is from genome assembly GCF_024610735.1 of Ursus americanus. Lineage (NCBI taxonomy): Eukaryota > Metazoa > Chordata > Mammalia > Carnivora > Ursidae > Ursus > Ursus americanus. The sequence goes on from NC_142135.1 coordinate 75,949,051, forward strand.
ATTAAACAGGATATAGAAACTGTAGTCCATAGTGATACTCATCACATAGGAGATTATTGTTGTTCTTGAGATCATCCCTTGTCTATGACACAAGATTCCAACCTCAGTTTTTAGCCATGGGTTTCTACCCTTACTTTCTAACCCTAGGTGCATTATATCTATGGGACTGTGAGATAGTGCCAGTCTGGACATCTTCCATTATTGATTGCTTACCTTTATTCAGTGACTTTGGAATGTCTAGAAAAGATATTCACTAATGTTTGTCCTTTAACCATGATACAATCAAAGAAATGAAAGTGGTCTGCAAATTCCACAGTGTTATAGGTGTTTTGTAATCAGTGGATTATAGTAAATTATATTTGCCCTTTATATATGATTCTGATCACTGTAGAGATAACTAGAGCCATAACTACTCTCAGAACATTTAATTATTTTAATTTGTGATAGTGTCTAGTTACATGGCTGTAAAAGTTGTCTGTGTGTGTTGGGGGGGAGATGGTATGAACAATGAGATGATATATAAGAATTTATGCATTCAATTAAAATTAAACTCTTAATGAGGTTTTCAAATTGTTCGATGTCACAGTAAGTGCTTTGTAAAGAATAGTTGAAACTTTGGGACAAGTTCTCAGATCCTTGGTATTCTTTTGAATGACTATAGAGTAAAATAAGATATACATTCAGACTCAAACCATCGGATTTTTTAAAAGAAATCTAGGCCATCCAAATCAGCTCTTAAACCATTAATTTCAAGTTCTATTCAAGTTAAATAAGACACACAAGGTTGCATTTAATCTAATATTTAAAATTAATAAAATAAACATATACTCTATTTTTGTATAAATATCAAGATCGTAATAAAATTGAATTGTAGTCTTCATATGGTATATGTTTCTTCCACAACCCTTTGGTATAATGGATATATTTTCTCTTTCTCTAGGAGCCTATCATACAGATATTTATTACTTTATGGTTGAGTTTTATGGTGTTTACACCTCTGTCATTATAACATATTATTAGCCAGAGCTAGAATTTACTTAAATTGTTAGACACTAGGAATTTATCTTGCAAATATATCATTTGTTTATAGAAAATGAAATGTTCTTTACATCTTGATGCAATTTCTAGGCCCACAATGTAGCAAAAAAAATGGCGTGTACCTGTTTTGTATATGGACCTAAATTTTCACAGTTGTATAATCATGACAGGCTATTTGCTTTTCTATCATTTTTCAGTTATTGTGTCATATATGATCAGATCTTAGACCTTAAGATGCAACTCAAAAAAAGTGCCTAATTTTGAGTATCAATGAATAGTACAGTGGAGATACACAGAGATCACTAAATAATTTGCATGTACTTACTTCAGGTCATTTGGAATACTGCATCAAATTTATGAGATTTTAGAGGGAATTTTCTTTTTTGATATTTTATTGTTCCTTATTATGAAATAATTTGCAAGTTATTGAAAAAATTTTTGACAGAAAGATAAAACACTAAAATTAAATTTAAAATGTAAGCTTATTTTATTTCCCAAGGAGATATATAAGTCAGTTTTCAGTGAAAATAATAGAACCCCTCTAATAGTTCCAAGTAGGATGGACTTCAATATAAGAAGTCATAGGTCTTCACAACGTTGGAAGGATGAGAGGAATAGAGGTCATAGAAACAGGTGCTGGAAGCTATTTGGTTTACAGGAGCTCATCTGGAAGCCACAGTGAGTCTCAACAATTTTGCAGGGCCTGAAGCTCAGCCTATGCACCTGTTAACAATTGTGCTTGAGAATAATACTGCTTTCCTTTCCAATATTACATGAGTGCCTCTCATTGGTAGAATAACCCAGAACAATAATGGGAAGGAAGTTAGGGTGTAGTTGTCTAGGTTTCTCCTCTGAGATCTATGGAAAAGGGTGCATTTTTGATAATTTAATAATTTAATGATAATTTTGATAATTTAATGATAGATAATTTAATGATACATAATTTCAATAATTTTGATAATTTAGATAATTTAGTGATAAATAACCCATAGCCCATATTTAGGCAAGATCATGTATTTCACTGTAACTTGGTAATTGGTTGGATGGTTGGAAAGATGGAATGTGAAGCTAGAAAGATACCTTGTGGTCACAAAGACAAAATTCTTATTCTGAATTCAGATTAGTTAAAACAAACAAACAGATATGAAGAGAGATGCAGAGAGCAATATATCGTCCACTATAATTTATTAATCCAAAGTGGGTTATTTCATAAGTTCAAAGGGGACAATAGTAATAGTAATTAAGCTGGGGTGGGGCAGGAAGCATAAATTAGAAATGTTTCAGGAAATCCAGCTCCATCACTTTATTGTACAAGTATATAAGGATGAAAGAAAGGAATCAAAGAGGCTTCCTTTTAATTAAAGGACAGGTCATGTTATTACTAATATAACAACCACAGAAAGTGACACAATTAAAGTTAAAGGAAGTTTTGACATACATAAGGAACAGAAAGATGTCAAGTGTGGTTGGAGAATAGGTAATCAAGGATAAGAAAAATCACATGAGATGAGTTTGAGAGGCAGAAACTGTCTAAATAAGAAGGCCTATAAAGGATTCTCCTGAATTTAAAGTCTCTGAGGAACAGTAAAGATGCTTTGCATTTGAATTTAGATAATTTGATCTGGTTTCTGAGGGAGAAGTGATAAAGGAATACAAAAGTGACTACAGCCATCTGTTTTGTTCCAGAAGTGAGCAGATGTTGGCTTAGCTATGCTGATGATCTTAGACAGGGAGAAAAAAGACAAGCTTTGGAGAGGTAATTGTTAAGTAGAATGGTCAGGACTTGGTGGCTGAATGTGTTATAGCAACTCCATTTTGATGTGGAGAAACTCCTGCCCAAAGTAACGTTCTAATGTCAAAACCTATGGGAGTAATCGTTTGGTTTGGACAAAGGAAGATTTATTATTCACACAGCTGGGGAGATGCCAGGAATGTTTGTCCATAGAAGACCACGTGAGGACACAGTGAGAAGCAGGCCGTCTACGAGCCAAGGAAAAAGTCCTCAGAAGAATCCAACCCTGCCAGCACCTTGATCTTGAACTTCCAGCTTCTACAACTATAAGAAAATAATTTTTTGTTGTTAAGCCACCTGATCTGTGTTACATTATTATTGCAGCCCTAGCAAACCAGTACAGATTTTGTTACCAAGAAATGGGATGCTGCTATAACAAACACCAAAAAATATGAAAAAGTCTTCAGAACTGTAGAGACTGTAAGACATTTGAGTTGCCAGTTAGAGAAAGCCTAGATTCCATTGGAGAGATTTTTGGAATATGATGTTAAAAGTACTTCCAATGAGATCTCAGATGGAAATAAGGAGCATATTATTAGGCACTGAAGGAAAAATGATCCTTGTTATAAGTGGCAAAAAACTTGGGTGAATCATGTCTAATGTTTTGTAGAATACAGAACATGTGAGTGATGACCTTGGATATTTAGCTGGGGAGATTTCTAAGCAAAGTGTTGAAAGTATGTTCTGATTCCACCTTGTGCTTATGATAAAATGTAAGAGGAGAAAGAGAAATTGCAAAAGAAACATTAAGGAAAAAGCAACCAGATCTTGAAGATTTTAGAAAATTCTCAGCCTGTCCTAGGTATACATTTATAAGAAATGAAACCATAGGTCCACATGTGAGTTTATATATTAATAGTCATAGTAGTGTTATTCAAAATAGCCCAAAGTGGTGACAACTCAAATATTTATCAGTTGATAAAACAGAATTTGGTCCAATGCAATGGAATATTATTTAGCTGTAGAAAGGAATCAAGTATTGATTCGTGCTACAATATGGAGGAGACTTAAAAACATTATGCTAATTGAAACAGACCTGTCAGAAAATATCATATACCACGTGATACACAAACTATCCAAAGTAAACAAATCTGTGGAGATAGAAAGTAGACTAGTAGTTGTCTGAGCCTGGGGAAGGAAAGGGAAGTTCACTGCTAATGCATAAAAGGTTTCTTTTTAGGGTGATGCAGTAGTTCCAAAATTCGATTGTGATGATTATACAACTTTGTGAATATACTAAAAACATTTGAATGAGAGAGTTTTATAGATTCTTTAGGGTTTTCAACATAGACAATTCTGTCATCTGTGAATAAAGGCAATTTTGTATCTTACTTGTCCATCTTGTACCATTTATTTATTTTTTATTGTCTTATAGCTTTAGGTAGAACTAAAAGTTTGAATGAAACTGTTTGAGAAAGAAAAGTTCCCGTTCTTATGGGGAAAGCACCCTGCCTCTCATTTTTAAATATGTTAGCTATAAATGATTTTTGTAGATTTTTTTAATCAACTTGTGGAAATTCTTTGTTACTAGTTACTGAAAGTTTTTATTATGGGTGAATGTTGGAATTTGTCAGATCTTTTTTTGTTATTGATGTCATGAACATATGATTTTTTTTAGCCTGTTGATGTCATAGATTCCACTAATTGATTTTGAATGTTAAAGAAGCCTTGCATACCAGGAATAAATCACACTTGGTTATGGTATGTAATTGTTGTTATACATTGTTAGGTTAAATCTGCTACTATCTATATCTACATGCATGAGAGGTATTAGTGAGTAGTTTTCTTTTCTCAGAATGTCTTAATCCGGTTTTGGCTTAAGTGTTCTATTTGCTTCTATTTTCTGGAAGACGTTGTGGAGTGTTCTTTTACTTTTTCTTTAAGTGTAAAACACCAATGAATCCATCTGATCCTTGTCTTTTTTGGGGGGAAGGTCTTTAAATTACTGATTTAATTTTTTAATAGATACAAGGCTGTTCAGGGTATCTATTTCTTGTGTGAGTTTTGATAATTTCTGTCTTTAAAGGAATTGATCCATTCCTTCTAAGTCATGAAATCTGTGGGCCTAGAGTTGTTTATGATATGACTTTTTTGTTCTTTTAATGTTAAAATGGGATTAGTAGTGTTGATCCCTTTTTATTTACAATGCTGGCAATTTGTGTGTTTTCTATGTTTTCTTGGCTAGTTTCATTAGAAATATATGAATATTATTATTTTTAAATAATTAGCTTTTGTTTGTTTTCATTTTCTATTCTTTCTCAGTATTCAGTTTTATAGTTTTCTGTTATAAATTTCATGTCCTTTTCCCCACATATTTTGGGCTTTATTTTTCTCTTATTTCTCTAGAAACTAGAGTTTTTCTAGAAACTAGAATTAGTTCATTTGAAACTAGAAAAAATAAGAAACTAGGACAATTATAGCAGTAAAATTAAACCTAGAATATGATGAAGAAAGGACATCATACATTTAGAACAGACATCAATAAAATAGAAGATAGAAAAACAATAGGAAACCTCAATGAAAACAAAAGCTGATTTTTTAAAAAAATCGGTAAGATTCATAAATCCCTAGTGACACTAACAGGATAAAAAAAAAGAGAACACACAAATTACCAATACTGATTTCATATCTTTCTTCATTTGCAAATATATGGATTTAATTCCATGAATTTTTCTTTAAGCATTCTTCTGTACTCACCAAATTTTGATGTTATATCTTCATTTTAATTTATTTAAAAGTTTACATTTCTTTTTTATTTTTCTTTCATTGATCCATTTGAATTATGTTTCCTAATTCCCAAATATTTCTGTTATTGATTTTTAGTTTAATTCCACAGTAATCTGAAAGTGCACTTTGTATGATATCTATTCATTTATATTTGTTTAAGGTTGCATTATGGTCTAGGATGTCGTAGATCTTGATGAATGTTTCCTGCTCTTTGGAACTCAGCTATATCTCTGCTTCATAGATTTTGAATTCCCACACCCAGACTGAAGGAGCACCCCCATCTGGAAAATACTTTTCTTGTGGTAGAAGAAAAAGACCAGTGTTGGGACTGGTGTTTAAAGCTTTTCTCTAGGTGTTAGCTGGGTTGATGCTTTTTGAGGGTGATAAGGGAGAATCTGTTCTGTGTGTTTCTGCCTTCTGGTGGTTTGCTGACAATCATTGTCTTATAGATCTCTGCCTTCATATTCACATGGTATTTTCCCTGTGCATGTATGTCTGTGTCTATATTTCACCCTTTTTATGAGGATACCATTCACATAGGATTAGGAGCCCAGCCTACACTGGCATGACTTCATCTTAACTAATTACATCTGTGTTGCCCCTATTTCCAAATAATATGACATGCTGAAGTACTGGCGGTTAGGGCATTGAGTTACAAATTTTGGGGGTCACCACTCAACTCATGAGAGGAACCATGTAAGTAAGGATCCTACTAGTATGTAGCTCAACAAAGACAAACTGTGATCAGTATTGTTGTATTGTCTGCTCTGATTAAACAGCCACTTTAGGGAGAATGCAATGATGTGGGGTGACTAGCTTTTGATTAAGGTATTAAATTTGCAGAGCAAATTAATAAATTATATAGAACAATAGTTTTGGGGTCATTTAAATCAAAATTTTACATAACTGTATATGATAAAAGTTTTACTTCTGGGAATATAGAGTAGTTGTGCTTTTGCCTATTCCTTGCAATGTACAAATAAAAACCCTTAATGTCGTATATAAACAAACATAAGAAGACTCAGAATGATGAAAAGAAGAAAGAAGTATACTGGCTAGTGACCTTGGGGCCCAAGAAACAACATGTTGCTTCCTGGTTTTAGGTGTTTTTGGTTTTTTTCTCATACAACCCAGTTTGGAGCTGAGTAGCTAGCTTGGCAACTCTGAAATGACAACCGGTAGAGAGGAAAAAAAGATCAAATGAAACCTCACTCTCTCTAGGCAAAAGACTAGGAAACAGACAGCCTAATGATAGAGAAAACTTTTACACAATAACCACCCTACGCCAGTCAAACAATACAGACAAAACTGTGGCCCCGCTGCCACCAATGCTAGCAAACACAGAATGAGGAGCTCAGACTTTCACCCACTCCAGCCTATAATTAGACATCATAACTCCCACATTAGGCTACTGTCCTACAAGGCCAACCAGGAAACCAGGATTGTCACCTCTTTTAAGTGATTACAGTTAAAAGCAGTGGAGACCCCGTGGGGAGATTTGACTTCCACTCTGACCCAACAATAATGAAGAACCCCTCTCCTTCCCCACTGGGGTGGTGTCAGAGGAGGCTTGGTGGATAGTTAAGACTTCCACAACTTCCCACTAGTAATGAGATCACCCTTTCTCCTCCCCACCCTGTGGTCAATGGAAGCCATGTGCAGAGTAGTAAAAAATGTACCTACTTCTAACAGCTAGGGAAGTATAAGTGGAGGCCCAACAGGGAGCTAGGACTTTCAATTCCATATGGGATTAATGAAAAGAACTCCCTTGAGCATCAACAGAGGCCAAGTGAGGGATACAGACTCTTACTTCCACATGGCAGCAACAGTGTGGTGCCCTCCTCCTCCTGCTAGAGCAGTTTCAGAGGAAAATACCTACAACAGAAGGTTTAAATAACATCCAAATTCTCATACCATAACATTCAACAAGTCCATATTTCAATAGAAAGTTATTCATCATGCCAAAAACCAGGAAGATCTCAAATGGAGTAAAAAAACAAAAACAAAACAAAACAAAAAGAAACCCAGAGAATTCCAATGCTAAAATGACAGAGATATGACAATTATGTGAGAGGGATTTTAAAGTAGCCATCAGGAAATCAAGAAATAGAACACAGAAAAGTGAAAAACAGAAAGAACAAATGGTAAACAAAGAACGAATTGATATATTTAAGCTCTAACATATCAATAATCATATTAAATGTAAATGTTCTAAATATACCATTTGAAAGACTGATATTAACAAACTAAAAAAAAGTGTAACCTATCTTTATGCTTTCTACAAGAAACTGACTTCAAATATAACAATATAGGAAGGTTGAAAGTGAAATGGTGGAAAATATATATTATGCAAACTTTAATAAAGATAAAGCAGGAGTGGCTAAGTTAATTTTGGATAAAATAGATTTCAGAGGAAGAATTACCAAGGACAATTACACAATGATAAAGGAACGAACCACAAAGAAGACAAATCTTAAATATACATGCACTAATCAAGAGAACTGCAAAATATTTGGAATATATGAAGCAAAAACTAATAAAACTGAAAAGAGGAATAGTCAAAACTAGTCAAAACTATAACATCCCTATCTCAACAGTACAGAGAATATCTAAAAAGAAAAGTCAGCAAGATTTAGAAAAATGCAAAAATGACTTCAAACAATAGGATCTAACTGACATTTATATAGCACACTCAATCTGACAATAACAGAACATTCGCTCTATTCAAGTGCCTACCTCTAGTACCAAAAGACTTTATTCTGGGTCATAACAGAAACCGTAATAAATTTAAAAGAATTCAAGTTATACAGAGCATGCTTTCTGAACCCAACACAACAAAACTGGAAATAAGAGAAAGACAACAGGACGATGACCAAATATTTGGAAAGGAAGCAACGTACTTTTGAAGAGTTAATGAGTCAAAGAAGAAGTCCCAAGGGGAATAAAAAAATACCTTGAACTGAATGAAAATGAAGCATAAATTAGCATAAAGCAGCACAGAGAGGGAAATTTATAGCCCCTAATACATACAATAGAAAAGAGGGAATGTCTTTCAAATCAATAATCTAAGTTTTTACCTCAAGAACCTGGAAAAGTAACAACTAAATAAACTCATGGCAAAAAGAAAGATGGAAAAAATCTTCACATCTAAATTTGACAACTTAGATCAAGTGGACTAACTCATTGAAAAACACAAGCTACCATGTTCACCCAGTATGAAATAGATAATTTGAATAGATTTAAAGCTGCCAAGGAAATGGAATTATTAATTTAAAAAAATCTCCTCCCCAAATCCCCATGTGCAAATGGTTTCAAATGTGATGTCTATCAAATGTTTAAAGAAAAATTCACAGCAATTTTCCAGTAATAGAAGAGAAGAGAATACTTTCAATTCATTTTTGAAGATACTATTAATCTGATACCAAAACTAGACAAAGACAGTACAAAAGAAGAAAACCGCATACCAGTATCCCTTATGAATATGTATGCAACAACTTTTAACAAAATATTAGCAAAGAGAATATAGCATAAAAAGAATTATGCAACATAATTAAATGGGGTTTATTTGAGGAATTCAAGGTTGGTTTAATGCTCCAAAATCAATTAATTAATGTAAACTGCTGTATTAATAGGCTAAATGGTGAATGGTTAAATGCTTTCCTCCTACTATTGCTAATAAAGTAAGGATGTCCATTCTCACTATTCTTATTAAACAGAGCCCTGAAAGTTCTTCCCAGTTCAATAAGGCAAGAATAGGAAAATGTCTACGGATTGGAAAGGAAGAAAGAAAACTATTTTCAGATGATATAATTACCTCGTAGAAAATTGAAAGGAATCTACCAAACAACTCTTAGAATTAATAAGCAAATTCATCAAGGTCATAGGATAGAAGATACATAAGATAAACATACAAAAATAAATTGTATTTCTGTATACTAGCAATAAGTACCTGGGAAAATAGGAAAAGGAAAGTTATGGTCCAGCATGTTCTCTGACACCCCACCAAAGTGCCTCCTATTCTCAAGACTGTGATTAACTCCAGAACAAAATTTTATCATGCATTATAGCTCTTATATTTATGGTACGTAGATGGTTCTCAGACTATTTCCCTTAAAGAGTTTCTTTGTCATTTGAAAATATATTATTGCTCCAAGTGCCTGAAGTTTATAATAGATGTGTTGCTGTCATTTCTCTATTTTGCTTTCTATACTTTTCTCCTTGAGGACAGAAGTTACCCCCTAAATATCTTTTCTATATCAATTGCCTCTACTCTTTTTAATTTTTTGGAAATTATTCAACTTTACTAATGTTTAACATGTTCTTAGTATTTTTAGAAATAAAAGTGTTTTGTTTTGTTTTTTGTCTTAGTCTTCTAGGCCATAATCACTAATATCTCTACAGAACTCCCCTGCTTGGGCAAGGACTAACTCAGTCCACATCTAGTCATTGTATAACTCTATCATTCCTGCCTCCACCACAATTTTTAATTTATCCCATCATCATCTCCATTATCACTACTTACATAAAGCCAGAGATTTAGCCTTTTAGTTCATCAGTATTTAGCTGGCATATTTTGGATACTTAAGAATCCTGTTGGGTAATGAATAAATTAATGAAAAATGGATGTTACTTCCCAAGTGTAGGCACTGTAGTACTAAATCACCCCAAAGGCCCACCCTACTGTCAACTTTAACACAAACATTGTACAATATTTTACACAATTTTATTTATTTATTTATACACACATACATACATACATCAAGACTTTTTGCTTCCTTAATAATTCCAAGTCCATGGGTATTCTTGGCTCTGGAAAATGTAGTCCTAACTATCTTTTTATTTAATATCCAAATAGCTTTTTTCACATGTTTTATGTTTTTCTTTCAAACTTAAATATTCACTGTTCCTCCTCCCCTCTTACTAACTTCCTTCACACATTTTCCCTCTAGCTGAAATGTACTGTCCCTCTCACCCACATTCCCATGTGCATAAATACTACCATGACCAAATGTCATCTTTTTTCAAGGCCTAGCACTAGTACCATTTAATTTGTAAATTCTTTCCTGATTACTCCCTTTCCTGCTCCATTCTTCTAAAAATAAACATTTTTCCTTGAAATCCCATATCATTGTATATATGCTCTTACAGCGCACAACATCTGGGCTTGTATCATATTCATTTTTGCAGAAATTCACTCTCCCCTACCACACTGCAAACTCCTTAGGGCTAAAAACCCAGGGGTATTTATCATTGTAGTCTCCCCTAGACTAGCTGACAAACAGCAGGTGCTTAATAATTATTTAAAAATAAATCATTGCTTTTATGGTCTTTAAGCCATCCAGTCTGGTCTATTGTTTGTCTCCAAATTTTTCTTGGGCACAGTAATTTCTGTCACATACAAACAATCATGGTCAAGTATTTGAAATTATTTCATCATTTCCAACCAAATAACAGAGTTCAGAGAATCTGAAAGGAATATTTACTCTAGAGAATAAAAGCATAATGATTCTTAGATATACACTAGAAAGTTCTTTTGAAAATATGGGATCTGGGGCGTCTGGGTGGCTCAGGCGTTAAGTGTCTGCCTTCGGCTCAGGGCGTGATCCCAGGGTCCTGGGATCGAGCCCCGCATCAGGCTCCCTGCTCCGCTGGGAGCCTGGTTCTTCCTCTCCCACTCCCCTGCTTGTGTTCCCTCTCTCGCTGGCTGTTTCTCTCTCTGTCAAATAAATAAATAAAATCTTTAAAAAAAAAAAAAGAAAAGAAAATATGGGATCTAGCCCTAATGATGCATGTATTAGTTTGCTAGCACAGCCCTAACAAATACCACAGGCTAGGTGGCTCTACAAAATAAATTAATTTCTCAGTTCTGGAGGCTGGAATTCCCAGATCAAGGTGTTGACAGGATTGGTTTCTCCTGAGGTCTCTCTCCTTGGTTTGTATCTTCACACAGACTTCCCACTGTGTCTGGACTCTAATCTCTACTTCTTGTAAGGACACAAGTCACACTGGATTAGGTCCCATCTCTATGACATTTTAAGTTAATTACCTCTTTAAGGACTTTATCTCCTAATACAGTCACATTCTGAGGTATTGGGGGTTGGAACTTCAACATATGACTTTCAGGCGATACGGTTCAGCCCATAGCATTACAGTTGCAACTTTCATAAGTCATTCAATGCTCTTGGACTTAGCCTCTTCTTTGGTAAAACTGTATTATTTTCATCCTTTCTAAAATTCCTCTCAGTTCAGTATCTGTAATTTCTCTATGGTTCGTTACTCTTTTGTAATGCATTCTCTAGAATATATCTTGGTGAACATCACCATCCTTCATGCACCTTATGAAACCTGGAATTTGCAGTCATCTTGAGTTCTTCTTTCTTCCCTACCCCCCAATTCAACCAAACATCTCTACTTGCTCAATGGCTCTTCCTGACTCTCACTTCTTCCTTTCTCAGCTGAGCCCATGTGGATCTTCTTGCAGTTTCCTTGCTTTCACTAGTCTGTCTTCATATTGCCATTATGAGATCACTGCAGTTTTTCCCCATTGTCTAGAGACTATAATATCTAAATGAACTTATAGGACTGGTAAGGTCCTAATTTCCTTTGCTGCCTTGATTCCCACCAACACTCCCCCTTTGCCTTTTACCCTCCACAGCAGTTTATATTCCTGAGATACCGTGCCCACACTTTGGCCAAACTTTTTCCCTTTTGTCTGACATGCTTTTTCCCGATTATTCTTTGGAATGATTTTGTAATGTCTACTTACAGCTCAAATGCTTTTTCCCATGCGAGGCCTCCCTTACTTCCTGAGGCAGAATGGAGAAAAGCTTGTCTTCTGCTCTTCTTCTGCTTCTGATATACTGTCATTATCTAATTGGCTTAGCACTGTAATTTATTGATCTGCCATTCCACTAAATTTAAGCTCCTTGAGACCCTGGATTGTTTGCTTTATCTTTGATCTCTAATACAGATTTGTTCAGGGAATGATGTTTATGATAACCTAAGCACAAAAATTAACTAAAATATTGATTTTTTGAATTAATGTTAATATTTATTAAGATTTTTAAATATGTAATTCTACTCATTTGATTTTAATTCTATTTTTTTAAAACTTACCTGTTTCAATATTAGATTCATATTCAGTGTTTTGCTACATATAGGGAACTGTTTATTAGCTTAAACACCGGATGACTCGGATTCATTAAGTTTTGGGTAAAAAAAATGTTAAGAAAAATTATGTTGACTTTGAAGTTTCTTTTGCCCTCTAGGTGTGTGCTTACAGAATAGAGCATTTCATCAAACTGTGTTAGTTATCTGCTTTATTGGTACTATTTCAATTCCCACTTTCCTTTCCCTCATCTCCTCTTTTAGATAAACAAGCTGGAGGCACGTCTCAGGCAGGCGGGATGCACAGATGATAAAGGGATTCGAAGAAAAGACAGTGAACACTGGATGAAAGAAGACTGCATTAGCTGTATGTGTAAGGTATGTGCCACTAGAAGTTTTTCCATCTTCCTCCTCCTGTTTTACTTCTGCTAGCCTGCCAGTTGAGCTATACCTGAAAAATTCAAAAGAGAAAAAAAGATGTTCTTTTTGTGAAGAGATTCAAGGCATATTTTTAAGGTCAAGATATTGATGTGAGATTTTGAGGTCCTGAGAATGCATTACAAAATATGCCACTCTCTCATGAACACTTGCCAAATACCACTTTTCACATTTTCACTAATAATTGAGAGAGCTGACACTCAGGATGTTTATTGAGCTTTGCCCAAGATCACACAAATAGAGGCAGAAATGGGGCTTGAATTCATCTCCTTATTCTCTAGTCAGTCTTACTACAAATGTTGCCTGAAAGCATTTGGTAAATATTAAAAAATGTTATCATGGTACCCACCAAAAGAAAAAGGCTCAGTCTTTATTTAGTTTGTTTTTTGAACAGAGCTGATGCCAATTTCTCCTGCCTCTCTCCACACCCCAAGCCCTCCGGTTTGGGAAGTAACATTTTGTAGGCCAGTACTTCGAGCCTTGGTTTTTCATGCTGCAAATGTAGAAATAAAGCATTAATAGGAACTACATGTATAAATTAGTTCATACCATCGGTAATTTTTATTATATTGAGATAGTCAATCAGAATACATATTATAAAAAACTTTTAAAAAGGTTTCTACTGTAAGAAACATGGGAATAATCTTCAAATGTTGCCTTTCAGAGTGGCCAGGTCACCTGTATGGTGGAGACTTGCCCTCCGGCTCCATGTCCCAGCCTTGAATTGGCGAAAGGAACCTGCTGTCCAGTTTGCAGAGACCCTGGAATGCCCGCTGATCCCCCCGAGAAACGCTAAGCAATCTACTGGTCTTGAGCCCTGAATGGGGAATTTCTCAGGAAAAGGCAGTCAGGCACTTTTAGCCTGTAGTCACACTCCTGGCACAGAAATCACTGATTTAAAACAAATTAGTTCTTTTAACCCTTCAACATATTGAAGCTCTTGCCTCTTTTCATTTTTCTAACATACCTTGAAGTAATGCAAAATTAAAGTCTATAAAGAAGATAGGGATTACTTTATTGTGAGAAATATTTCTTATTGTAGGCTACCAGTTTTATATACTGTGCATGGAAATAAAAAGGATTTCATGCAATATTTTTTTAAAAATCTGAGTATTGTGGGAAATTTCTTATTTCAAAATTCAGAGAGATTATAGGATCTCCAGGAATTTTGAGAGAATGGGTTTTGCACTCAGAGAAAACGTCTGGAAAGATGTGTGATAACTTTAACACATGTAATACATGCCGCGTTCTTCACTCCACTCCGTCTCTCACATCTAGAAACTAGACAATGGCCAGATTTTTCTGGAAAGGCACTTACCTTAACCATCAGTAGGCTCTAACTTCTAGAACATTAGGGAAAAACCAGTGAAAGTATCATTATTTGGAGGAGATTGCCATTTTTACATTTGGCTGGAAAATACAAACACTATGAGGGAAAGAGCCTTCAAAGGAGTCTTGCCCAATCTCTGCCTTTGCCTCACTTGTCATTATTATCACCAGTGAGATGTTAAAATTGAAATTTATCAAGTCTGAGAAATTCAGAAGCAATCTGAATTTACTATCTGAAAAATTGGAAATGTTTTTTACATTAACAAAAGATGTTGCTATGAGGTTTCTTCTAATTTTGGCATTCTGTTACAGCATTTAAAATACAATCCAATAGACAATAGGTTAGCTGTATTCAGAATTGAATATTTAGTAAATTAGGTGAGTTTCACTAAATAAATTCTTTTAAAATACTCTGCAGCCACAGTATTTGGGGTTGGTTGCAGTGGTTGGCAGATTTTTTAAAGAAATCCTTTGTTCCAGGACTTTTGAGGAGAGACTTCATGTAATGTCCTGCCCAGAGGGGTTCTCAGGGTGATAACTCTACTGTTTTCCAATCATAAAATAAACAGTTAACACCAGGCACAATCTCCCAATATTTAGAAGTATTATGTAAAATGCAGTATTCATTGTAGTGAAAATATTTTCATGATTTTAGTATTATGAGTGAGAAAAGATGTTTGCGGATTTTGATAATACATGTCATTATTTTAAAAATGTATCGGTGATTCCCTCCCAGGATCCAAACTAATTTTTTACTAAAAAGCTTAAGGACAAAACAATATATCCTAAATGTTTGATGTTTGATGCATTTTTAAGTCCAAAATAATTTCTAATTATATTTCATTTTGAAAGACAAAGCTTAAGAAGTCCCAAAAACTTGACGTTTGGTGGCCTTTCAAAGCCCAACAAAGTGAAATGAAGCTAAACCTCATGGAAGTATAATTTGTTCCTCTGAAACTACAGTAATCATATTGCAAATGACAATAACACATGTAATAGTTTAGTTTTCTCATCATATTTATTTGTCATTTTATCATTTTAAGTTTAAGTAAGACCTATATGATAACTCCTATGATTTTTTTTATACACTGACCATACGCTAATTTGGATCCCACCTGGTCAATATGTTTGGCTCATTAAACATAAGCAAATATCCAAATAAGAGAATAAAATTATCATTTAAAATGGAACATGGGGATTTAAAAACTTGTCTGTCAATTGACAATTTGAAAATTCAGTTACCTTTACCAATATGGTTATAGTATCATCATACAGATTACCTTTTGCTCTATTCATTTTACTATATTTCATTTATTTGACTGTGCTTTTAAAATGTTTCACTTTTGAAAGTAATAACGTGCATAATAAAAATTTCAAGTAGTTCCCAAGGATACAGAAACCTTTGTGTTCCATTTCTGCAGTCCAAATGCGAATGCTATTTCCAGATCTGTGTGTGTGTGTGTCTGTGTGTGTGTGTGTATTCTTCTATACACATTCTATGCAACACAAATATGATGTTGTCTCTTCCTTAGTGATTTTGTTTATTCCAAAGAGCCTGAAAACATTGAAAATCCAAATGTATTTGTTAACAATATTTGATAAATTATATTCTGCCATGAAATCTGCTTGAGGTAAAATTTAATGTTTTTCACATGTGACAATTTTCTGGTCTGGGGCAAAGGAAGTATCCATGAAGAGATATACACAAAGAAGATGAAAGCATTCTTGGGCTCGCTCTTTTCCTGATTTCATCTGCTAAAGAAAAGCAAAGTTTTTTAGCCAGGTTGTATGATTGTGTGAAAAGGTAGAAAAAGAGCTCCTTTCTTTCAGGGGCTCTTTAATGTCTACTCTGTGCCTCCTCTACGTAAGTGGCCACACTGCACACAGAGCTGCATGACATGTAGTTAAAGGGGTATAGACAGCTTTTATTTGAGACTGGCAATTAAAAATAGAGCATCTACCTGCAAACAGTCTTTAACACTCACAGAAGGCAAATAACAATGTTTAAGACTGAGTTTTTACGTTGACCTGTTTATTTTCTAGATCTGTATGTTAGGAGGTAGGAAAATTTGTTGGGAACTTTGGTAAGGATTTTTTTGGTTTGTTTGTTTAATTGTGAAATGATGTTAATATAAACTTACTGAAATGTAATTACTACAAATACCCCTTGCCCAATGTCATGTATAATGCATTTTCATTTGCAAATAAAATATAGTTTTATAAGTTAAATCTAGTTGATGGATAGCTCAAGCAGGAATCCTATCTTCCATTTTAGGAAAGATGTGCTTTATTAAAAGCCATATTTAGATGAGCGTCCTCAACATTTATTGGTATGATAGGGTTTGCAAAAAAACAAGGTAAAACTTTTTTGTTCCTCATGAATATACAAAATGAAGGATCGTGTACTAAATATAGGTAGTGCTAAAATCTGTACTTTAAATATAACTGCATACACTATGTTTTCAGTCTCTGTATTAGATAATTTGCTGGCTTTTGTTTCAAGCATCTTCTATGAATCAGTGTTTACTTTTGCATCTCAAACATAAACTAGAGAGACAGAATCTATAATATTTCCTGAAATTATGAAGCTCATTTTGTGTTCTAAACATACTTTGTAAAACAAGTGACGAGAATTTCTTTAAACTTAATTATTAACAAAAATAGCTCAACTCTAAGGATCTGACGCACACACACACACATATATTTACTATACACATAACAATATTACAGACATCTATATATAATATATATGTAAATAAAATTAAAGTAATATTATTTTCTCTTATATCTTGCACCTAAATGTTGGTGCACATCTGGAATTTGTGTGTATGGGAATAACCCAATGTAAAAAATTTTTAATTGCATTTTTATGTTTGGAGATGGTGTGTACTATCTAATTGTTTATTCATCATTTATCTAGCTATTCATCAGCCCATTTAGGTCAATGGACTTCGGAAAATGTTCTTTTTTTCTTTCTAGAGAATATTCTTACTTCCATGTACATTAATATATCCTAAAATATTAGGAATAAATAAAGATAATTTTTTTAAGTAGGCTCCACACCCAACATAGAGCCCAATGCAGGGCTTGAACTCACAACCCTGAGATCAAGACCTGAGCTGAGATCAAGCGTTGGACACTTAACTGACTGAGCCACCCAGGTGCCCCTAAGAATAATTAAAGATCATTTAAGAAAGGATCTCTGACTTAAAATTTTAAAATAAATTGTTTCTATCACATTATTTAATAAAAAGTACTTGCTAACTACTTAAAATACATAAAATGTACAGTAGTTAAGATATGAATATGATAAACTCACACTAATTCATGGTGTCATTATTTTTAAGAACAAAACTATTTTCTCTAAAAGGTAAGGAGCTTAATTCAAATCATTCCAATTTTTTGTCTCCTGTGCAACAATTACTTAAGAACACTTTCAATAAGTCATCCACCAAGAGTATATCTGATTGACCAACATAGGAGAAGGCATTTGGTGTTGTGCAAAGAACACAGACCTAGGTCTTATATGGAATGGCATGCACAGGACTAAGAGGAGATAGAATGAGAATTCTAGTGAATTTGGAATTGGTAGAGATTCCAACTGTTCAAATTTTAAAAGAAAATACCATGTCAGACTAAAGGAGTTGATAAAGGCTAAATAAGCTGATCTAAATTACCCATATGAAGTGGTAACAATGTTTTGGGAGGATAGGAACTAAATCTAGTTAGAAGAAAACTTGGATTGGGGCACCTGGGTGGCTCAGTCAGTTAAGCATCTACTTTCAGCCCAGGTCATGATCCCAGGATCCTGGGATCAAGCCCCGAATCAGGCTCCCTGCTCAGTGGGGAGTCTGTTTCTCACTGTGCCTCTCCTCCTGCTTGTGCTTTCTCTCTGTCAAATAAATAAACTCTTTTTTAAAAAGAGAAGAAAACCTGGATTTTTTAAGAGACTTAGAATCCTCTAAATAATATAAAGTATTAAGCAATCTCTTTCCCGGAAAAGCATGTGGAAAAAACAATATAATTTACTAGCAGGGCAAGGGACTATGTGGTTGGTATGGGAAGCTCAGTCTAGAACAAATGAATAGGATGATATTTACCCACAAACAAACCAAAAAACCCAAATCAAAACAATAACAACAAAAAAGAAAAAAACAATTTATAAAGGAAAAGCATCCAAATGGATGTAACTATGAAGAAAATAGTTTAAAGCTAGAGTTGTTCCTGAAAGAACAGGCCTGGAACCCACACAGATGTATGCTGATGATTCTGGAGAACACTCCAGTTAGGTCATGGTTAAAGACCATGTGAAGATGTGAAATTTAAATTTACGTGATCATTGAGGCATAGAAATCCCAAGCTACAAAATTAATGAAAACACTTGGCTTGTGCCAATAAAGAAATAATAAACTCAAAAATGTAAGTGTAGTGACTGAAATAATAGAAATATATAATTTTCATTCAGAAAAACATGATCAATTCAAAAGAAGGGAAGAAAATAAAGAAATTAAAATTTTGGTTAATGGAAAATTAATATAATTGTAACAAATTAAAATATACTTGAAATCATATTAAATAAAAATGTTATTTGCTCATCAGACAAAATCCAGAGGCTCAAACTGATTTTAAAAACTATATATGGGGAGGGGGTAATCAGAAGGGGGAATGAAGCATGAGAGACTATGGACTCTGAGAAATAAACTGAGGGCTTCAGAGGGGAGGGGTGTGGGGGAATGAGATAGGTTGGTGATGGGTAGTAAGGAGGACACGTATTGCATGGTGCACTGGTTGTTATATGCAACTAATAAATCATGGAACTTTACATCAAAAACCAGAGATGTACTGTATGGTGACTAACATAATATAAAAAATATTATAAAAAAAACTATATATACAAATATATATACATATACACAAATGCACACACATGCATATGACAAAACTAAAACATAAAGTCACAAAAATGTTAAGAAAACAGGAGAAAGGGAGATAGTCCATAGTTTATTGATTTTTGAAAGAACTTTTTTATGGGTTGAATTGTGTTTCTCCAAAATTTATAGGTTAAGTACTAACCCCCAGTACCTTAAAATGTGGCCTTATTTAGAGAGAAGTTTTATAGAGACTATTAGGGTGGGTCCTAATCCAATGCGACTGGTTTCCTTATAAAAAGGGGAAATTTGGAGACAGATACACAGACACACACAGGGAGAACTCACTAGGAATATGAAAACAGCCATCTACAAGCTAAGGAGAGAGGCGTAGAGCACATCCATCCCCCACAGCCTCGGAAGCAACCAACTCAGCCACACCTCGATCCGTGAGCCCATGCATTTCTGTTGTTTAAGCTAGCTGGATTGTGATACTTAGTAACAATAGCCCTTGAAAACTAACACAGGGTGATTATGGTCATTCAGTAGTGATGAAGAAACAAATCAGCAGAAAAGTCCGACAAACCTGCACCTATAGACGCATAAAGCATCATAATGCTCACATTAAAAACTGCCAATTTATGAAATATAATTTGCAAATCTATAATTAATTACTTTTTTTCAGATTTTCATATACTTCTCTCAGAAACTGGCATATCAAGGAGACAAAAGGTAGTCAGTATTTGAACAGTATAGTTAACAAACTTGAGCTAATGTTCATATTTGCAATCCTGCCCTTAACAGTAAGATAACATATACTCTTTAAAGTTCTGTATGAAACATTTTCAAAAACTGGCTCCTGGTTACACAGCATACTTAAACAAACTTCAATAATTTAGTGATATTTTACAGACCATGCTATCTCAATAGCAGTGCTATCAAAAATAAGGAAAAATTATAGCATATACATAAATATCCATCAACAAAGAAATTAGAATGGATATTATAGAAATATTTAGACTACACCCAAAACGAAAAAGAAAAAAAATACTATGTGTTAAAACTCGTGGAAAGCAGCTAAAATTGTGAAATACGATTGGGTGTTGAGCCATAGTTTACTTTGGGTTTTTTCTTTTTAATATTTTTTTATTATATTATGTTAGTCACCATACAGTACATCCCTGGTTTTTTATGTAAAGTTTGATGATTCATTAGTTGCATATAACACCCAGTGCACCATGCAATACATGCCCTCCCCACCACCCATCACCAGCCTATCCCATTCCCTCACTCCCCTCCCCTCTGAAGCCCTCAGTTTGTTTCTCAGAGTCCATAGTCTTAGTTTACTTTGATCTCATGTAAATGGTTTCAGATTTTAGCCCCTGATACCTCTTCTGACCAGAAGTAACCACAGAACCCCTGATACATAGGCCACTCATTTATAGACTGTGTCACTGTAGACACGTAGGGTAAAGGTGATGATAAAAAGTATGAGAAAAAGGGGGCGCCTGGTAGTGCAGTCGTTAAGCGTCTGCATTTGGCTCAGGGCATGGTCCCGGCGTTCAAGGATCCAGTCCCACATCCCCACATCGGGCTCCTCCGCTGGGAGCCTGCTACTTCCTCTCCCACTGCCCCTGCCTCTGTTCCCTCTCTCACTGGCTGTCTCTCTGTCATATAAATAAATAAAATCTTTAAAAAGTATATGAGTAAAAGGTGTGAATCTTGGAATTTTTATAAAGATAATATCCTTTATTACCCTTGTGTATTGGTAGTTATAGGGGGTTATAGAAATACATAATGGAGGTGAGGGGCACTCAAGTTGGAGCCTTCTGATTGTTCGTTGCCTTGGACCCACCTCCGTGTCGAGGTATCATTGCTATTGTGAATGACAAGGGGCTTGAAATGATATTTTTAAAAATTGGGAGATGATAATGGCTAAAGACATGAAGGCATGGAGTTAGTGTCATAAAAACTCTTTGAAAATAACCCAACGATGCTTCTTAGAGTCAGGTAGCCTCAAGTTGTTCCAAATGTTAATACAGAAAGTAAAGGGTGTGCTTCCCATCTTTCAAAATGTTTGAGGTTCAAATGAAAGTGAAAAAAAGAAGTCCCACAAACCAATTTATTTGAATAGCATATAAAGTAAATATCAGGAGCAATGTTTCTCTCTTGATATATACACCAAATATTATAAATCATGAGTCTGTATAGATGAAGACACGTAGATAGATAGATAGATAGATAGATAGCCCCAGAGTCTAGTGTAGTTTGACATTTCTCAACTACCGAGCTGCAATTTTCTTAATGCTTAATTAAAGGATACAAGACAGAAATTTAAAGAAAAATCCTAAATGATTTTTGGTTAAGACCATTCTCTACTCCCCTCCTATAACTATGATGATGATTTCATCATTAGAATAATCCAGTTTAGAAAATTTGGATATCTGAGTCTTTAGGCATTTATTTTGTCATTATTTTTATAAAAAACATTTTTTTTGTATTAGTTGTCACAAACATTTCTATATCCTTTTATACTTATTAGAATTGGGATTTTTTTTTATTTTCATACGAAAACAGGGTCAGTAAAAAATAAACTCTTAGTTGTAGATTCATTAGTTTATATATTGTGACTGATGGTGCTTTGAAAAATTTAAAGGGATCAATGCACTTTGGATTGCTAGAATTGTATTTCTCATCAATCACTAATTTTTTTTTTGCAATCCATTACCCTCATGTTTACTTCATGTTAAAGTTCTTCATGTAGTTTCCATAAAACTCTGGCATTCATGAATTCTTCCAATTTTCTCTCTCTTATGCTCCTACATGTTTTTCTCAAAGGCAATTCCCATTTATATAAGTTAACCAAAATCATTTCCCTTAATAAATATACATCCAATATAGTAAGCCATGGAAAAGATACTAATTGTTTCTCATTAGAAGAATTCCCATGATATCAATAGGTGTTCAGCAATCTTTAAAAAAAAAATTACGGACCATGATGGATTTATTCAATACCTTACTATTTCTAAGTGGCAAGGGCCACAGTATGGGTAGTTTGCTGTTCTAAACAGTGATTTTGTTGAATTAAAAATAAAATAAACAATTATTTTGTTGGGCTAAATGTATGCAAAGTTCATTTGTTAGACACAGAAAATATGTGTCTCTTGAAAAGTATTCAATGTATTAATCTCTTGACAATGGATGAAAGATTCCATGTTCTTCTAGTCATTGCTGGAGATTCCTATATGAGCAAAGGGAATGAAATCGTTGTGAAGTATGAGCTAGTTTTTTGTTGTTGTTGTTTTGTTGTTTTTTTGTATCACAATGGGGGAGTGGTTCTTTTACACAATTAGCTTCAGGCAAAAAGGATATAGTTTTGTGCTTTAAAACTGAAATAAATGTGCACTATGAAATCCAGCAATGGTAAAGGATCTTAAGAAGTAATTTTCTGAAGCGCAGTTTGAAACCATGTGTCATTACGTTAACAGCTCGGAAATTACAGGAGCTAACGCAACACGCTGGCACTGGAACTGCCTGTGGCAGTCGGAGATGAAGTGGCTGTGCTTCAAAAACCTGAGCTGACCTGTAAATAAGAAGTCATGCTGACTTTGAGCCCCAGGCAGTGTTCCAAGTAGCACGGTGCTCTACAGGCAGCAGCAACAATGGTAGTTTCAAAACCCACTATCATTTTGGGAGACCACCCACAATGTTTTCACGTCTTCAAACTTTATTTGCAAAGGAAGCTATGCTGCAAAACCAAGCCGTGGTCATTTAATAGTGTAACCAAGAAGGATCTCAATTGCAAAAGCAGAAAAGGGTCACATAGTTAATGTAGAACACCAAGATTTCTGAGGATCCGATAGTTTTAATTATTCAAAGATTGGGGTTATGGACTTAAGCAAGCTTCTTTTTATTTGATAGTGTTAACAAATCATTAATGTAAAACCAGGCCTACAGCAAACATAATGGGGATAAATCCCAAATGACCTGGGAGTGTAAAGACCGGGACAATATAGGTATGTCTAGGAGTACTGGTATGTCATAGAGCCTGGGGACTGTCCCTTTTCCAAAGTAGAGACAGGATAGAAATTGGATTTTGTATCCTTCAGCATACTGAAATTGATACAGAAAATCAAGTCTTTACTGGAGGTCAGTCATCAACGAACATTAAAAATAGAAGCAAGCAAGGGGAATCAATACTCAATAAATTAGAACCCAGAAATCAAAGTGAAGAGTTATGGGGAAAGGCAAATGTGTGTATTTATAATGTATGTGCTTCTAGGTGTTGTTTTGATAAATTTCAGCATGAAATTGCCATGCCTAGGGTGCCTATTTTCCTTCTCACAGCACATTCTTAATATTCTTTTATACAAAGAAAGTTGCAATAGATGTGATAGTATCTTGGCTACATAGTAAAACTCATCTACTTTTTCTATAAAGTCTGAAGTTTGTATCACTTTATTGCCTGACACCAAAACATAAAATAGGTTCAGGGTTACCTAAAATGTAATAGTAAAATCAAATAAAAAAATGGTGCATAAAAATTGTTTAGCTATAAAATTAAGCAATATGAATATACCATGGATATTTGGTAGCAGTACATTTTTTAAAAAATGTGTTCTTTGCTATTTAGGGAGCTGACTCAGTAACATATTCACTTTAATGTTAGTCTAAAAACCTAATCAAAGGTAGGGATTGTCAGTTTGGATTCCAAAAGCAAAGAAACAAACATATGCACAAAACACAGGATCCAACTCTGCCCTGTCTACAGGACACTCACTTTAGAATAAAAAATACAAAGAGGTTGAAAGTAAATAGGAAAGTAAATACTATGAAAACAGGAACCAAGAGAGTTCCAGTGGCTATACTAGTAACAGATAAAACAGGTACTGAAACAGAAGAAGTTATTAGACATGACAGAAATATTCTCAAATCCATCAGGAGGATATCTCCATTAGAAAGACATACATAACTTAAAAACGAGCCCTAAATCGTATGAGGCAAAACAGAAAAAAATCAGAAGAAATAGACAATTCAACAATAATAGTTGGAGATTTCAATACCTCACCTTCAATAATGGGTTGAACAATTAGACAATATATCAACAAGGATATGGAATACTTTTAAAATAGTATAAACCAACTAGAGCTAACAGAATCAGTAAATACAATGGGCCACCAGCATAATATACATTCTTCTCAAGCACACAGGGAACATTTCCGGGACAGACCATGTGCTCACCAAAAAACAAGACTCAAAAAATTTAAAATGATTGAAATCACATAAAATATGTTCTATGATCACAATGGATTAATATTAGAAATCAATAACAGACAAATAGTTGGGATATTAAAAAATGTGGAAATTTTTATACAGCACATTGCTAAATACCCAGTAAGTATAGAAGAAATTACAATAAAAACTACTTTGAGATGAATAAATGAAAACAAAACATGTCAAGACTATGCAATGCAGGTACATTTGTGGTTATAGGGAAATTAAGAGCTGCAAATGCCTATATCAGTAATGAAAATAATAACTCAAAAACCTAACTTCCTACTTTAAGAAAATGGAAAAAAGGAAATTAATGAAGTAAAGAATAGAAAAACAATAGAGGAAATAAACAAAACCAGAGTTGATTATTTAGAACGATTAATATAATTGGCAGACTTTAGCTAAACTAATACAAAAAAGAGACAGAACATTCAAATTACCAGTATTAGAAAGAAAAGGAGAGTACCGCCATCATATTCAGAAATATAGGGGACTCTAAGGGGATGTTATGGATAACTGTCTGCCATAAAATTATATAACTAGGTGAAAGAGAAAACTGCTAAACTCACTACCAAAACTAACGGAAGAAGAAACAAAAAAAATCTAAATAGAACAAACACAAATAGAGAGATTTAATTAGTACTTTAAAAAACTGCCTACAGAGGAAAGTCCAGATTCAGATAGCTTCACTGGTACATTCTAACAATCATTAAATAGTTAACAGCAATTCTCCATAAATTCTTCCCCAAAATACAGGAGTTGGGAATACTTTCAAACATACTCTGTGAAACCAATATTACTCTATTATTCTATACCAAATCCAGACAAAGATATAATAATCAAAGATCACTATCTCTCATAGGTATAGATATAAAAATCCTCAACCAAATACTTGCAAACAGAATCTAGTAATATGTAAAATATTATCTATCACAGCCAAATGGTATTTAACCCAAGAATGCAAGGTTGATTTAACATCTGAAAATCAATTAATGTAATGCACTGTATCACTAGAATAAAGGACAAAAAAAAAAAAAAAAACCAAAACATATAACTTATCTCATTATGTGCAGAAGTAACATTTGACAAAATCCAATACCATCTCCTGATAAAAACTTTCAACAAATTAGGACTAGAAGGAAATTTTCTCAATTGATAAAGGGCATCTATGAAAAACCAAGAGCAAACATCATATTAAATGGTTTTCCTTTAAGATCAGGAAAGGTTATCCATTCACTACTTTTATTCAGTTATGTGCTAAAATTTCTAGCCAAGGCACTAAGGCAAAAAAGAAAAAAAAAACATTTAGCTTGGAAAAGAAGCAAAAATTATCTCTATTTGAAGAAGATATGATCTTGCATACAGAAAATGTTAAGGATTCTACTAACAATTACTAGAAATAATAAATTCATCAAGTTTGTAGGAATACTAGATCAGTATATAAAAATCAATTGTATTCCTATAGACTAGCAGGAAGCACAGTGAAAGTGAATTAAGGAAAATATTCTATTTTTACCGGGGAAACAATGACATATTGGTTAAAGAAATTAATATTCAAATAAATAGAAAGACATCCCTCACTTATAGATCAGAGAATTAATATTATTAAGATGGCACTATTTGCCAGTATGATGAACAGAGATGTATGCAGGACATCTCAGGTGGAAAAAAATCACAGTAGGCAGAGAAGAAAATCATGAATGTGTTCAGAGCATAGTGAGTATGTCACTTTGGCAAGAATAATTATGTGGATAGAGGAACTTCAGGAGACATAGGGGGACCTAAATTTTGAATAATCTTGAATGCCAATCATAGAAAATAGAATTTAATTCTTTAGGCCATGGCAGTCTTGTACAAGTTTTTGAGCAAGTAGGTGTAATTATCAGTGCTTTCATAATTTAAGTCTGGAGAACATGCACAAATTATATGGGAGAACGAAGGACCGGAGGCAATAAATATAAAATGTAGTGAAAGCTATAGTCACAGTGAACTTAGACTACTTACTGCATTTTAATTGCTCAGGGCTCTGCTGTCCAACATGGTAACCATTAGTCATGTATGGATATATAAATTTAAATTAATTAAATAATGTTAAAATTTTACTTCCTCAGTTGCAGTAACTACATTTCAAGTGCTTACTCAATTGTGGCTACTAGCTACCATATTAGACAGCACAGATAAAGAACATTTCTATCACAAAGAAAGTTTCACCAAACAGAACGATTAAGAAGCTTATGTCTTGATTCTATGGACACACATTTTATACTTGGGGTGTATTATGTAAAGACAGAATGGGTGTAAGCCAGAAACAGAGGGCTCTGGGCCCAAATGGAACGATTTCAGAGCTGATCCAGTGACAAATAAAGGTGCTAACTGGATTCCTGGCATAAAATGATGAGAATCTGAACCTGAGCCATAAAGACAAAAGGGAAAGTAATATGTAATTGTAAGAGATATTTGAAGGGAAAATAACAGAAAGTAATCCTGTGTTAGTCAACTAGCTGGACTAGTGAGAGGATTATTTATTTACTCTTTAAGTTAAAAATATCTGTTTGTGAGCAGCATTTAACTTTAATTACAGTTGACCCTTGAACAACATGCAGTTTGGGGTGCCAAACACCCCTGCGGTCGAAAACTCATGCATGACTTTTGACGCCCTCAAGACTTAACTAATCTCCTACTGTTGGCCAGAAGCCTTACTGATAACACAAACAGTTAACTACTACATATTTTGTATATGTATTATATTCTGTATTTTTAGAATAAAGTAAGCTAGAAAAAAGAAAATGTTATGAAGAAAATCATAAGGAAGAGAAAATATATTTACAATACTGTACTGACAAAAAAAAAATCTGCTTTCAGTCCTTTTATTAGAAAACCAAGACACAGAAACTCCTGCACCCTGCAGATTTCTGATTTCATTGGCTAGTACCATGCCACCTGACCACCCCTAACCTCAAGGACGTCTTGGACATGAGTGTTTAGGTTTCACAGTTTCTGTGAAAATCCAATACCATGAATGGCTGCATAGGAGAAAGAAGTTACGGATGACTTCTGATCAGAGGACCTTCAGTGTCTGCCACAACTGCATCAGTTTCTTCTATGGGTCAGGATTATGATAACAACTGCTGAAGAAATTATTCAAGATAGTGGTTTCTATTATACATTTCCAGCCAAGAATTGATAAGGTGTACAAATTAAAGCAATTATTTTGCTTTTGAGCATCCATTAGTTGTATTGAGAACGTGTTATCTGACAGATATGTATGTATTGTAAGCTTTTATTATAGAAATAATGGCGTATTTTAGCTATCTTAGTTCTTTTTTTTCCTCAAGAATGTCAAATGAGCAGATATCAGTGTCAACAGGCAGTAAAATTGGATTGAATGCCAAAAAAGTAACAATTGATTTTTATATAAAAGTAGATTAGTGCTATTGAGCTCTTTTTTGTCCTATATATTATTCTTGGCTAGAAGTTATTTATGCTTCTATATCATGAAAAAGTAGATGGGGAAACCACTGAAAATAACTACTTAACATAAACATATGATACATGGTAAAACTGAATCAACTCTGATAATGCATCACAATATTTTCTTACTGGTTGAGCAGGATGCAATTAAATATTTGCAAAATTGGATTGAAAACTAGTAAGTCCAAAGGAAATATAAAAGGATGGTTAGAAAACATTAGAAAATGAAATAAAATCTCATTTTAATGACAGTAACTACTGTATTAGACCCCGAAGATAAACAAATAAACCTGGAGAATGCACTGCTACTTTTACGTGTTTATTTTTATCTTCT
Organism: Ursus americanus; assembly: GCF_024610735.1. Taxonomy (NCBI): domain Eukaryota; kingdom Metazoa; phylum Chordata; class Mammalia; order Carnivora; family Ursidae; genus Ursus; species Ursus americanus. Next base: position 75,977,429 of record NC_142135.1, read on the forward strand.
AGGATCACCATTCGACGGGTGTCTAATCCTACAGTCTGGTTCCCATGGTATTTCTGGACTCTGGGAATTCTGACTCATACTAAAGATTTGGATTAGAATTAAAGGGAAGTGACCACTAAAGACGAGCCTGCCAATATTCTAGCCACTTCTAAAAATTCAAAAAAGTCCCTAAACCATGGCTTGAGCATACATAAGTAGCTCAGAATCAACAATTTTCCATTATTCTATGTTGAAATTGGGTAAAACATACTTATCCCAGAGGGCAAACTAACTTCTTTACTCATTTTGCATTAGTGGGAACCAAGCTCTCAAGTATATTCATAGTATTTTTGAACACATATTAAATACAAAATTTGTAATAGTGGTATGGGATATGAGAATATTATGAATGATATATACCCATATGCACATGTGTATATATAATATAGTTAATAACTCTCACTGTATGCATAAATTTACAAATATTGGCAAATATTCTGCAAAGTTTGTTATACCAACTTAAACTCCCACTATCAGAATATCTTCCCTTAGGAATCTTAGCATTGTTGAACTTTTAAAATCTAGTTGCTATATCTGACATGCTGTCTTATTCTGATTTTAACGTGAATTTTTCTGATAAAAGGTGAAAAAGAGTATTTTTGTTCATTTATTTTCCATTCACATTTCCTCTTTTTTGTGTAAATTACCCCTTCATATCCTTGTCTGTTTTTCAATTAGGATTTTTAGGAGTTCTTTATATATCTTGCATAATAATCCTTTGTCATTTGCATGCATTGCTAAAATTTTCTCCCAATCTTGAGTTGTTTCTCTATTTGTTATAGTAGCTCTTGTAATATAGACATTTCCAGTTTTAAAGCAGTTGACATTACCAGGTTTTCCTTTATGACTTTCTTTATAATTTTGAGCTTTTTCAAGAAATTCTTGCTAGTCTTGAGTGCAAACATATCTTCAATAATTTTTCCTAAGAAAGGGTTTGAGTATTTTTCTCTTTATGTGTTAGTCTTGAGTTTACCTGCAATTTACATTTTTATATAGATCTAATTATAATTTTTTTCAGTAATGGTAAGTAGCACTATTACTTGATGAACTGATCCACTGTTTTTTAAGGTCTCTGTTGCATGTAATGTTTTCACATTCCCTGTATTTGTTTCTACTCTCTGCATGGTAGATAGGTGTATCTGTCTATCCTGGTGACAAATTTCACAAAGCCTTCATCACCATACCTCTGTAGCAGGTCTGAATATATGGGAGGGCTGGTGGAGGTACTGTTTTCTTCAGAGGTGTCTTTTTTTTTTTTTACATGGGAATTGTTAAATATTTTATTTATTTTTTTATAATAATTTTTTATTATGTTAGGTTAGTCACCATACAGTATATTCTTAGCTTTTGATGTAGTATTCCATGATTCATTATTTGCGTATAACACCCAGTGCACCATGCAATATGTGTCCTCCTTAATACCCATTACCGGCCTATCCCCGTCCTCCACCCCCCTCACGTCTGAAGCCCTCAGTCTCCCAGAGTCCATAGTCTCTCATGGTTCATTCCCCCTTCTGTTTACCCCCCCCTTCATTCTTCCCTTCCTTCTCCTACCGATCCTCCTGCTATTTCTTATGTTCCATAAATGAGTGAAACCATATGATAATTGTCTTTCTCTGCTTGACTTATTTCACTTAGCATAATCTCCTCCAGTCCCGTCCATGTTGCTGCAAATGTTGGGTAATCATTCTTTCTAATGGCTGAGTAATACTCCATTGTATATATGGACCACATCTTCTTTATCCAGTCATCTGTTGAAGGGCATCTCAGCTCCTTCCACAATTTAGCTATTGTGGACAATGCTGCTATGAACATTGGGGCGCATATGGCCCTTCGCTTCACTACGTTTGTATCTTTGGGGTAAATACCCAGTAGTGCAATTGCTGGATCATAGGACAGCTCTATTTTTGTCTTGACAAGTTTTGGTCCCAGGCATTTCTGTATGAATTTTTAAATCAGCTTTAAAATTTCCCTAAATGAAATTCTACTGGGATTTTGATTGGAATTGCATTGAATTGATAGATAAATGTAGCAAAATAATATTTTGTGATATTGAGTCTTTTCATATATAAATACACAATGTCTTCCTATTTAAAAGTTTTTCTGTTGTTTCTTAGTAGTATTGCATTTTTCCCATAAATGTGTTTCATATCTTTTGTTAGGTGAGTTTCTAGAAATACTAGTCTACTATGACTATTATAAAATAAGTCTTCTTATAACTATGTTTTCTGTATATTTATTGCTGACATAGAGAATTTTATAATGATTAGAAAGCTAGTAACTTTTTTGAGTTCTTTAATTAGTCCTATTAATTTATTTCTAGACTCTCTGAATTTGTTAGACAAACTATTGTATTCTTTATGAGTATTCAATGTTTTGATTTTTCCTTCCAAAACTATACATTAAATTTCTTCTTATTTTTATAATTTGCATTTTTGTATTGACTAAGGTCATCCACACAATTTCAAATAGAAGTAATGAAATGGAACATTTTCTCTGGGTCTTAAATTTAAGTGGGATCTTTTAGTATTTCACAATTAAGTTTGATATTTGCTATCAAACTCATTTGATTGTCTCATCAAGACTGTGAGGTTGGTTAGGTATATATGACATCTATTTCACAGTTGAGAAAACTGAGGCTTAGAAATGTTAAATGGTGTGTCTATGATCACTTACGATGGCAAAGGTAGGAGTGGAGACCAGGTCTTACACCACCAAGGCCCATACTCTTGTAACAACACATCATGCTGCTTCCCCAGGAAAGTGAAGCACAACAGACAATCTGGGAAGCATGCAGTCCACACAGTGAGTGCAACAAGACATGCAGGACCATTGTGAGCTGTCCTCAGAAGACGTGCTCTAGCAGAGACAAAACACTTCCAGCCAGAAGAGACATTTCATTGAGTCACTAGCTTTGAGATAAACCATTTCCTTCAGTCTGGGGGAGAAAGTGGCAAGTTTTCATGCTGTCAAAAATGATACCACTTTGACTGGAGAATGATTCTCTCTGCTTTGTTTGTTTGCTTTTAATGGATGGAAAAACTTTGCACCTTTAAAGTCACATGCTCAGTGCTTCTGCAGAACTTTCAGCCAAGAAACCAACTTGTTTACCTGGAGCCACCCCACACATATTAAGTAGCTCTACCTTCTGGTAGCTGTAATTAGAATTTTTAAAAAGCCTTAAAGGGAAAGAGAGCAGGCTCATTAATTCTTTTTGCAAACTTTATTGTTTATTTGTATTATTTAGTTCTTAATTAAAGAGTACTGATGCTGCTTTTTTTCCCTTTGTTGTATGGTTTTGAAATTCAGCTGTTGAGCACCATATACATCACTATATATATATATATATATATATATATATATATATACACACACACACACACACACACGTACGTGTATATATATATAGCTGCAGGCACCTTATCTCTATTCATCTCAGCTCTCAATCTGCTGCATCTCTCTCTAGAGTGGCTGCAAGCTGTCATATATGCTAATAGCATAGAAATCACTTGGTCTGCCCACTCTTACTTTCTCACTCCAAAGCATGTCTGCAATGTGACACATCCTCAGTATTCTACAACTTGACATTTTTAAGGTTCGTATTTCTATTCCTAGACAAAAACCGAAAACAAAAACAATGTTAAACAATGTCAACAATGCAGAGACATTACTTAGATTGCTTTCAGAACATACAAAACAATACAAACAAAACAATACAAACTTTACCTTGAAAACGATTATTGGAATCCTATTTCTAAGCAAATGAAAAATAAATGATGCAAATGAATATAAACAGGTCATATGAGGCACTTTGGCTTCTGAAATATTGTTAGGAATAGGAAATTGAGTATATCAAACAATTAGTCAAGTTAATATTTTCATTGAAAATAATATTGGTATTTCTATTACTAAAATTCAAGTTTATTATGAGGGTTGGAGTGGATAATAACAAGCCATGACTTCTAAAAATTAATTATGAATTAATAAGAATAAATTCAATTACTAGGAAAGTCAAATGTAATGAATGAAATAAACAAGTACAGATGCCTGCATGCCTTTCATTGCCCTAATAACTGGATTTCCTCTGGCATTCAGTTAGGGGGCTTGGCTTATTCTAGAGAAGTGTTACTGGAAATTCAAGTTGATGAATTCCAACTTTATTTTTTTTTAAAGATCTTATTTATTCATTTGAGAGAGAGGGAGAGCAGGGGGAGGAGCAGAGGTCGAGGGACAAGTAGACTCTGCACTGAGCAGGAGCAGAGGCAGGCTGGATCTCAGGACCCTGAGATCATGACTTGAACCAAAATAAGAGTCGGATGCCCAACTTTATTTTTTTTAATTAGCAATTCAAAGAACATTAATTCTGAAAAATTGATTTGAAAAGAATTTTGATGTTGCGCATTTTCTTGAAAGATTTTAATGACGACCAAATACCAAACAAAAGCCACGCCCTATCCTGTCAACTCAGTATTTTAGCGGGAATATCTAAGCCACCTCTGGAGGGCCACGCGGTCTCCAGGGAAGGTCAGGACTCCTACATCACCCCAAATATCCATACGTTTTGAGGAAAACATTATACTTGCAGAACACACCCACCTTCGCTGCCCCTCTCTGAACCTCTCTCCCTAATTAATTGGCTCAATGAAGCCTCTGCTTCCTAGGGATTCTGGCTGCCCCAGCACAGGACAGAGCAGTGATGCTGGAGCACGGGCTCAGAAGGAAGGGCCTGGGCGCCCTGTGCTCCTGTTCTGGGACTGGGGCTTATGCACTTACTGTTCTGAGTTTCACCCCTCATCCTGAAAGGAGCTGAAGATAATACCCACCTCCTGGGGTTGCTGTGAGCAATTACAAATGTAAATTTAAGCAATGGTTATTAGCATATAGTAAATGTTATGTGTTACTCTTTCTGTTATTGAAACAAGGCCAGTTATACATAAGATTCTCTTTCCCTTACTAATTCTTAAGAAAACTACCCAAGAATACACATTTTTGCAGACTCATATCAAATAGTTAGGAGCACCTTAATAATAAATCAGATGAGAGAGAGAGAGAGAGAAATGGTGCCAAAATCAAACATTAAATATCCCGTTTGCTAATACACATTGGAAGCAAGGGTGCCAATTTTTGAAATTGCCTGATAAGTAGTCTTTATTTGACATAAAATTACATCAAATCCCCTCCCACCCCATTCGTGGAATCCTTTAGCTTCTAGGCACTTCCATTGTGTGACAAAGATTTTGTTTTATTTTAGGTCAAAAAGATACTAAATTTAAAAAAAAGATTTTTTTTCGATCTCCCTCTGGATTTAATGCTAAAACATTATTGCTAAAATAAGCTTAACTTGTCCTGTCATCTCAGAATTTTAGTTGAGGTCCCTCTAGGCTAAGGAAAATTGATGATAAGTACCCATGTTCAAAAGAATAGTGCTTACATTGTTCAGGGTTCTCCAGAGAAACAGAACATAGATAGATATAGATATAGATATAGATATAGATATAGATATAGATGATATAGATATAGATAGATATATAGATATATAGATACATAGATATAGATATATTCATGCAAATAACTAAATATCTGTATCTATCTATCATCTATCTATCTATCTATCTATCATCTATCTATCTATCTATCTATCTATCTATCTATCTATCTATGGATATTTGTCAAATAGAATTGGCTCATGCAATATGGGAGCTGCAAGTCCCACAATCTGCTGGAAACAAGTGGTAAACTGGAGACCAGGAGAGTTGATGGTATAATCCCAGTACAAAGGTCAGCAGGCTTCAAAGCCACGAAGAGCTGATGTTTCATTTCAAGACTGATGTCTCAGCTAGAAGGAGAATTCAGTAAGGCAGGAGAATTCTCTCTTAGTTGAGAAGGGTCAATGTTTATGTTCTAGTATGGCCCTTAACTAATTGTTTGAGGTCCATTCACATTGGGGAGGGCAAATTGCTTTACTTATTCTACTGATTTAAATGCCCTCACAGACATACCTAGAGTAACGTTTGACCAAATATCTGGACATATTTGGGGAGGAGCTGGGGTGTGGAGGAAAGAAGCCCTGGGATCTCCTACCTCAAGGCACGTCCAAAAAGCTGTGATGCTCACAGGGTCTAAGGAGTCACACATGGATGCAGAGACTCTTGACAATGTTCTGCCTGTTGGAACCAGAAAGCAGGAGTTCAGCAGTTCTATCTGCCTTAAAAGGAGAAGGAGAAAGAAAATCTATACAGAAGGGTAGCTCCATTGTTGGAAATGGCATTGCTGTGTGGGTTGTCCTTTGGGTAACTCAACAGCTGAGATGCTTGTCAGGCTCTTTGGTGAGATCTTTCTGAGGAGGCTATTTGCCCAGATGAGGGAAACTCAGCAAGATCTGAGGGTAAGTCACATTAGATCAACTGGGGGATTAGGAAGGGAAATGACTAAGCTGAGAAAAGGAAATAACCCACAATACAGTTAGTTAAGCTTTCTCAGACATAAACATGCAGAGATGAGTGGTACGGGTTGGGGAGGCATCTTTGCTCCACACAGTCGTTCAGGAACTCAGGCTCTTCCCATGGTCACTCCATCATGTCTTAGAAAATTGTCTTCCTCTGTGTGGTCAAAGCTGGTTTGTGAAACCTCTGAGATTCAAGTGAAACTGGCTGAACACTACCTGGAAACGGCCTTCTCACCATCAGCAAGACCTCATTTAGATGGTCACTCCAAGCCACAGCGCTGCTGGGAATTGTCTTCTTTAGCTCAGTTGACATTTGTTCAGTTCATCTCTGCTGCTGTGGAAGAACTGGGCACCTAGCAGTCTCCTCTGCAATGTGTGGGTGTGCTGCTTGCACCAGGAAGCTTGGGGAGACTTCTAGAATTTGTAAGACACTGCATGAAGGTCCTGACATTTGGAAGCTTAGCAAACGGGGAGCATGCTGACCATTGCCCTATTAGACAAGAGGCAGAAACCTCCCCAGCAGCAGAATCCACACCATATGACCTTGAAACTAATGTATGAAAGGTCTCTTCTAATCTACTCTCCTCTTGCCTTGAGCCTAAATTCCTAGATGAGGAGCCCTATATAAAAACAAGGAGACTAAAAGAGTAGGCACAGCCCCAGACCTGTTGCATATCATTCCACTGAAGATCAAGCCTAGGCAGGCAGTTCAGGACAATCCTTGAATCGCACGTCAGAAAGAGGTTTTCCATTAGCCTGCTCAGGATGTTTTTACTTTCTGAGTGTGACCAGAAAATTTTGGGATATGCCCTGGTGGGAGGAGAAGCTGGAGGTGGGGATGGACGCTGTTGCAAGGCTATGATGGTAAATAAACAAAACTCTTCTGTTTGCCCCTCATTTAGCTTAGTGCAACCAATATACCTGCTAAAATACTTTAAATGTCTTTAAGCGTTTCTCCATTTTACTGCCAAAATAGGCTCAAGTACATTAGGTGTGGTGGGGAAGAATTCTTATCTATAACCCAAAGTAAGGCAGGGATTTTCACCCACTCCAGAATTCCTAGTAGGAAACAGGCAGGAGTAGATTTATATCATTTTACTGTTCCATAATTTTTATAATGTTGCCAATTAGCTTTTTAGGAATGGTGCAATTATTATTTACAAATATATGTAAATTTTATTTACATATATAAATATATATGTATATAATGCCTCTAAAACATTAAAGGTTGTAATAGTAATTTCTCAACACAAAAACTTTATTAACAGTCTCCTGAAATTCTGATGTTCTTAAACACACATCTCAACTGACACCATTAAAAGTCATACCCCTCCCCATCCCCCCAATAAGTCATACTCAAACCAAAACAAAAAAAGCCAAAAATTTGTTATTTAATCTCTGTCCTATTTTAAACTTACTAATTAATGTTTGCATTTTGGATTATATTCAATATAACATTCAATTTGGTTTCGAAGTTTTTAGCCACTATTTGAACTGTTTTCAAATTGTAATCTTACAGAAACGAATGGATTGAATAATTATTTTGTTTTTACTTCTGGTAATGTGCATTCACTATATATATATGAATTTTAACTATGTAATGTTAGGCAAACTTCCTCATTATTGATTTTCCAGGCACGGTGGGGAAAAGCAGCTCTATATAATGGTTTTTTCTTTAGCTGTGAAAATTTACTGAGCGGTGTTAAAAGTCACTGTTATTTCTGTTAAGAAGGTATCTAAAATGTTTTTGAAGCTATGGAATTATGTGCCTTTAGCAAAAATAAACCCTTAGTCTCTTTTACTTAGTGTAGTTCACATTATTTTTTTATGAATAAATGTAAATGCTTTTTGGAGCTAGACCACATAATGACCACCACACAAAATGCTATTATTTCCTAACCAACTTGTTTTCCTGCATGTGCAGTTCACTGTTTAATCATGGATTATGTCATATGTAATTATGGCACTGGAGTTTTGCAGCTGAGAAACTAGGAAGGATTAGAATAAACATAGAAATTGATGAAATGAGGATTTCATGCATCGGAGGACATTTTGAGGGGATATTAAAGAAATGTGTGTCAGGAGGTGTTTTAAGACCATGTGTGTTATGGGCGTTGCATGTAGTTTTCCTCTCCTTGAGGCCATCTGAAGGGAGTTGGTGTTGATTGTTTTGACTGCCCTATAGTAATGCTCCTGATCCTGCTGATTTTCACCATGGGGACCTCACTGGCATTGGCTGAGTAGAGACTGTCACAAACCGGATCCCACGGACCTGGGGAAGGGATTTGAGCCAACTTGAGGAAACATCTGATTCTTCTTTTGTAAATGTAGATGGAAACTAAACTGTGGTGTTGTTTAAGGGCTCAGAATGTTAGATGGCCAACAGTGAAGGATGTGAGGCATTAAATCTGTTGCATGCTGCAGTGACCACAGGAGCAATCTAGAGACAAAAAGGTATCAGGACATAGGGGAATTTACTTCTACTTCTAAGTGCGAGATTGTGGACACAGCACATTATACTTAATCTCAATGATCATAGGTAAATTAGTTTACCTTTAAACATCACTAACTTTTGTTGCTTATCCTTAGCAGCAAAACATTACACAATTTGATTGTTGGGTAAGTTCATTTATCTTTATTGCAGTTGGAAGAGGAGAAAGGTCTTGTGGTATGGCGAATGCATTAGAAGCATCTTTATATTTTATAAAGCACTATTCTCATTTTTTTTTTAGTTCAAAACAACCTATATTGGCTTGCATATTCCTTATTTCTTCTTAAAGCTATATTTTCAACCATATTTGTCAAAATCTCCTTTTTTAAGAAACTCCTATATTTGTTCATGGAAATGAGACTTGACTCAGTTTTTCCCACTCCCAATACTCACTATACAAATGAAAGTAATACTAAGAAGTGATTGAAAATAAAGAAAAAATTGCACTTTTTTTAAACATAGGATGTGAGTGGCTAAAGGTCTCTGGAGGCTGATTTTGATAGAGTAAAGGTGAAAGAACACAGTTCAGCACATTAAAAATGAAAGGACATAGAAGCTGTAGGGGTAGACCATTTGTTTTATCATTATAATAAAGAAATAAAGAAAAACTCCTTCAAACCTAGGAGAAGAAAAGGAGTTAAGAAAGATTTTGTTTTGGTTGCTTCTTTTTAAAAAGTGTATGTAGAGCCTGTAAACATTTGGAGATACTGGGGAACTTAATGGGGTGAGAAAGTCAATGAAGATAAGAAATTAGGAGTAGATGCAAATCTTAGTAAGTTCACTGAAATGGTGAACTTGTGGGAGGGATTATTCATTTTAATAGAAGGAAATAAATACTTTCTTTTGAGATTAAAGTTAAGAATTAGAGGATGCCAGTGGTGTAAAGGTTTTTTCATCTTAATGATGATAGATATTTTCAATATGTTCACAGATTTCCAAAAGAATTAAAAACTGCTCTTTGGATGAGGGCCCTTATGGACTTCCCAGACTCCTTGACCAGGGAAGGGGTTAATTTTTGGAGTCAGGTGAAACTTCTTCCAGGTGGAGCATATGACTCACAACTCAGCCTCGATGCCCAGCTTTTGTCAACATCACCTGGCCACCATGCAGTCCTCTACAACACTATAGCATCTGTCAATGATGGATCACCTTGGAGACCTTTCATATTTGAAAACTCACCTTGTACTCTACCATTAGTGGAGCCCAGCTCTCCCCTCCTAGAGTCCTCTTTAAGTTCCACCTGAAGTCAGCCTTTAAGAGTTTTCCCCATGTGCCTCAGATGTCCCTGTGTCCTCTGAACTCCATGGAAGAAATGATTTTTCGAAGCACTTTTCACTTGGTGTTTATGGGGGATGTTTGAGAACAGCACTCCAACATTTTCTTCCTGCCACAGAAGCCTCCATTTCAGTCTTTAATCTCTTATTCCCGGCTTTCTTTTCTATAGACTGGAGTGGATGTCAGGCTAATGAGTGCAAAACTGGGCTCACATAGTCTTAGCCTGACGAGCACCCACTCAGACCTGGACTTTCTTGACTGCCAGGAATGTCGAGCCACTAACAAAATCCACTGATTATTTTGTTCTTGTTGACTAACAAGCAACCTTCTAAAGCACTTCCTTGGAGACTAAGTTTCTGGTGACAATATAAGCAGCAAATGTTTTGCTTGATGTTGGCTTGTCCTTAAAGTACATTACAGATCTGCAAACTTGAGAACATATCTCTAAACAAAAGTCTGAGCATCCATTTCAAAAACTAAGGCATCTTAGATATTATCAGTGACTCAGAAATCTCATCTACCCTATCTCTTCTTTAAGACCTTTTTCAAGTTCAAAAGAAGAAAAATAGCTCTGGCTTACCACCGAAGGCAGTTTGGCTCACTTTGCCAGGGGGAGATATATCAATAAGCCAGGTCATAGTTGATACCTGAGTGTGGCAGAGTTCCCAAGCATTGGAGGAGGGAAGTTGGCTGCAATCAGTGAGCCGAGAAGTGGGCTTTCAGCTCAGTGTGGCCATAAAATACAAACCGCAGCATAGTCAGGTGAGTGCTCTCTAAGCTGGGGCCCAGCAAGCCTCAGAAGCCTGGTGAGAGCCCCCCTACATTTCCCAGGGGGGAGCAGCACATGTGCACTGCAAAAGTCTACAAAATTTGGAGACTCGAAACAGGGTCACATGCCTGAGATAAAAATGCTTGGTCATAGGCTTGGTGAACACAGAGTGCAGACAGAAACCAGGGAGACAAGAATGACTGACTGCTTTTCCCTGAGGGTGCACTGGAGAGTGGGGAACATGATCTTTCAGCTTCAGAACTGGAGATTGGTGGCCACCATTTTCATTGTCATCCTCTAAAGCAGTGTGGAAAGCCTTCAGGGGACAAAAGCCACATAGAGCAACCTGGAGCTGCTTACACTGAGCCTGGCCCCTTGGCAAGGGGGTTGCAATTCTGCCTGGGGAAAGACACCTGAGTATCTGTGCAACAGGCCCCTTCTCCAGAAGATTAGCAAGAACATCCAGCTAAACCAAGATAACTAATCACACGGAACTGCAAAACTTCAGCACTAGGGGAAAATACTATATAGAATTCAGGTTTTTTCCTCAGGATTCTTGTCTTTCAATTTTAATTTTTTTCTTCTTCTTTTCAACTAATTTCTTATTTTATCAACTCTTTTTTTGTCTTTCTTAATTTTCATTTTTATAGTTATTTTCTATCCTTTCATTGTATTTAATTAATTTATTTTATTTATTATTTTAATTTTATTCTTTATATATATATATACACTTCATTGTATTTAATTTTATACATCTATATATACATAAATAAAATACACACATATATATAAAATTTTTCTTTCTTTACAATTTTGGAATCTAGTTTCTACTAACAAACAGACCAAAATACGTCCAGGATCTAGTGTATTGCTCTCTTCTGTTCACCTGTTTGATTATATTTTCTCTCTCTCTTTTTGTCTTCTTCTTCTTCTTCTTCTTCTTCTTCTTCTTCTTCTTCTTCTTCGTCTTTCTTTTTTTGTTTGTTTCTGGTCTCTTCTGATTTCTTTATTTGTTTAGTGTTCATTTCCCTGGAGTCACTGTTGCTATTTGAGTATTTTGTTCTCTCTTTCATCAATTCTCTAGACAGAATGACAAGACAGAACTCACCCCAAGAAAAGAGAACAAGAGGCAGTACTAACTTCCAGGGACTTAATCAAGATGGATATAGGTAAGAAGTCAGAATTAGAACTCAGAATAATGACTAAAAAGATACTAGCTGGGCTTGAAAAAAAAAAAACAACAACATAGAAGACACTAGAGAATCCCTTTCTGTAGAAATAAAAGAACTGAAATCTAAACAGGTGGAAATCAAAAAGTCTATTACTGAGAAGCAATAAAAAATGGAGCCCCTAACTGCTAGGATAAATGAGGTGGAAGAGAGAGTAAGTGATATAGAAGACAAAATGATGGAGAATAAAGAAACTGAGAAAAAGAGAAATAAACAACTATTGGATCATGAGGGGAGAATTTGAGAGATAAGTGATTCCATAAAGTGAAGCAATATTAGAATAATTAGGGTACAAGATGAAGAGGAAAGAGAGAGAGGGGCAGGAAGTATATTTGAGCAAGTTATAGCTGGGAACTTCCCTAATCTGGGGAAAGAAACAGACATTCAAGTCCAGGAGGCACAGAGAAAATCAATAAAAATAGGTCAACACCTCGACATATAATAGTGAAGCTTGCAAATTTCAGAGACAAAGACAAATCCTAAAAGCTTCTTGAGACAAGAGGTCCTTAACCTACAAGGGTAGAAACATAAGGTTGACAGCAGACCTATCTACACAGACCTGGCAGGCCAGAAATGGCTAGCATGATATATTTACAGTGCTAAATGAGAAAAATATACAGCCAAGAATACTTTATCCAGCAAGGCTGTCATTCAGAATACAAGGAGAGATAAAGAGCTTCTAGAACAAATAGAAACTAGAAGAATTTATGATCACTAAACCAACCCTGCAAGAAATATTAAATGGGATCTTTTAAGTGAAGAAAAAGCCCAAAAGTAACATAGACCAAAAAGAAATAGAGACAATATACAGAAATAGACACTTTATAAGTATTACAATGGCACTAAATTTACATCTTTCAATAGTTACTCTGAATGTAAATGGGCTAAAAGCCCCAATCAAAAGACACAGGGTATCAGATTGCATAAAAAAGTAAGATTGATGGATATGCTATCTACAAGAGACAAATTTTAGAACCAAAGACACCTCCCAATAGAAAGTGAGGGGGTAAAAAGCCATTTATTGTACTAATGGACATCAAACCAAGCTGGGGTAGCAATCCATACATCAGACAAATTAGATTTTAAAGCAAAGACTGTACTGAGAGTTGAGGAAGGACACTGAATCATAATAAAAGGTCTACACCAACAAGAAGATCTAACAATTATAAATAATTATGCCCCTAACTTGGGAGCAGCAAATTATATAAACCAACTAATAGCAAAATTAAAGAAACACATTGATAATAATATAATATTAATAGGGAGCTTTAACACCCCACTCACAACAATGGACAGATCATCTAAGGAAAAGATCAACAAGGAAACAAGGGCTTTGAATGACAGACCCAGCCAGATGGATTTCACAGATGTATTTAGAGCATTCCATCCTTAAGCAACAGAATATACATTGTTCTCAAGTGCACATAGAACATTCTCCAGAATAGATCACATACTGAGTCTCAAGTTAGGTCTCAACTAGTACCAAAAGATTGGGATCATTCCCTGCATATTTTCAGACCACAGTGCTTTGAAACCAGACCTCAATCACAAGAGGAAATTTGGAAAGAATTCAAATATGTGGTGGTTAAAGAGCATCCTACTAAAGAATGATTGGGTCAACCAGGAAATTAAAAAAATTAAAAAATGCATGGAAACAAATGAAAAAGAAAACACAACTGTTCAAAACCTTTGGGATGCAGCAAATGTGGTCCTAAGAGGGAAGGATATAGTAATACAAACCTTTCTCAAGAAAAAAGAAAGGTCTTAAATACACAACCTAATCTTACACCTAAAGGAGTTGGAGAAAGAAGAGCAGATAAAGCCTAAACTCAGCAGAAGAAGAGAATTTATAAAGATTAGAACAGAAATCAATGAAATAGAAACCAAAAGAACAGAACAGATCAATGAAACCAGGAGTTGTTTCTTGGAAGGAATTAATAAGATCAATAAACTCTTAGCCGGACTTATCAGAAAGAAAAGAGAAAGGACCCAAATAATTAAAATCATGAATGAAAGAGACAGATCACAATCAACACCAAGGAAATAAAAATAATAATAAAGACATATTATAAACAACTATATGCCAACACATTGGGCAATCAGGAAGAAATGGATGCATTCCTAGAAAACATATAAACTACCAAAACTGAAACAGGAAGATATAGAAAACCTAAACAGAACCATAACCAGCAAGGAAATTGAAACAGTAATAAAAAATCTCCCAACAAACAAGAGTCCAGGGCCAGATGCCTTCCCAGGGGAATGCTACCAAACATTTAAGGAAGGATTAATACCTATTTTTCTGAAGCTGTTCCACAAAATAGAAATGGAATGAATACTTCCAAACTCTTTGTATGAGACCAGCATTACCTTGATCCCAAAACCAGACAAAGACCCCACCAAAATGGAGAATTACAGACCAATATCCCTGATGAACACAGATGCAAAAATTCTCACCAAGATACTAGCCAATAGGAACTAACAGGACATGAAAAGGATTAGTCACCATGGCCAAGTGAGATTTGTTTCTCAGCTGAAAGCGTAGTTCAACATCTGCAAATCAATCAACGTGATACACTAATAAAAGAAAGCACAAGAACCATATTATCCTCTCAACAGATGCAGAAAAAGCATTTGACAAAGTAGAGCATCCTTTCTTAATTAAAACTCTTTACAGTATAGGGATAGAGGAAGCATACCTCAATATCATAAAAGCCATTTACAAAAGCCCACTGCCACATTCTCAGTGGGGCAAAACTGAGAGATTTCCCCCTGAGGTCAGGAAGACAGGGATTTCCCTCTCACCACTGTTGTTCAACATGGTACTAGAAGTCCTAGCCTCAGCAATATAACAACAAAAAGAAATAAAAGACATTCAAACCAAAGAAGTCAAACTCTCTCTCTTTGCAGACGATCTGATACTCTATGTGAAAAACCCCAGAAAGTCCACCAAATTGCTAGAACTTATATGGAAATTTAGCAGTGTGGCAGGATATAAAATCAATGCACAGAAATCAGTTGCATTTATATAGACAATGAGACAGAAAAAATATAAATTAAGGAATTGATCTCTTTTACAATTGCACAAAACATAAGATAGGTAGGAATAATCCTAACCAAAGAGGCAAAATATCTGTACTTTTAAATCTATAGAACACTCATGAACGAAATTGAGGAAGACACAAAGAAATGAAAAAACGTTCCATGCTCATGGATTGGAAGAACAAATATTGTTAAAATGTCTGTGCCACCCAGAGCAATCTATACATTCAATTCAATCCCTGTCAAAATACCATAATTTTTCACAGAACTGGAATCCTAAAATTTGTATGGAACCAGAAAAGAGCAAATGGCCAGAGGAATGTTGAAAAAGAAAACCAAAGCTTGTGTCATCACAATTCCGGACTTCAAGCTCTATTACGAAGCTGTAATCATCAAGAAAGGATGGTACTGGCACAAAAACAGGCATAGATCAATGGAACAGAATAGAGAACCCAGAAATGGACCCTCAACTCTATGGTCAACTAATCTTCGAATAGCAAGAAAGAATATCCAATGGAAAAAAGACAGTCTCTTCAACAAATGGTGTTGGGAAAACTGGACAGCCACATGCAGAGGAAAGAAACCGGACCATTTTCTTACACCATACACAAAAATAGACTCAAAATGGATGAAAGACCTAATATAAGATAGGAGTCCATCAAAATTCTAGAGAACATAGGCAGCAACCTCACTGACCTCGGCCCCAGCAACTTCTTGCTATACATGTCTCCAAAGGCAAGGGAAACAAAAGCAAAAATGAACTATTGGGACTTCATCAAGATAAATCTTTTGCACAGCAAAGGAAATAGTTGACAAAACCAAAAGATTAGGAGAAGATATTTGCAAATGTCTTATCAGATAAAGGGCTAGTATCCAAAATCTATAAAGAACCTATCAAACTCAACACCTAAAGAATGAATAATCCAGTCAAGAAATGGGCAGAAGATATGAAGAGACGTTTCTCCAAAGAAGACATACAAATGGCCAAAAAACACATGGAAAAGTGCTCCAGATTACTCGGCATCAGGGAAATACAAATCAAAACCACAATGAGAGACCACTTTACACCAGTCAGAATGGCTAAAAATAACAAATCAGGAAACAACAAATGTTGGGGAGGATTGAAAGAAAGAGGAATCTTCTTACACCACTTATGGGAATGCAATCCTGTACAGCCACTCAGGAGAAGAGTATGGAGGTGCCTCAAAAAAGTTAAAAATAGAGCTACCCTATGGCCCAGCAATTGCACTATGGGGTATTTACCCCAAAGATACAAATGTAGTTATCCAAAGGAGCACCTACATCCCAATGTTTATAGCAGCAATGTCCACAATAGCGAAACTATGGAAAAAGCCCAGATGTACATTGACAGATGAGTGGATTAAGAAGTGATATATAGGGGGGCCTGGGTGGCTCAGTCGTTAAGTGTCTGCCTTTGGCTCAGGGCATGATCCTGGCATTCTGGGATCAAGCCCCACATCAGGCTACTCCGCTGGGAACCTGCTTCTTCCTCTCCCACTCCCCCTGCTTGTGTTCCCTCTCTCGCTGGCTGTCTCTCTCTGTCAAGTAAATAAATCTTAAAAAAAAAAAAAGAAGTGATATATATATTCAATGGAATGTTACTCAGCCATCAAAAAAATGAAATTTTGCTATTTACAATGACGTGGATGGAACTAGAAGGTATTATGAAGTCAATCAGAGATTGAGAATTATCATATGACTTCAATCATATGTGGAATTTAAGAAATAAAACAGAGGAGCATGGGTGAAGGGAGGGAAAAATAAAATAAGATGAAATCAGAGAGGGAGACAAACTGTAAGAGACTCTTAATCATAAGAAACTAACCTAGGATTACTGGAGGGAGGGTGGTGGAGGATAAGGTAATTGGATGATGGACCTTAAGGAGGGCATGTGATGTAATGAGCACTGGGTGTTATATAAGACTGATGAATCACTAAATTTTACCTCTGAAACTGTTAATACACTATATGGTAATTAATTGAATTTAATAAATATTTTAAAATTAAAAAAAATAAAAATAAAAAGTATTGGAAGGGTGTAATAGATAATCAATACTTTTAATCAATACTTTTAAAAGTGATTTTCACAAAAGGTTTGACTACTATTCAAACACATTCAAAAATAATTTTATAAGAAAGTTTACTTGGGGCGCCTGGGTGGCTCAGTCATTAAGCGTCTGCCTTTGGCTCAGGGCGTGATCCCAGAGTCCTGGGAAGGAGCCCCACATCGGGCTTCCCCGCTGGGAGCCTGCTACTTCCTCTCCCACTCCCCCTGCTTGTGTTCCCTCTCTCACTGGCTATCTCTCTCTCTGTCAAATAAATAAATAAAATCTTAAAAAAAAAAAAGAGAGTTTACTTAACATGTTTAATCATTTCTGAGTACCCAAATATCCTAAGCCAAACTACAAGGAGTTTCCAAAAATTTAATTTGGTTTTATAATTTTAATTCACATGTTTGTTTCTTTGTAATCATTTTAGTCTTTAAAAAAATGAACTCGAGGTGGGTCTGTGTGGCTCAGTTGGTTAACCATCTGCTTTAGGTTCAGGTCATGATCCCAGAGTCCCAGAATTGAGCCCAGCATCAGGCTCCCTGCTCAGCAGGGAGTCTGCTTCTCCCTCTCCCTGTACTCCTCCTCTGCTTGTGCTCTCTCTCTCTCACTCACTTTCTCTCAAATGAATAAAAAAAAAATCTTAAAAAAAATGAAATCTAAAATGTAGTTTTCTATCTATAAGTTAGCAACAATGCAAATAGATTACCTCTGAAATCATGTTTCTTATCTATATTACTTAATTCAAAGCATTCTAAACTTTGA
This sequence comes from Ursus americanus, assembly GCF_024610735.1. NCBI lineage: Eukaryota > Metazoa > Chordata > Mammalia > Carnivora > Ursidae > Ursus > Ursus americanus. The sequence goes on from NC_142135.1 coordinate 75,995,553, forward strand.
GGGGTGGTTATATTTGCCTTTTGATAGTGCATTATTGTAACTTAGGTAAGGTGTTTTTCTAATCTTGTGGTTATATACATGTATTTTTACTTCCAAATCACTTGCTCCCAATTCACTATTGAAATATTTGACTTTCCTTCATATTGAAAACATCCGGACTCTCTGAAGGACAGTAATAAAATATAAATCTCTCAATGAGAGTAATGGTACAGCTTTTAGTCTTTGCAAACACTAAAAGCCTCATTAAAAGCATATAAGCCATATGTAAGCTTCATTCTTAATTATTTTGCTCATTATTTTAATTTTTACTGCATAGTCATTAATTAGAAATTTCAGAACTTGGCAGCTGCAACATATGCACCATTAAGACTTTTAACAGCACATTCTATTTTGTTTCTTACTCAAATTATCTGAAAGGTCAGATATTATTATCCATTTCCTAAAAGATAGAGAAATACATACTGTTTGTTTGTGCCTAGAACCAATAAGTACTTTTTAGCATTTCCAAAACCCAATATACTCCAACATAACCTTAGAAATTTGCAATTCAATGGAACTGAATTTGGGATATGTTTTTATTCAGTACCATAGAAACCATAACTCACCAAGATGGTGTTTACTGAAACAAATTTGTTAATTCTCTGTGCTCATGATACTAGATATATTTGCAAGTTATAAATTTTTTATCATTCCTTAATTGTTTGAATGATAATTTGTTGAGTGACTTCTAATATTAAAAAAGTTAATATAGAAATGATTGAATACCCTCACAAATTAATTGTGATTTATTGCCCATGAATTAAATGCAATCATTTTCTCTAAAGAGATACTTCAAATGGTAGGAGGTAAGGAAAGCCATTCAACTTCATAAAGTCGTTTTTCCAAAATATAATTTGGTTAAAATTCTTTTACTTTCAAATTATATCTAGTTTTACATAATTGATGGAATGACAATGGCATTTGTTGTTTTTGTTTAGTGATACACTAAAACTAAGTTATCATGGTACAGAATCTATTCCTTATGGAATTTAGAAGCTAATTAGTGAAGAATGGAGAGCAGGTATCTACATAAATCAAGTAATAAATCTGCCCAAATAGTTTGTCTTCTAATAATATAATCAAGGAAGAACAAACATATTTTGATCTGTAAGTACCAAAGTCAGTATTTCCAAGATTACCTGTAGCAAAGGTTTGTAAACTGTTTCCTTAAGGAGCCAGATAGTTAATATTTTAGGCTCTGTAAGTCATGTGGTCTTTGTCAACACTTCTCAATTCTGTCCTAGTGAGACAGCTGTCTGTAGCCAGAAAGTAGCAATACACAATGTGTGAATGAATGGGTGTGGGTGAGTTTCAATAAAACTTCATCTACAAGAAAAAAGGTCATCTTTACACCTCCTAATCCTGACTTGTCTTTGTCTTCTCTAACACTAGATCCTCTTCCTCCATTTTCCTCTCAAATCTGGGACTTGTTCAAAGCTCAATCTCCTCTTACTCTCTCTTTACTCTTCACTTTCTCCCTGGGCAACTTTATTTATTCTTATATCCTTACCTACCACCAGAGTGGTCTTTCTTCAATAATCATCTGGACTTTAGAAGTAAATTCTTAATTTCACTACTAGTGGTAGCACCACTACTACTATTTCTATTGCTACTATTATTACACCTGCCATTTCTACCATCCATTTCCTCCTGTATTTATGATAGTATCTGACCTACTGAGCTTTCTTTATTGCTCACATATCAGGGAGGTAAGAACCAGTCATGCACCTACTTTACAAATGATGACTTTTACTTAAGAGAGTTTAAGTGACTTAGACAAATATCTATAGCTAAAAAGTAGTACAACCAGCGCTATAAGTCAGCTAATTCTAGGGATCATATTCATAAGTGACTAATAAGTGGTTTAAATATTTCATTTAACCTTAATCTCCATTTGTAAAAATATTCTAAGAGGTCCCATCTCAGTTGGTGAAATGAAATTCATAGTAATTGAAAAGGGAATAATTTATTTTTTTTCTAATTTGGTTTTTAGTACCAGGTGAATTATTGTAATCTCTGAGAAGATTATAGATTATCCTAAATTATGAATAACCCTAAAATGTGTGTGTATGTGCACATGTGTGAAAAGAGAGCAGAAAATTTTGATAATGCTAGAATATTTAATGAAGAACTCTGGGTTGTTTGGAGGAAGAGAACAGAAAATCCTTGGGCCAATACACAAGAAAAGAAAAATGTCGTGGACATGTGTTGGAAAACTTGGTAAAATTGGATGAAATGGACTTCCAAATAAATTTCAATTACCAAGATAAATACGAGGGAAAAAATAATGAATCGACAGAAATAATAAGCCTACCAGAATAATTAATCTAATGAATTTACTGATGACAAGAAAGTAGATTCTTTAAGGTTGTTATTTTGTTTTTGTTTTTGTTTTTTTTTAATGACAATGGAGATAGATTTTTACTCCATTTTCAATCCCATATTTGTATCTGCTTTTGTTCGAACAGGATATTTTTGAGAGAATGAAGATAAAACTAACATGCATTCATTTGCTAAAGAAATTATACATACAATCTTGATCTCATTTGGCAACATTAACTCACTTCCTAGGGTGCCTGGGTGGCTCAGTCATTAAGTGTCTGCCTTTGGCTCAGGTCATTATCCCAGGGTCTTGGGATCGAGCCCTGCACTGGGCTCCCTGCTCAGCGAGAAGTCTGCTTCTCCCTCTCCCACGCCCCCTGCTGGTGTTCCCTCTCTTGCTATGTCTCTTTCTCTGTCCAATAAATAAATAAAATCTTTGAAAAAACAAAAAACAAAAAAAACCCCAAAAACTCACTTCCTGGGCAACAAGGTCACAGATGTGAAATTAACAGGTTAATGAGATCAACATACTGTTGGTGTGAAGATGAAGAGAGAAGGGGAATGCCAAATTATGCAGCTCTGTTGACACACATATTTATTGAATATTCTCTTCAAAATAAAGGGCAGAATAATACCCGAGCCAGAGTATCAAGCAGTGTTAGTCTCTGTTCTTTGCTTCCACTCTCTCAACTAAGGAAGAGTTCGGACTGTGTGTTCCACGACCCTGACTCCAATCTCCAGTCTGAAACTTCACTGGTTAGTGAAGATCCTACTGCTGTTCTGCCATCACATCCAAGAATGCATGCCCAAAGCACAACTCAGCCGTAGTGCACAAATCAGCATTTTTTTGTTTACTCCTTTTATTTATGTTCTAATCACCATTATTCTCCTGGTCGTCCAAAAACCTGGTGGACCTGATATGGACTGAGTTATAGGAGGGAGACGGGCGGATGAACTGTTTTATCACAGGCTTCCCTGAGCTGTGGTTACAGCCTCTCCTGAGCAACAAGCTGTATGTTCAGGAGCTCAACCTAGAGCAGTGGCTGGCTTTCATCTTTGTTTGTTTCACTTCCCTTTTTCATCACATTTACAGTCCTGGACTTGCACCTTCCCAAAACAGTATCAACACTTTAATCCTGTCCTTAGGCTCTAGGTTCTTGAGGACCTGACCTAAGATTGTAGGTTTTTGATCTATGGCTCCCAGTCAAGTCTGTATATCAGTAGCCAAAATCGAATTTCTGTCCTGGAATTAGTTCCAATGATTGCTTAATTTCTTTCTTTCCTCAGCAACTCAAGTATTGCCTCAATTTAATGATGGATAGCTTGTGGTCATCTGAATACGTTTGTTCTAGGGAGGTAGGTAAGTGCTTCATTTCCTGCTGATTAGATTCCAGAAGCATGAAACTTCATGCAAACACTCAATTTTTAATTTTCCTTTTTTTCTTCTATTTCTGCTTGGAATTTGGCTAATTTCTACGTGAGATCATCTCAGATTCCTCTAATCATTTCCTTTGATGGATATATAATTCATTGCATTTTATATGTGCATTTAAATAGACCATAAAAAACAGCATATACTTGGTAGAAAGATCTGTGTTTAAATTCTAACTTCCTACCGAAATGTGTGACTCAGACAAGTTAATAGACTTGTCAAAGGCTCATATTTTTATATTTAAACAATGGTTATAAGTTATACATCTTATATGATTGATGTGAGAATTAAATTAACAATGCCTATAAGTATCCAGTAAATGAGAGGAATTTAGCAAACTTAGAATAAATAGTGGTTTTTGTTGTGATATCCCAAGAGATATAACAGGTCAAATCCTTTTCAATAAGTAGGTTCCCAAAGGAAGCATTGTTAGAAATATGATATGTGTAATTAATAAATCTAATTATCAATCTCTATTCAAATGGTTATTTTTTTCCAATGGAGAAGAAATGCTTGTATGAAATAAAAACAAGGCATGCATTAAAGAAAAAAATAAAAGTATTTGAGGTGATCAGACAGTAAGGTATCTTAGGAGGAAGGAAGGAATACAATTTACTAAATTAGTTTGGTTAGGAGTTGATAAAAAGACATGATATAGAAGAATGAGGAGTGCATTGTTTATAATTTAATAAAAGAGGCACTTATGTGGCATAAAAACAGAAAAAATGTAGCCAGTTCTTGCAACAGACTTTGCTTAAGAAATGTTTATATTCTTTGTTCAAAGTCTTAAAATTTATTATACAGACAGCACTGAAATAGTTAAATTAGGTAAAGATTTAATTTTGAAGACACTATTCACCCTTATTCTATGAGGCTTTTGTTTGGTGTATGGTTTATATTAGTTGCTGAATTTTTTCTAATGTCATTTCTGCTCTGGCAAGGGCTGATATTTTTCTCTCTCCTCCTGGATGGTCTTTGCTTTTTTCCTCTTCACCTTCAATTTCATTACAGAGCTTTGCACCCTGGTCTGCTTTATGTTTATTTGGCTTCAAATATAAAACATGTCATATGAATTCCAGAAATGAAACAATTTTCTTCTGCTAGTTACTACGAAGTCTCATCTGTTGCCATTATAATTTCTTTAATAAAAAGTGGGAAGAAAAGGAAAAGTTGATTTTAATACATATCAGCTGATACTCCTCCAATTCTACCTTTTATGGTAAAAGTTTAAGAACATTAATTAGATATTACACTATCGAACAATCAGTTAAAAACTGTCCTTGACAACCATTATTTTTTTCCGATCTCAATTCTGTTCACATACTCAGTTGAAATGTACAGATGGGGTCTTAAGCCCATTGCACCTCATATGGATATGAAATATAACAAGTATATTATTTTGCAATCATTTTTCTCCACACCTGTCACCTGCAATAGACTATAGTCTCTATGATAAGAAACAATACCTTTTTATCTTTACTCACCTTCACCTAATGTATTACCCATTTCCTTTGCAGGCACTTCGCAAATAGTTGTTGACTGACTAACTGACTTAATTAAAAACATATAGCATTGTGGCTTTAAAGTATAAAACATTATTCTGCAGTTTACTAGATAAGACCATTGAAGATGGGCTTTTCCTGTAAGAGTAGCTTAGGTTGCCTGTATTTTGAATACTATGCAAAAACAAGAAAAGCATATTAAATGCTATTTTTCTGAAATTTTAAAACTTTTTTTATGCATACAAGTTATTTTTTATTAAAAATCTTACAATAATGGTCTAAGACTTTTAAAAAAGATTTATTTATTTGAGAGAGAGAGAGAGAAAGCACAAGAGAAAGTGAAAGCACAAGTTGGGGAGGGCCAGAGGGAGAGGGAGAAGCAAGCTCACCACTGAGTAGGGAGCCCAACTCTGGCTTGGCTGGCTCCCAGAACCTTGGGATCATGACCTGAACCAAAGGCAGACACTTAACCGACTGAGCCACCCAGGTGCCCCACAGGCTAAGATTTAAATAACATAGATACGGTGGTTCCAAAGTGAGCATCTTATTTCATATTATAGCTGCCATGTTTTCTTATTTTTAAATAGATCCTCATACATTAGAATTGGATTATTTATTTTTAAACAAACACACCAAAAATGTTTTTGGCGTGTTCATTTATTTTTATTCCTCTCCATCAATATGTAATCTATGAGTTTGGTTACATTTATTTGGGAGGTGTACAATGGTATGGGATCAAATCATTTAAGTATTTTTGCCTTAGCTGGACTAAATCACTCTCCATACCTGTGGATGGTGTGAGTACATTATGCCTCAAACACTTCACTCCCCAGGAGCAGATCATTTGCTTTATTCATGAAGAAGATCAAATCCATTAAGTGTCACTTATTAGAATACTGTAGAAAAACGCCTTATCCATCTATGGTTATTAACATTATTAATATCTGGAGTAAAATAAAATGCATTTTTTTTCTAAATGAACTATTTCAAAAACATCAGTCATTTAGAATCAGATTTAGGTATTCAGTGGTGAGTTCAGTGAGGGTCGACTCCGTTGCTGAAAAAAAATCACTGAATTTTAGAGATGATGAATACTCTATAAACTGCAAAGAAGACAGCTACTCTGGACTGAAGAGCTCTGCAGTGTAGTCCTCTAGCTGAGCCCAAATCAAAACCAAACCAAGCCAAACCAACTACCTAGCCTAATCTAACCTGACCTAAAACAAACAACAAATAGGTAACTAAGAATTGCAACACGTTGCAGCAATGGCAAGTTGTAGCAAACAAATGGAACACATCAGGAATTTTAAGTGTCATCCAGAAAAATTTTGAGGACCCAAAGGGTTTGTAAGTATTTGACCTTAGCAAATAACAATTCTCAATTGACATTAAGAGAAGACACAGAAAATGTGATTCTTCAGAAAGTACCAGTGAGTGTTTAATTTTGTTTTTTGACTATTATTATTCTCTATATAGAATAATTCCAAATAGAAATTGGTCTAAACTTGTATATTTCATATTGTGAATACTAACATATTTTTCAATACAATAAAGTGAATATTCTGTTTCACTGGTAACACAATGTAGGTAGAGATTATTCTTTTGAAAATGGCAGAAGAGAATTTTTGCTACTTTAAATTATTAAATTGTCATCAAACCAAACATATTAAAGGATTCTGTCAAAGTAGAAGTCCTCAGCTACACCATAGACAGTCTTGGCTTCGTCTAAAACACTGACTCATAAAACAAGGTGGAGACATAGTAAACAGGTAATTGGTTTGTGAAAGTCCCATGTTTAAGACATTTCCAAATGGCAAAATTTAGATTTACAACCTTAAGGAATGAATATAGGCTGTATTTAATAATTTATCACATAATTCTTCTTCATTGGAAATGCTTTTCAGATACCCGAGATTAATGTCAAGAAAAGATGTATACAGATATGAGTGGACAAGTGAATGGAGATGGATAGATAGACCAGACATGTGAATAGTTTCTGTTTGAAACAGACACATATATCTGGAAAAACTTTTTTAAAATTTAGAATGTCAGCACAAAGTGGGTTAGTGGGTTTTCTCTAAGTTTTAAGGTAGTAAGATAAAAGTGCAGAGTCTAGGGTAATATGGAATGGGTGTTCATACTTGACTTTGCCCATGCCCACTTTGTCCCAAATATCTTTGAGAAACAACACAAGTGTATATTTCATTAGTGATTATCCTAAGCCTCCCATATAACTATAAAAAGCCAACTTGAGATATTTAAATAATAGTAATTTTCTTGTCTAACTCAATATCTGTTTAATTTCTTTACACATATACACACTGAAGCAGGCTTTTATGTTACATATGATCATATGAATTCTTTTTAGTGTGTTTTAAATTTTGTTCTTTTTATGGTTATGTCCTTTCCTCTTGGTCTCCTCTCCCTCCCAATGCCATTTCTTTTCTGCCTCTTGCTAATCTGTATAATCACCTGTATATCCTTCAATATGCATTTGTAAGCATATAAGTATTTATGATCAGGGACTTTTTTTAGTTAATGAAGATTTCTTTAAAATGGCATCATACTAGACATATTTCCCCCATTTAGTTTTTGTTCTTCATCCTTAGAGTAAGAAACTTAATGGAAATCATTCCAACTCATTTATTCTAACTCATTCTTTTGAATGATTGCATGATACATCTTAATGCAGATGTATCAATGTATCCTAATCAAATCTTCAATTTATTAAAATTCATTTTGTTTAAAGTCTGTGCTATATAAAACACTCTTTTCCATATGTTCTTCACATTTCTGCCTTTAAATCTACGAGGTTGATTGTCAGAGTTAACTGAAGCATTTATTTTTTATTTTGTGAGTGTGAAATTTATTTGTGAAATAGCTTTAGCTTTTGGGCAGGTGAACCAGGCAGCCATTCCCCCCTCATCCAGTGGTCAATTTTCATAGGGTTCTACCATGTCCGGTGTAGTTTGTGAAATTGCCTGGGGACTTATTTCCATTCTACCTACCCAACATGTAAAAACAGAACATGAAGAACTTCTGCGAGAGGTTTCCATTGGACAGGCCTGGAATGGTACACATCATTTCCTTTCAGGATTTACTAGCTAAAATTTTCATCATTTGGTCACATCTACCTTCAGAGAGACTGAGAAATGTAGTTATTGTATATTCAGGAAGAATCCTATGAATATTTTTTCTCCTCAATACAGACTGGAACTTTATGAATCCATCTGATTTTCAGACTTCAACTTTTTTATTACATCATTTTAGTCAGTTAAAGAGAATTTTTTCCCTAATGTCTATTTAGTTATTGTATCTTCTCTTTTATTTTTTAATGATTTTATCTCTTTTAAATTTTGTTCTCTGAATTGAGATATTTCTTCCTCATTATAGATCTTGGTAATGACCCATTTTCTTTAATTATTTTTTTTTTGTCTTTTAGTTCTATGGCAGATGCTAAGGTGATATCCCATAATCTCTGCTATCTGATGTTCACATTCTGTATAATCCTTCCCTTGGGCAGGACCCAAGACTTATTTCTGACCAATAGGCTATAGCAGTGGTGAGGGGATGTCACTCTTCCTGGCCCTGAACGAAAAGCATGCCATCTTGGAGAGGTCCCATGACAGAAACCTGAAAGCAACCTCCAGACAACAGACAGCATGCAGCTGGGATCCTCAGTCCTACACATGTGAGGAAATGAACTTTGGCAGCAACCTGAGTTTGGAAATGCTTGGGTCTCCAGAGAATACAGACCAGCGAATACTTTCACTGCATCCTTGTGAGACCCTGAGTAGAAAACCCAGGTAACCATACCTGTAATCCTGACCCCTGGAAACTGAAGACAATGAATGAGGTTGTTTTAAACTGTCATGTCTCCATTGTTGTGCAACAAGTGAAAACTATCCATGTAGATTGAAAAGGGAGCTTCTTTTGTTTGTTTTAGGGCTTCTTTCTTTCTTTCTTTCTTTCTTTCTTTCTTTCTTTCTTTCTTTCTTTCTTTCATTTCTTTCTTCCTTCCTTCCTTCCTTCTTTCCTTCTTTCCTTCTTTCCTTCTTTCCTTCTTTCCTTCCTTCCTTCCTTCCTTCCTTCCTTCCTTCCTTCCTTCCATCCTTCCCTCTTTCTTTTTTTCCTTTCTCTTTTTCTTTCTGGTGCTGTACTTGAAAGTTAAGTACTTTATTTTAATTCATTTTACTCCTTTTTAAAACTAAGGATTTTATCTGAGTCCTATTTCTGTAATCCTTCATTCTGATTGATTGAAGATAGTTCTTGCTGATCTTCTTCAGATGGCCACTATGCTCCTCTGTTGCTAGCACAGGGGTGCTAGACAAGGTGGCTGCAATTCTCTAATAACAGGAATCCAGCTGGTATACAAGAAGATAAGGTACTCATTCCTTCCCCTCACCTGAGGTCTGACGGCAGGTTGTACCCCTGGGTTGAGGTACTTGGAGAAAATCTCTTTGCTCTACTATCTCCCTGTGACTCACAGATTCAAAGAGAGGCAATTCTTCACTACCATTTGACTCGCTCTTGCCTTTGGGGACACAGAGGGCTCGGAATGGTCAATATTTACCTCCTTTTATGGAGTCCACAGATGTTAGAAAACAAGAGATCTCTTCAGAATTAACTTCTTTTCTCATTGTTGAGATCCCATCCTGGTGGATGGACTCATGCATGGGTCCTTCACTGTATTCCTAATAGGACTCAAAACATCACTTTCACCCTCAGAGTCTAGTAGTCACTCGAAGGGGCAAGCCATATGGAGTTCATAGTACAGGGAAACAAGAGTTACTCAAGTGGCCATGTTTCCAGAATCTTCTTATAATTAATTCTCAATATTTCATAGTTATAAATTTCTTTATTTCCTGCATAATACACATATTATTATAAAACAAAATTAAAGAAATAAGCTTAGATAAAAAATTAAAAGTTAACTTTTCTCCAATATTAAGATTATTACTGCTAATATATTAGTATATGTATTCCATTTTCCCATGTTATTTCACATTTCTTATAAATTCAGGGTCATACAATATAGTCTTTTTTTCACTTAACAATACACAGTGTATGTTATCACATATTAATAAAGTTGTTCCTAAATGTATTATTTAATTTCCTCTATGTGTGATACTTAATTAAACAAATTTTTCATTATTTATGTCATCTCAATGTTTTATATTAATAATACTACAGTTAGTAGCTTTATAAATTCTCTTTATTACCTTTGGTTTTACTTAGAGAAATTGCTAGAGATGGAATTGCTGGAGCAAACTTATGTGCACAGTTTAAAGATAAATAAAAAAGTCTTTTATGATTGTTTTGGAAGAGATGGAGGAAAAGAAGAGGAGCTGAGATTGGAGAGGTAAGCAGAGGCCAGATTGTGATGAAACTACTGGGTCACAGTGAAGAGCTGGATTTTATTCTTAGGGTTTTATTGAATACCAGTTGAGGATGTGAGCAAGAATCTCTTCTGCACTTTTGAAAGAGCAATCTGGCTGTGGCATGGAGGACTACCTGTGGAGGGGCAAGAGTGTCAGCAAGGAGATCTATTTGGAAGGTATTGCGGCTAAGAAGTGAGGTGGGGTAAAACAGCCACTTTTCAGGTATATTTTGTGAGCATAGTTCTCTGATTGTACATAGGTCTGTGAGGAAATAAAGAATGAAGGATAATATATATACTGTGACCTAATCACTCAAAAGGCAGTATGCTGAGCTGCAAAATACTAAAACGGGCAGCATTTGGTGGGAAGGTCATGATTCAAGTGTTTTATTTTAGTTTTGTGAATTTTGACGTGACTTTGGACACATACATGGCAAATTGAACAGAACATGAGGAGAGAGGCCAGGACTAGAGGTGTACAATTTGTAATCATATTTACACCAAAATATAACATGGAGTCACAAAGGGAGGGAGTATCGGTTGGAAAGGAAAGAAAACCAAAGACTGAAGTCTAGGGTAATCCAAGATTTAGATGTGGGAAAGGAGGAGACAGCAAATCAGATTGAGAAAAAAAGTCCAGTGGAGTGGGAGGAAAAACAGGTGAGTGCTTCTTTCAGACCAGGTGGAAGACATTGGTTCCATTGAAGAATGAACAGTTGAAAGGTGATTCAGGTGTATTGATCAGCTCTTGAAAGCCTTTGTGGGAATGATTTTAGCACAGTGGTGGTGGAATAACTCTCATTAGAGTGTTTTATAGGAGATGAGACGGGGAGACAGTGACATAGACATCTCTTTAAAGGAATTTTGTTATGACAAGGAATAGAGAATAAGGTAGTCAAAGGAAGAGATTGAGGGGTTAGGGTATACTTTAAATAAATGAAAGCAATTTTATCATTTCTATCCTGCTGGGATGATTTGGAAAGGGGGTTATTGATGATGTAAGAGGGAGAAGAAGTAATTTCTGGAGCTACACTGTAAGAAGATAAGGGAAGATACAGAACCCACTTATAATAGACCTATTATTTTGAGATTGGAGGAGAGGTAGGTCTTCCAAATTAGCAAGGTTTGTACTTGGATGGTAGAAAGATGTGGTAATTATCTACTGTTTTCTCAGAGAAATGAAAATGAAGGTCACCTATGAGAATGAATAATGGAGAGGGGGTGCTAGAGTTTGGAGAAGACAAAAAAGAGGTGAAATAGTTCAGTCAGCACAGTGAGCAGCAGAGTTAGTAGATAAGCTTTTGAAGACTGAGGCATAGAGGGTTGGAGGCTGATGACCCACCTGAGATGGGAAGTACTAAATTAAAAGTTACATCACAAAGCACAGTTGCATATTTTTCCCAATCTTGTTAATTTTTATGTTTCTTGTAATTTGCTTTTTATTCTGAATAATACTTTACAAGTGAAAATTTTTTTGTTGTTCAAAACGGTGTGTAAATTAACGAAGTGAACTATCTAGAATTTAGCACATGCTGTGAAATGTTATTTTCTATAGTTTCTTTTATCTATTTACACATAATTCCTTTATTATAAAGCCATAAAATGAAAAGAGCCCTTCACATAGTACTAAAGATCAGTATGTGAACTGTGTGGAACCTACTAACATTATGAAGACTCTATATGTCTGTGGGGACTTGGCAGACCACATAAGGAGTAGCCCTGCATATGATGCTCACATAGGAGCTATTGCTGTGTGGATGTGAAATTCAGAGAACAAATACTTTGTGACATAAACTCAGATATCCTTCCTCTCCCCGACCCCCTGTCCATGTGTTAGAAGTTGAAGTGGATAGATCTTGATATTAGTGAGGTATTACAAAATAAGTGTATTGTTAATCCTCTCTATATTTTATGGACATTTAATCTTAATGATCAAGGGAATTTAAGAAGTGTGTGAGTGGTCATGGTTAGCTTCCTAGGATTTATCAAATTCAGGCTGAAGTTAAGTAGAAAGCAGAATTATGAAAAACATTTGATTAGGGGAAATTCCACTTAGAAGCCTGAGGGAGCTTAGTGTGAGCAAAGGCATGTAGGTGAAAATGAGCAGAGCTTGTGCAGACACAAAGGAAATCATTTGCATGAGATGAATTGTCTGGAACAGTGGAGATAAAGTTTTAGTACCAGAGTTGTAATCAGGACTTTTCTTCCTTGTGTGGACGTGGTTGGTTTCCTCATTTGTGAAATGGAGGGACCGTAGTGAAGACAATGTTTAAGGTTTCTTACAGCTGGAAGGAGATGGGGAGGATCAGAAGGCTTATCCTAAATGATTTGAATAATCTCAGGAAGGTTGGTTTTTAAAATTTTTTTGTAAACGGAGTGTATTAAAAATCAGTATTGGTATATCTGTTAAAAGTGAATCATCTGAAACTTATTTAACATTTATATTTTGAAAACAAAAATTTTTGCACCTGTAATTTTTACCTTTCTATCATTGTGTGTGTGTGTGCATGCCATGTGTGTACTTCTGCATTTTATTTTCTTTCACAATGGCTTTGGTGATATTATCAAATACTATATTTTGTTCTCCCCTGGTGGCTTGGTTGGTATGTCAAATTTAAGGACCAGCTACACTTTGGCAAACCAGCTGTCAATTCTGGGGGGAAAAAAGCTACTTTCATTGCATAAAAACTTGCTAAACATTAGAAACAGATGGCTTTTAGTCAGAATTCTAAATAACATGGAAGGACATGCCTCTTTGACACCTAGGATAATAAAATAATAATTGTATGATGGTGATTGGGTTCCAGAATGATCTTCTACCTTCAATAATCAGTTTACCTTTTCTAGTATTTTTTGTAATTATTTAGAAATTGATATGTTATATTAATGAATTATCCCAAATATTGATAGATAATGCTTTTAGTAATAGGTAGTTTCTAGAGTTATGATCAAATTGTTAACATTTAAAAATAATATTCCATGATTAAATATTTAATAAATTATACCAATTACATAATAATATGTAGTGATTTGTTTGCTTAATTTATTATTACATACTCTAATACGACTTTTACTTATCCATGAATAGAGAACCAACATATTGTATTTTATTAAAGACACGAGTGTTTTTTTTATATAGCATTTGCTCATCATAGCCTTATGTGAATCAAATATAGATTTGAACTCCTTTCTTAGGCAAGGTCAAATGCATACTCCGAGAGTCAGGATACCACTCTGGTGGTGGATGCATGAAATGAGTCACCTGTAGAGTTCAAAATTAGGCCCTTCTCTTTTTTTCTAGAGCTCTGTGCTTCAGAAGTATAGTGGGTTTGGTGATTATAATAAAAAATTCCTCTATCTCTAGCAGCTGTGAGTTTTGTGGGGAGATTGATCTTGCTTTAGGGTGGGCATTGATTATTTTACCTGAATCAAATTATTCTCAGCTCCCTCTAGACAATGATTTTTTTCAGGTAATGTAAATCATTCCAATTCCCTTGGCCAAAGGGATTATAGTTCAAGAATGAATGTTTGGCCAGAAGCCAGTCATTCCCAATGGCGGTTTGTGAGGGTTTTCTGCGGAGTCGAATTAGTGACTCTGAAGAGTGAGTTGCAGAAAGTCAATTCTCTCTTCCTCTGAGTCCTGAATGGATGTGAAACCTGAAGAATACAAGCAACACACAGAGGTGGGAAGAGTGAGAGAACTGCAGAGACTTTGAGCTGGACTCCCATGTGAACTACATCTGATCAATGCCTGCTACTGTACATTTTATGAGGTTTTGAATTGAGTTATTTTACTTATGGCTTAAAGGATTTTAAGTGATTCAGAAATCTCTCTCTCTCTCTTTCTCTGTCTCTCAAATTTCTCTCTGTATTCTACTGTCTTTCCACCAAGGTTAGAGTCCTTATTATTTCCTGTTCCTCCAATTTCACTTTCTGAGTGGAAAAGTTCTGTAACATAGATACATATTATATAGCCCCAAATATCCAGTCATAATTTTCAGTCCATTACTTCAATATCTTGAATGAACTATAATTCTAGTAAATAAGGCAAGTTACAATCTTATGCAAAGGAACATAAGATTATTTTTAAAATACATAATATCAAATTCAAGTTATAAAATTTTAGGTGAATCCTATATAATACTTTAAATTTCAGATATTAAACATATTTCTGCCAATTTTTAGTGAGTATTTATCAATAGGAATAGAAGCACAGATGACCTAACCAAATATCTGAAGAGCTAGCCGAGATAAGTCTTTTGGTAGTCTATAAACTGTTAATTCACTTTGCCTTTCTGATTTAAGAAGAAAGGGAAGGGAAAGCCATGGGTGGGAAATGGCAAACACTGGGCATAGCCTCTTAATTTTTGCATTGACTGCTTAATTTCAGTTAACTACCAAATTGTGCTAATGTGTCATTTACCTGGATTAATTTCCATTCTTTAGGTATCTCTATTTTTAATCTACTTCCTATAATTTGACTATGAATATGACTCTATTATTGAAATAGCCACCTATAATTTAATCAGTATAAATAAGGAAGGTTTTAATTTTTTCCTGATAGTTCAATTACACTACTCACTCTTAGTTTTTATGTTTAAACTAATTATTTTTATTTCAATAAAAAAATCATTCTTGTTCTTAATATGTAATTTAATAGCTCACATGTTTGGTTTCATTCTTTCCAATTATTATCTATTTACCATGTATTATACATTTTTGCTTCATTTTTTATTCTTTCTCATAGATTTGTTTATTGGTTAAGTTGCTCTTGAGTATACGTTTCCTATTTATTAACGTGGTGGAGTCTTAGAGCATCCTTCCATACTACGGATGATTTCCTAGACACACACCCACTGATCCTCTCACCCCTACCTCAAGGTTTCAGTGAAGGTTGATCTTCCACTTCTCTTCTACTCCTGCCATCTGCAGAAAGCAGGCAAAAACACTCCAACACCACTGATGGGAAGAATAAAAATCCCACTGAATGCATTTGATGGTAGTGTGGGCATGACAAAAGGTGGGTCAGTAGCTATAAGGACAGAGCAATAGAACTTACCCCATCTGAACAACATAAAGAACATAGAATGAAAAAAGATAAAAGAGCAGAGTCTCAGGGATCAATGGGACAATAACAAAATAGTTAACATTCATATGATTAGAATCCAAGAAGGAGAAGAGAAAGATAGTATTTAAAGAAAAAATGGCTAAAATTTTCAAATATGGTAAAAGACAAATATGCAGAACTGTAGGTTCAGGATTTTTTTTTTTTTTGGCCTCTATCCTCTTAGGTTATTTAACTACAGCCTTGAAAATTAGGTTGACATAAGACAGATTAAAAGGAGAAAGGCATACAAATTTTATTTGATGTTAATTTTTACGAGATACGGGGACTTTCCTGGAAAAGAGAAGACTCAAAGAAGTCAATAGGCCTGAGAGTTTCTGTACAATTTTTAACCTACAGCAATAAATTATAAAGATGTGACAGACAAAGGAAAGAGGTTTTCAGGCTTCTAGGGGTTGTAAGCTGTGAGTAGATATATGAAGGAAACTAATACAAGATAAGGGCTATCTTAGCAAGGTTTATTTGTGCAAGGTCTATCCTGGTGCCAACTTTTTGTCTTCTTTATGACCATAAATATTCCCTGAGAGAGGGATTTATGGCAGTTCTTATTTTTCAGAAATTTCTGCTTTTATTTTATTTTTATTATTTTTATTTTTTTTAAAGATTTTTTTTTATTCATTCGACAGAGAGAGAGAGAGACAGCCGGCGAGAGAGGGAACACAAGCAGGGGGAGTGGGAGAGGAAGAAGGAGGCTCCCAGTGGAAGAGCCTGACATGGGGCTCGATCCTAGATCACCAGGATCACTCCCTCAGCCAAAGGCAGACACTTAATGACTGAGCTGCCCAGGCGCCCCAGAAATTTCTGCTTTTAGTCAGATAAGGGAAGCTTTGGGAGGGCTTCTATCTGCATCTGTTGAATCTCAAAATTCTATATCTCAAAACAATTCTTATACCAAAGTAGCTTATTTTGGGTGGCATACTCAGAATCAAGTAGATGAGTGGACCCCAAAAAAGACAGATACAAAGAAATCCGTGCTGATAGATCATAATTAAGCTTCTGAAAAGTAAACACAAAAATAATTGAATGCCTCTCAAGAGAAATGACATATTACCTACAGGGAAGCACCAATTTGAATCTTAGTAAATAATTCATCAGAAACCATGGAGACCCATAGAAAGTAGCTGTATATGTTTTTCATTGTTTGTAAGCCATTTATTCTCCTACATAACTATAAACACATATAACAGGATCTCAAAAACAAAAACAAACAACAACAAACCAAATATGGACTGATTCAAAAACAGGCAAAAGACTACAAAAGACTGTTCTGAAAAAAAAAAAAAAAGAAAGAAAGAAAGAAAACAAAGAAAAAAAAAAGATGTACAAATAGCCAACAGGCATACAGGAAGATACCCAATTACACTAATCATCAGAGAAATACAAACCAAAACCATAAAGAGATATCACCACACACCTGTTAGGATGGTTTTTATCCAAAAACAACAGGTAACAAGTATTAATGAGGATGTGGTGAAATTGGAACCCTTGTACACTGTTGGTAGAATTGCAAATTTTATGTAGCTGCAATGTTAAATATTCTGGAGATTTCTCTAAAAATTAAAAATAAAATATTGTATGGTTTATGTCTGGGTATTTTTCTAAAAAAAATTGAAATCAGGACCTCAAATAATTATCAGCACTCCCATGTTCATTACACTATTCACAATCACTAAGATGAAAGTAGCAGTATATTTTAAGTGTTGAAAGAGTAAAACTGAATTCTATCCAGCAAAAATATCTCTTTGATATAAGGAGGAAATCGGGACATTCCCAGCAGAATGCTAGAAGAAGTGAAACTGAGAGAACTTTTTACTAAAAAACCTGCCCTTAAAGAGTAGCTAAAGGAAGTTCTATAAGCAGAAAAGAAATGATAATAGAAGGGTTAGAACCTCAGAAATGAAAGAAAACATTGGAATGAATAAAAATAGGAATAACTATAACAGACTTTTAATTTCTTAAATGGCATTTTATGATTGAAGCAGAAAGTATAGCACCAGGTGATCTGATGTTGACTATATGCAGAAGACATATTTAAGAAAAGTTATATTTAAAGAGTGGAGAGTATAAAAAGACCTAAATGGAAGATTTCTAGTGTTCACTTGAAGGAATAAACCACCAATACCAATAGGCAGTGATAAGTTACATAATGTATGTTGTAATACCTAGAGCAACAACTAAGATGACTATATAAATCACTATATTAAGAAGGTAACATAAATAAATCAAGACTCAACCCTAAATAATATTCAAGTAACCCAAAAGAAGGTAAGATAGAGAAATGAAAAAACAAGAAAACAAGAGGATATATAAGCAAAAATGGAAATGGAAAAACAAGAAACAGAGGAGATATAAGCAAAAATGGAAATGGAAAAACAAGAAACAGAAGAGATACAAGCAAAAAGCACATACTGAGATTGCAGATTAGAGTCCTCACATTAATGTAAATAGTCTAAATACACCAATTATAAGATGGAGCTAGCAAAGTGGATTAAAGAAAACAAAACAAAATACCATTATTCATATGCTGTATACAAGAAAATTGTCGAAAGTAGAGATATATAGTTAGGTTGACAGTGAATGGATGGAAAATATACCATGAGAGTATTAATTTAAAAAGCATAAATGACTATATTAATATCAGGTAAAGTAGACTTAGATTAAAAATTTACTAGAGACAAAGAGAGCAATTACATAATGATAAAATCATCAATTAACAAAGAAAATATAGCAATCTTAAATGTGTATGCACTGAATAAAAGCAATGGAAAAGATATGAAGTGAAACAATTGACAGAACTAAAAGGAGAAAAAATAATTCATAGTTAAACTTGGGAATGTCAGCAACCCACTCAAGAGTTAGCAGAACTACTGGACAGAAAATCAGCAAGGATGAGGAAAACAACATTACCAATATAATCAAATCAGCATATGGAGAATCCTCTACCCAGCAACAGTAGAATATACATTTTTTTCTCAAGTGCTCATGGAAAATTCACTGATATTGAGACCATACGCTTGTACACAAAACAATCTCAATCAACTTTTAAAATATTTAAATTTATACAGAGTATGTTCTCTGACACTAGATGGCTCATGATTTTGAACATTTTTTCATGTGTCTTCACACATTTGTATGTCTTCATTGGAAAAGTGTCTGTTCATACCTTCTGCCCAATTTTTGATTTGAGTATTTGTTTCTCGTGTACTGAGTTTGAGAAGTTCTTTGTAGATCTTGGATACCAGTCTTTTTTAAAATTTATTTTATTTTATTTTATTTTTTTATTTTTATTTTTTGATGTAAAGTTCGATGATTCATTAGTTGCATATAACACACAGTGCACCATGCAATATGTGCCCTCCTTACCACCCATCACCAACCTATCTCATTCCCCCACACCCCTCCCCTCTGAAGCCCTCAGTTTGTTTCTCAGAGTCCATAGTCTCTCATGCTTCATTCCCCCTTCTGATTATGCCCCCTTTTCTTTATCCCTTTCTTCTCCTACCAATCTTCCTAGTTCTTATGTTCCATAGATGAGAGAAGCCATATGATAATTGTCTTTCTCTGCTTGACTTATTTCACTTAGCATTATCTCCTCCAGTGCTGTCCATGTTGCAGCAAATGTTGAGATACCAGTCTTTTATCTGTAGTGTCATTTGCAAATATCTTCTCCCATTCCGTGGGCTGCCTCTTAATTTTTTTGACTGTTTCCTTGGCTTTGCAGAAGCTTTTTATCTTGATGAAGTCCCACAAGTCCATTTTTTCTTTTGTTTCTCTTGCCTTTGGAGATATGTCATGAAAAAAGTTGCTGTGGCTGATGTCAAAGAGGTTGCAGCCTATGTTCTCCTCTAGGATTTTGATGGATTCCTGTCTCACATGGAGGTCTTTCATCCATTCAGAGTTTATCAATAGAAAGATAACAGGAAAATCTCCCGTCACTTGAAAGTAAACTACACCCTTTTAAAATAATCCATGGATCAAAGAGGAAATCTCAAAGGAAGTTCTAAAAGCATACTGAACTGGGGAACCTTGGTGGTTCAGTTGGTAAAGCAACTGACTTTTGATTTCAGCTCAGGTCATGATCCCATGGTCCTGGGATTGAGCCCTGCATCAGTCTCTGTGCTTAGCAGGGAGTCTGCTTGAGATTCTCTCTCTCTCTCTCCCCCCCTGCCCCTTTCCAAGCTTGTGCTCTCTCTCAAAGAAATAAATCTTTAAAATAAATAAATAAATAAAACACCCTGAACTGAATGGAAACTAATATACAACATAGCAAAAGATGTGGGATTCAGCTCAAGCAATGACGAGAGGGAAATTTATAACATCAAATGCTTACATTAGAAAAAAGAAAAGGTTTTGAATAGATAATCTCAATTCTTACCTCAGTAAACTACAATAAGAAAAAGAAATTAATCCATAATTAACAGGAAGAAGGAGATAATAAAGGAAAAGCCAAAATGGAAAAAAAAATTGAAAACAGGAAATAAATGGAGAAAATTAATGAAATAAAAAGTTATTTCTTTGAGAGAATCAGTAACATTGATAAACCTCTAACAAGATTAGCAAAGATAAAAAAGGGTAAGACAAACTCACCATTATTAAGAATAAAACCCGGGATATCACTACAGGTCCTATAGCCATTAAAAAGATAATAAAGAAATACTTAAGACAACTTTGCTCTGATAAACTTGTCAACTTAAAAGAAATGGACCAATTCCTTGAAAACCATACTCAATCAATACTCAACCAAGATGAAATAGAAAAGCTAAATATTGCAAACTATAAAAGAAGTTGAATTTATCATTTAAAAACTCCTGAAAAAGCAGTCTCCAAGCCCAAATGATTTTACTGGAGAATTCTACCTAAATTTTAAATAATTAAAACTCATTTTACAAAATATCTTCCATTGAAGAGAAGACAAAGAAACATTTCTCAATTCATTTTATGAGACTGGTATTACCCAGGCATGCAAACTAGACAGAATACAAAATAAGAAATCTACAGATCAATATCTATCATGAAATTAGGGATACAAAACTCCTCAATAAAACAGCAAATCAAATCCAGTAATGCATTAATATATTATCTTATTTTGTCTTCAAACAGTCATGTGTGTAGGTACTGTTACTATCTCCATTTTCCATTTGGAAAATGGTGCCCAGAGAGCTGAATTAGCTTGCCCACATCTATAAACTTGAAAATGGCAGAACCTGGTTTTCAATCTAGGTTGTCTAAGCCCACCGCCTGTCTTCTTAACAATTACAGTAATATTATAAATTCCTTATTTTCCTTTTTATGGCTGAAACTGCCAGTTACCGAAAAAAAAAAATTGGTTTCTTCCTTCTTTAGTTGTAAAATCCTAATGTTAGCATATTGCTATTCAATTAAAAGATTATATTCTTGCTCCTAGGTGTGGCCTTGTTGCTAAGTGCTTGTAAACAGTATTTTTTAAAATATTTTTTTTATTATATTATGTTAGTCACCATACAGTACATCCCTGGTTTTTTATGTAAAGTTCGATGATTCATTAGTTGCATATAAGACCCAGTGCACCATGCAATACATGCCCTCCTTACTACCCATCACCAGCCTATCCCATTCCCCCGCCCCCCTCCCCTCTGTAGCCCACGGTTTGTTTCTCAGAGTCCATAGTCTCTCATGCTTCATTCCCCCTTCTGATTACCCCCCCCTTCTTTATCCCTTTCTTCTCCTACCAATCTTCCTAGTTCTTATGTTCCATAGATGAGAGAAGCCATATGATAATTGTCTTTCTCTGCTTGACTTATTTCACTTAGCATTATCTCCTCCAGTGCCATCCATGTTGCAGCAAATGTTGAGAAATCGTTCTTTCTGATAGCTGAGTAATATTCCATTGTATATATGGACCACATCTTCTTAATCCAGTCATCTGTTGAAGGGCATCTCGGCTCCTTCCACGATTTAGCTATTGTGGACAGAGCTGCTATGTACATTGGGGTGCATATGGCCCTTCTCTTCACTACATCTGTATCTTTGGGGTAAATACCCAGTAGTGCAATGGCTGGATCATAGGGTAGCTCAATTTGTAAATAGTATTTAAGCAAAATTGTTCTGAGAGATTCAGTGCTTTGGCTTGTGCTTGATCTTCTTTCCTTCTTCCCACTACTGGTTAGGCTGATATGATGACTGAGTCCCCAGTAACCCTGGTGGGCCATGAGGTTAATTGAGAATTTTTGCTGCATACTGAGCATGGTAGAACAGGGGTTTAGAGACTGTTTCTCGGAAGACAGTGTGGAGTTGTCATATACATTACTGGATGTCCTACTTTCAAATTCTGTTACAAGATAAATAAATAACTATCTTGTTTAAACCATGGTTATTTTGGGTTTTCAGATATATGAAATTAACTTAATCCTAACTGATACTCCTACCATATATTCTAATTAATTCTAATACAGATAATAAAACGCCATCATCTCATTTATATTCAGTTCTGCTGATGTTAGAAATATAGACATAATCTTTTTGCTATTTATCTATATCCAATTTGGCATTTTTATTTGCCCTGAAAGGAGTGAAATATTTTTGAGATTGTTATTTCACAAATCTGTTATCTTTTTTAGTATTATTTTAAAGATTGACATTAATACATGTTTTTAATTAAATTCTGCAGGATTGATACTTGTCAGGCTTTAGACAAAAATATTTCCTTCAGGCTTCTCATTACTGGTGTTGCCAATAAAGTTGCTCTGCCTGCAGGCTGCCTCTGCAGACCTGATTTATGACTGCCAGCACTTGGTAAGCTCAGAGAGCAGACTGAACTTGTCCGTGAGAACATCATATAAGTCTATCTTTGACTTGTGAGAGTTGTCAAATGACATTAGTATTCTGTGTGATTCTTTGGCCACCTCATTTTCTCTCATTACATTAATGCTGACTCTTAGTTGGTCTTTCTTTTTTAGCTCATTTGCATTCAGTTAAAGGAGGGAAATTATATGTTTCCTTATGTCAATTTCCTGGGCTATTTTCCATAAGACTCAACATTTAGTAGAGATGTACCAGAATAACATTAAAGTTATTTAATAAAGGGTACTTTATTAAAATGTCATAACTTACGTTTTTGATCACTGACATTAAACTAGTAAGTGCTTTTCTCTATAGGTAGATAGATTGAATATTATACAAATTTTGAAGTTAGAGAGCTCTTACATTTATTTCTGCTGGTTAATGAGTTATTAAAGATACTTATCTATGATGATATAACATTAATCTATTACACTAATGAATATCTTATTATTAATAACTGAAAATTGTAAATTAGTCTTCTGGAAATGTCTAGATATCAAATCTACACTGTTCAGGAAAATATAGGGAAGAATTGAGTGCGTCACATATATAAACAACTATGACAATTCTATTGGATCATGTAGGATCATATGGTTGTTCATCCTCTTTCCCTCCAAAAAACTAAAAGGCCCCAATTCCAGCTCCAGTAAACATTGAAATGCAAAGGAAGACAGATGCCTTAACGTATTTCATAGTTGAGCTCATAAAATATGTAGGCAGATAGTTGCTTAGGCCATTAACCAGTGTGTAGAGAGATGGTCATTTCTCTTGCATCAGAGGTACTATGGTCTGAATGTTGGTGCCCTTCCCCCACACCCAAATTCATATGTTGCAATCCTGACCACCAAAGAAGATGATATTAAGAGTTAGGGGCTTTGGGAGGTGCATAGGTCTTGAGCACAGGGCCTTCATGAATGAGATTAGTGTTCCTTTAAAAAAGGTTGTCTTTTTTGTTTTTGTTTTTGTTTTGTTTTTTTTTGTTGTTGTTTTTAAACTTGCCTTGCTTCTTGTACCATAGGAAGACACAGTGAGAAGTCACTGGCAACAAAACAGAAAGAAAGCCTTCACCAGAACCTGAGCAAGTTGGTGCCTTCAGCTTGGACTTTTCAGCTTCCAGAATGTGAGAAATACATTTCTGTTATTTAGAAGGCACCCAGGCTGTGGTGGACAGAGACAAGGGAAAACCTTGTGATAAGAATTAGTGCCCATCATCAATAGGCAGTAAGTGCTCAAGAAGAGCTGTGGATAAAATTCCCCACCTAAAGGTGTATTTCTGGCTCTTTTGGCCATTTTGAGAGGCAACAAATGGATGTTAACTGAAATGCGCATGTATTCTTATCTTGTAACACAAGCATCCTCAGAGAATACAATTAAAAGTTTGAAACAGAAGATTCTCTGTCTATTCAGCTTGCAATGATTTGACACAACACCAAAGAGGGAAATAAGACATAATATTACCTGAACATACCACATTCCTTTCACCCTCAGAGTAGCTGTCTCACTGAAAATTGGAAAAAGTAACCAAAACACTTGTTACATAGACAGTGAAGAAGAAAGGCTCAAAGTGTTGGCTGAATCATTTAGCTTATCTTGTCTCTGTCATGACTATGAGGGAAAGGAAGTAAAGTGTGGACTTCAGGTTTTTGGATTGAGGAATGGGAATGAGGTGGTGGGGAAGAATGCAAATACACAAATTTATATACCCAGCCCCCCATGAAATATTTCTTTCATTTTGCCCAATTTAATGTGGTCCTCGGTCCATCTTTACACTTACACATATCCATAAAGGGTACTATAGATTCACAAACGGCAACATTTACACCGTTACATAGGACATGCTATCATTAAACTTCCTAAAGGTACATCAGAGGGGTCGTAACTTTGCCTCATGTACCAATTTACAGGTGGTTGTGACAATGGCTCCGATAATCAGTGACAGGAATGGTGCTGTGATTCTTTACCTGCCAAATCCTGTGACATCTCCTCAGGGGTGGGGCCAAGGAGAAGTGTTATGAAGGATATTGTTACTGTTATTGTAGGTCCTATGGTTAAACACTACTTCAGGAAAGGATAATTTGACCATGGGTTAAGGATGCTTGTGAAGCAGGGGCGTCTGGGTGGCTCAGTTTTTAGGTGCCTGCCTTCGGCTCAGGTCATGATCTCAGGGTCCTGGGACCAAGCCCCTGCTTCTTCCTCTCCCTCTACCTGCCACTCCCCCTGCTTGTGCTCTCTCTCTCTGTCAAAAAAATAAAAATCTTTTTTTTTTTAAAAAAAGGATGTTTGTGAAATAGACAATAAATACAAATGAGGACATCATAGAAGACAGAAGGTCACTCACACATGGGCCTCAATTTCATGAGCAATGCAATAACATGTATCCATGAGAGTAACTCAGAACAAGGGAATAATACACTTAGTTATCTTTTTTGGATATCATGCTGACTAAAGGCCAGTACAGGGAGAAACCTCTGTTTTTCCCACAGAAGAGGATTTTTTTTTTTTTAGCTCTGCCTAAACTCTCCACCTGGATAACTTGGTGAAAAGAAGTAATGCAATGCTCCTACTGATTCTTGACTACAGCTCTCTTCATTTTATGGCTTATAGGGCATGTTTACAATTCTAGATTTTTCCCAGATGACTAAGAGAAATACTACCAACATACAAGGTAGAAAGTGCCAAGCAACATTGCTTTAGCTTTTGTGCTCTATGTGGCCGTAAATCAAGGTGGTATATAGCAAAGTTGTGTGCTTGAGTATAATGGGAAGCAGATTGCGGTTGTCTATGACATGTAAAAAATGGATTTGCTCTTTTCATATAAGAATAGGTATGGGGATGAAACACATTTAAGGAAATCAGAAATGGAAACTTAAAAACCTAAGAGAGTTGAATTTGGGCATGTTTTTATTAACTGGCAAACTCTTCTCTGGGGCTGTAAATTTGTGACCTGGTAACCCAATATTAGTGATAAATCTCCCAAAGCATGCAAAGAATGTTTATAGGCGGTTTCATGGCGTACCCAAATGGAGAGGTATTTGGGAGTTGAATCTACCTAATTGACAGTCCAGTGAGAAATGTAATAGTTTAGGGCGCACACTATTTTCTCCAATAACACTGAAAAGTAAATGTTCAATTGCACAACATATGTCATCCTTGATGAGTGTGGGCTGTTATGCCATGTTCTCTAGGGATTTTAGGTACTAGTCTTGGTTACTAAATCAGGTCAAAATCCAGGGGGCTCATCACAATGATACAAATGACCACTACTGGAGCACTGTAATGAGCTCTCTTCCAGTACCCTGAGCCCCAGCTGGAAATCAGACTCTGAGTGGGGGAGGGGCAATAAAGCTTCAGGTGAAGAGCCTAATTAATTAATTATCTAAATAGAACACTATGCCAACAGCACTGGGCGATGCCTTGCCCTTTTACTCAGTGAGGAAGCCTGGGTTTTCTAATCATTATATTATCTGTTGTTTTTAGTTGTTAGTGTCCAAGTTAAGAAGTTGTGTAAATGTGAACAACATGGAAAGACTAAGTTATTACAGAGCAACATTGAAGTGTGGCCTGAATTTATTTCTTGTGGCCAACATACAGTTGGGTTCTGTTTTTAAACTACTATTAACAGTCTAAGTCTTTAAATTAGTGTATGTAGGGGCACCTGAGTGGCTCAGTTGGTTGAATGACCAGACTCTTGGTTTCAACTCAGGTCATGATTTCATGAGTGGTGGGATCAAGCCCCATATCCAGCTCTGTGCTCAGCAGGGAGTCTGCTTGAAGATTCTCTCCCTCTGCCTCTCCCCCGACTCATACAGGCATGCTCACTCTCTCTCTCTCTCAAATAAATAAATAAATCTTTTATTTTTTTAATTTTTTAAAGATTTTATTTATTTATTTGACAGAGAGAGAGAGACAGCCAGCGTGAGAGGGAACACAAGCAGGGGGAGTGGGAGAGGAAGAAGCAGGCTCCCAGCAGAGGAGCCTGATGTGGGCTCGATCCCAGGACTCAGGGATCACGCCCTGAGCCGAAGGCAGATGGTTAATGACTGAGCCACCCAGGCGCCCCATAAATAAATCTTATAAATAAATAAATAAATAAATAAATAAATAAATAAATAAATAATAACTTAGTGTATTTAGACCACTGATGTTTAAAGTGAGCAGTGTCATGGCTGTCTTAGTACCTACCATACTTCTCACTCTAATTATTCCCTTTGTTTTTAATTTCATTTCATCTCTCATATGTTTTCTGGCTTTAATTAAGCATTTTATATGATTTCATTTATTTCTTCTCCCCTTTTAGCACAACAGTTGTCTTTTTTTTTTTTTTTAGTAGTTGTTCTTTAGTTTGTTATACACAAAATAACACTATATTGGGATACCTGGCTGTCTAGGTCAGTAGAGCATGCAACCCGTGATCTCAGGGTTGTAAATTCAAGCCCCATGTTGGGCGTAAAGATTACTAATAAATAGAATTTTTCAAAAACCCACAAAAACAAATAACACTATACCACTTCTTCATGGGTAGTGTAATACCTTATAAAAGAGTACTTACTATTCTTCCTTCTAATTCGTGTAACATTTCTGCCCTTCCTTTCCACATCATCATCAGCTATAATCACCAAATATTTCATTGCTATTACTTTAAATAAACTGATACCTATTAACTCAGTTAAGAAATATATTCTGTTTTACCATTTATTCATTCTCTAATGTTTTTCCTTTCTTCATACAGATCGGAGTTTCTGATCTATATCATTTTCTTTCTTTCTGAAGAACTTCTTTCAATATTTCTTGCCAAGCTGGTCTACTGGCAATGAAATCTCTCAATTTTTGTTTGTCTGAGAAAGTCTCTATTTCTCCTTCACTTTTGAAAGATAATTTCACAGGGTACAGAATTGTAGGTTGGTTTCACTTCCAACATTCCACTTTTTTTTTCATGGTTTCTGAAAAGAAATTGGTTATAATTCTTATTCTTGTTCCTCTATAGGTGGAATTCACTCCTTGCCCACCCCCTCCCCCCAACAGGCTTCTTTTAAGATTTTTCTCTTGGTCTTTGATTTCTGCAGTTTGGATATTACATGCCTAGGTATAAATTTTAACTTCCAGCTAATTGTTAATTACAGTTAGGTTTTTCTTCCCTGGTACTTGTTCCAGCAGCAGTTTGTGCTCCTGAACTTCTGCTTGGGTAAGTTGTGATTTTTTGTATCTACCTGTCCGTCTTTCCAATTTGGGGGCAGTGGTTTGCCCTCTGTTTTCAATCTTCCAATGCATCTAATGAAAATTGTTGATTTTCAGTTCATTCAATTTTTTTTTCTTGTTGTGGGGATAGGAGCAATGACTTTCAAACCCTCTAATTAACAGATCAGAAACTGGAAGTTCCTCTAAACCATTTTTTAATATCTTCTTTGCTTGTCTTTATTCCACCTTGTAAATCATGAATAGTTATTATAAGATTGTACTTTAGGGAATTTAAGTGAACTCTTCTAACAGCAACTAGGATGATAAATTTTCCCCAAAAAAGTCTTTTATCTTATTTTGTCTTTCCAAGACATACATATGTGTGACACTGATGTTTGTTGGTAATATTGGATATGTTTAGATGATGTTATCTTTAGAATGTCAAACAACTGTGGATAGCTCAGTCATTTTTAATTGCTATAGTTTAAAGTATTTATAAGATAAAATATTCTTAGGTATAAAACCTGGTCTAAAATACTGGTTTATTTGTGCATATGTTTAGAGATATACAAACATTGTCACTATTAATTTTTATAATCCACTAGAGTTTTGAGCTGAGATTCTAGTTAAGTTGATTATTGGACTCTAACTCAGGTGTGGAAAAAGTAAGACCAGAAGGCTAAATTAAGCCCTTCATTTGTCCTTATAAATAAAGTTTCATTAGATCACAACCATAAATTCATTTGTTTTTGTATTGTCCATTTCATATTTCATGTTTTTCCACTACAGTGGCAGAGTTGAGTAGTCACAATAGAACCTACATGTCCCACAAAGTCTAAAATATTTATATTCTGACCTTTTACAGAAAAGGATTCTAACTCCTGTTCTAAAATACACCAGAGATTTTGAATTTTTCTCTATATACATATATTTAACAAGTAAAACATTCTCAGAGGTGAATTTTCTTTTGTTTTAAAGTCTTTTTTGGTGTGTGTATATTTGTTATAGGTCATCAAAATTTCTATATCTATAAGGTGGTCATTTAAAAGTGAAAAAATTGTATTTATATTGTTGAGTAGAACAATTCATTTAAGAACATAGAGTCTAGTAATAGAAATGAAATATTTTTGTGAGTTTCCCTTATTAGATTTTTAATTTAAATTCAATTAGCCAATGTATAGTACATCTTTAGTTTTTGATATAATGTTCAATGATTCATTAGTTGTGTGTAACACCCAGTGATCATCACAACACGTGTCCTCTTTATTGCCCGTCACTGAGTTACCCCTTCCCCCCACCCACCTCCTTTTCTGCAACCCTCAATTTAGATTTTTCATGATGAATTTCATGCCTTCATGTCACCTGTGCTACCTCCTTGTGTTACTGTTATATTGGTATCACCCAGTCTGTCACTCCTCTTCATTAATTAATAACTTTGTCCTCTGACCTAACGCCTTTCCTTTTGTATTGTCTGTCACTATTCCTTTGGTCTTCAAAAACGTTTGTAGCTAATACTCTCATTCACTCCGTCTCCTTATCACCAGTGTGTTTTCCTTTACTTGGACAGCACCTGCTCCCATTTCCATGTCACACCATTAACTTCATCACCACCAACTCCCAGCATCACCACCTCTTTTTCTTACTCCATCGCCATGTTTTGTTGTTAAATTCTTCCTGCCCAGCTTTGATTTCATGGTAGTTTGCTATAATTTCTCTTTTTCAGACATTGTTAGATCCCTCATCTCTTCCTCCTGTCAAATCCTGTGATAGAAAATCAACACTTGCAGAATTTATCTAGTCCCTCCTACACCTCAGAACATTGTAATATCATGCTGAAGAGCTCACTCAAATTCATGACCACAGATTACAAATGAATACCTCTCAGTGTCCAGCAACCCATCCATACTTTCTTAGTATATTTTTTTGCTCTTTCTAAAATGCCTGTTTGACAACTTCTATCTCCTCACAAGTATTAAATCTAGTCCCCTTTCTCTTTCAGCTGATGGTCTTACTTAACATAATTGAGAAAAATGGACATAATCTGGCATATTTTCCCTTACCTTATCATACCAAATCACTACCTGCACCCACTCCTTCTTCTCTTACTTCCTTCTTGTTACAATGAATAAACTGACTCAGTTCCTGTCAAATATCCACCCTCATTTGAATACTGGTCTTACTTCTCAGAGACTTGGTTCTTGCCAGTATCTCATTTTTCCTGGCATCACCAATATGCCTATTGTTGTTTTAGTTATTTTATCATACAATCATGTTTTCCTTCAGTAAAAACTTCAGTCACTTGACTCCTTGACACCACACACGTTTCTCACTACTGGTTCATCTCTCTACTCTATTTAATAGAAGAACCAGAAAATATGTGTTATTGGTGTAATATTTATTTATATCTATTTATACATAAATAGATGTAAATATAAATATATTTATTTATACTTATAAGACAGTATGGACACTGTCTTCATTTCTTTACCACACATTCTCTTCTCAGCACTCTACAGTCAGGCTTTGGGTCTGGATCTTACCACTGGGTTCTCAAATCCTGTGCCTACATAGCTGCTTTTCAATATTTGACACAGTTGATCATGTTTTCCCTCTTGAACTCTTTTTCCCCTGGGATTTTTTCTGTTTTATCAAAATAGAATATTATCCATCTATATTACTCCCATATTAACTTGCTTTCTCTTTTTTTCTTTTTCCTTGTTTGTCTTCCTTTTCTTCTTATCTTCAAAATGCTGTGACACTTACACTCAGGCTCTTTTATCTTGTAGGGCTACCTGCTCTCTCTACTATCTCAGCTCTTTCACAGCTTTAAATACACCCGCCTACATATCAATGACTCTCAAATATATTCCTTCACCCTGATTTGTCTCCATCACCTCAGACTCATATATAAGACTGTACCCTTGACATTTCCATTTAGATGTGAAGTAGGCATTTCAAACTTAACATGTCCAAAATAGAACTTTCCCAACTGTGTTTCTCAAACCCCAAATGTTGAAGTAATACTTCAGTAGTCATTGATTTCCTCTTCCATACCCAGTGTCCAGATTCAATCCATCAGCAAGTCTTATTTATTTCATGCCTAAAATATATCCTGAGTCTGACCATTTCTCACCACCTCTACGTTTATCTCCTTATTTGAGTCACCATCCTCTGTCACTTGATTAATTGCATCTTTGTCTCACTACTTACATTCTAGCTCCTTAAAATATGTTTTTCACACAGAAATCAATAGCGAGGTTTTTTTTTTTTTTTTGATGTAACCATGCCATACCTGTGCTTAGAACTCTCTGACTTTTT
The DNA here is from genome assembly GCF_024610735.1 of Ursus americanus. Lineage (NCBI taxonomy): Eukaryota > Metazoa > Chordata > Mammalia > Carnivora > Ursidae > Ursus > Ursus americanus. The sequence goes on from NC_142135.1 coordinate 76,026,665, forward strand.
ACCCCAAATTTATCTTTGCCTAAAGGTGTCTGCAAGATTTGACCTATGGGTGTATCTCTAACCTTTATCTCCTTAATTTACAAAGTTCTGGCCTGACTAACTTACTTTTGGGCACTTGGGTACATTATGTTCAATCCAACTCACTAGGTGTTCCTTCTGTCCAGACAGCTCTCTTCCCTGCTTTTTATAGCCCTTGTTTATTTATTTTTTTTAGAAGGGGCTTACCTGACCAACTAATGAAAGAAGCCACCCAGTTACACTTCCGTAATCTTATTTAATTCTGTGTAACTCTTTTAGGAAACTAACCCCACTAGCGTGTAAGCTTCATGAGAAAATGAGTCATATGTGTATTGGTTCTATATCAGTGTCTAGAGCAGTGCCTGGCACTGGCTATATGTCAATCATGTGAGTGAGGTGACAATATTGAGGGATGAAATGAATTCAATGTGATGATAGGGAAATATCTGAAGAAATTGTGGTCTTACCTGATGAGAAAAAGAAAAAAAAAAACATTTTAGAACAGAATTAAGAAGTAAATAAATTTATCAAATTCAATCAATGAATGAGGGATTTTAGTTGTTAGGTTTCAGATTAAATCAGATGAATCTGCAGGCCCTGTAGTCTTTAGAAAATGATAGAGTTTTGTTCTCTTGACTTCAGGGCTTCATATTCTCAGCGAATGTCTTGGGCAAGAATTGAGATCATTGTCCTGGCCAAATACCTCTATGATTGATATAAAAATACTGAAAAAAGAATGCTGATTTGTTTGGAATGATGTAATTTTTTAATAGGTAAGCATATTAAATATGAATTCCAGAATAATGAATTGAATATTAAAAATTATGCAGAAAATCAAACCCATTTTCTGATTATTTTTGTGGTATTTTTGGAACAACTGTGTATATTTAGTATTGTATTTATTACACTTAAAAGATCTTGTCAGGTAAGAGACCTAATAGATAAACCTTGTTTTCTATTTGAAATGTGTAGAGACTAATTAGCTTTAAAATGATGACTGAGGGGCACCTGGGTGGCTCAGTCGTTAAGCAGCTGCCTTCAGCTCAGGTCATGATCCCCATGCCTTGGGATCGAGCCCCACATCGGGCTCCCTGCTCAGTGGGAAGCCTGCTTCTCCCTCTCCCTCTCCTCTGTGTTCCCTCTCTCTCTGTCAAATAAATAAATAAAATCTTTAAAATGAAATAAAATAAAATAAAATGATGACTAAAAGGCACAAAGGTATTCTCACTAAGATTTTAAGCAATACTACAGTATTTTAACAAGCTTAAATTTATCAACTTTATGAGCTTAACTCAATTAGATTTATAGAACTTATTTAATAACAAAACATTAGATAAGTAGGTATTTAGATAATTGGACATGTTATATTTACAATGTTTACATTGTATAGGGGGTTTTAATTATCTAAGATATAAAAGCCTTGAAATTGTCTTGATAAAAGATATTATGTTTACAAACAGAGTAATATTTGTAAACTGAATTTAATGACTTAAAATTGTTCGTTTTTTTACTTACACTTTAACAAATTAAAGAAGCAAAATAACAATTAAAAAATAAGTCTTTGCTATAAAGATAAGGCACCCTAGTGAAGTTAGAAATGCCCATATTCTCAGGTGCATTATCTAACATTTTCATCTCATTTAATCTTTATGACTCAGCCTTGGTGAGGTGGATATACAAGTCTTACATTTTCTGTTTTAAGATGCAGTACATGAAGACTTACAATAAACTACACTTTTTGTCATCTGTGGGACTTCCCAGTTTCTTTTCCCTGCAATGCTTTGCTTATCCTTATCTCTCTCCTTTGGCTAATTTCCCCCTATCTTTTTCTGAAGAAAGCAACCCTGATCCCCCCAAATAGAATAGATGTGGCTTCCCATGTATTCCTGTTGTTTTCTGTACAAACCTCAAGACAGTACTTATTGTTGTTATGGTTTATGTAGACCCTAAGCTCATTGTTGACAAGGCTCATATTTTTTCCTAGACCCTAAGCTCATTGTTGACAAGGCTCATATTTTTTTTTTCACAATTATAACCTCAATGTCTTGCACCTCTTTTTTTTCCCAATCTTGATGAGTAATTTCTTTCTTCCCCTTTCCCCTTTTATTGAAGTATGATTGGCATATAAAAATTTATGTATATATTTAAGGTATATAACAAGAAGAAAACATAAGGGAAGAGCTCTTTGACATTGATGTCGGCAATGATTTTTTAGAGTTGACACCAAAAGCACAGGCAATGAAAGCAAAGACAAACAAGTGGGACTACATCAAACTAAAAGGTTTCTCCACAGCAAAGGAAACAATAAACAAAATGCAAAGGTAAACTATGGAATGTGAGAAAATATTTGTAAACCATACATCTGATGAGAGGTCAATATTCAAAATATATAAGGAACTCCTACAATTCAATAGCAAAAGAATCAAATAACCCAATTAAAAAAAATGGGCAAAGGACGTGAATAGACTTTTCCAAAGAAGACATTTAAAGGGTCAATAAGTATATAAAAAGATGCTCAACATTACTGTCAAAGAAATGCAAATCAAAACCACAAGGAGATATTACCTTGTACATCTCTTTAGCACATAATAGGTAATAAGTAAACATTGCTGCAAATTGAAGATATTATGTGAATAAAGCCACTCATCTACAGCTTATACCCAATTAGTTTTTAGTCTGGAAACTCTACTCCTTCCAAATTCATCTCTCCTCCTTCAAAGCAATGTTCACATTTAAAAAGTCTCTGAAATAAATATATTATTAAAATAGTTCCTAATGCTTTGTATTGGAAAGCTGGATATTGAAACATTGCTATACCTTTTATTATTAAATAAATCAAGATATTCTCCTGAAATCAGTTCAAATTGATTATCAGTGAAAAATAAGCCAGTTAGCCCAAATAGAGCATTAGGAAATACAGCAGGGAGCTGCCGTACATGAGTTGGAAGCCAAAGAATAGACATGTAGAAAACACTTTTAAATTCTAGGCCATCAGCATCCCCAGCACCTTCATAATCAGACACTGATCTGTGCTACAGATAGAATGAGATCATTATCCTCCAGTAGCTGACACTCTGCAGGTATAGGAAGTGGAATCACATGGCATGCATGATATGGGCCAATGCTGGCTAAGTAAAGATGCTCCGTAGGCCAGAGCAAAGAAGGCTGCTCTTCTGGCTGTTGTGCCACAACAGTTATTCTACCAAGGACAGTGCCTGGTCCATAGTAGGAAGTAAATATTTTTGGAATGAATGAATGAATGAATGAATGAATGAATGAATGAATGAGGAATTAAGTTGAGCCTTAAAGAAATGATAAAACACATTTGGTCAAACTTTTTAAATAAAAATTTTGCATAAAGCCCTATGATACTTTCAAAACATTTTGGAAATTTTAAAAAGGATTCCCCGTGCTTCCCCTCTGCATTCCTTCCTACTGCCTTAAAGCCATATATATTTAACAGACCTGTTTTAAGGCCTCCACTTAAAGAACAGTTATTGTGAGATGGTAGAGTTGGAGAGTGTGCTGTGAAGAAAGCTTTCAGAACCATTCACAGCCGGAAACATGAACAACTGTCTGCTCTAGTCTGAGTAAAATATTTAAAAAGATGTTTAGTAGCAGAACTGGTTCACATTAGCCTTTCCATATGGAGAAGATGCTAGGGTGACAAGAAAATAAGTTGGCTTGGAAAACATATTTTTGTGTTTATTTTTAATGCTGTTATTTGTGGTTATCTGCATTTTTGCTACTTTTACCTTTAAATGTATTTGTGCTTAACAAGCAAGCATTTGTAATATCTGAGACTATTTGCAAATGGGAGTCTGAAGAATCTTCAACATAATAATGTATCTCAGGCAAAATTATCATAAGATCAAATGCTGCTCTTGAACTATCAAAGTTATTATAATGAAATGCAAAATCAAGATGAACTTTATCATATTAAAAAAACTAATGAACTAATTATAGTCTTCAAATATACAACAGTTTGAAGGAAAATTAGAATTTTGATGCCATGTCTTCAGGGATTATTTCATTTGTATAGGTCAAAAGATTTAATCATTTTGAATTCACAGACACTTTTAAGAACATTTTGCAGTAATAATGGAAAAAAAGATTTAACAGCAGTGTTCACGTTGTGCTCAACATGATATTGCTTTCATATCATGAAGCAATTCATTTGCTATGTTTAATCTATGGAAACTCAGGTTTTTCATTAACATTACAAGTGTATTCGGATTGAGTTAGATCAATACATCCCCACAAGTAGCATTAATTTATACGAGAGGAAAAAAGTTTGAGATCATTTACTTTCCAGATTTATTCAGGTTAATATATTATTTACAAAAAATCCAGCTAATCTTTGAAAATAATTATAACACCTTTGTAAATAATAACACTCTGCAAAACCCTTTCCATCCCTAAAGCCATAATACTTTGTAAACGTTGTCATTTAAATGTGTGGAGGACATATATTCCAAAGTAGTGCAAATTTGAAAGTATTTGGAATCCAACTTCACTCAGAAATATCAAGTTAAGGGGCACCTGGGTGGCTCAGTTGGTTAAGTATTTGGCTTCAGCTCAGGTCATGATCCCAGGGTCCTGGAATCAGGCCCTACATTAGGCTCCCTGCTCAATAGAGAGCCTGCTTCTTCCTCTCCCTCTGTGCCTCTCCCTGCTCTTTTTCTCTCTCTCAAATAAATAAATAAAATCTTAAAAAAAAGAATATCAAGTTGAATATTAACTATGTTTCTATGAAAACTAATAATAAGGGACACAAGAAAAATTCAAATCTATGTTTTTCTGGTGCCAAAGACTATTATATATTTCACATTTCCTGTTTTCCTGTCTCAGATATCCTTGTAGTTCTATCTTATAATTTGAATTTTCAGTTTTCCTTCATAACATCCAACCTACTACATCATTTTAATGTAAAATATCTTGCTTATCTCAGAGTACTTTCCTGCTTTTAATATTCACCTGATATTAGTCTTGATTGAGCCAACCCAATTTGCTATCCATGTCATTCATCATGTCATTGATTTAGGGCAGTATGTTCTTGATATTGTGATTATTTTTATTGTAGATATTATTTGAGTAATCCTATGTAATTATACAAGATCTGGATTTTTTTTTGTTATTACCACACCTTCCAGTGTTATGTAAAATAAGTTATTTGCAATCATAATTTAATAAAAAGCATCAGACTGGTCCTTCTGGCTTTTTAATCATTAATTTTGACATCATGAATTTATAGTGTACATATTTGAGCATTATTTATGTGTATATTGGGTTTATGACCCCCATGTCAAGATTTCTATAAGAATGACAGTCTCATCTATAGCTGGTAATCATAGTTTTGCCCATGTGCCCCAAAGAAAAACACAAACAAAAAAGACAAATAAATAAATAAATAATAACATATTTACAGAGGAACTTAGCCACATTTCTATTTAGTCAATTTAGTCATTTGTCTCAATTTGTTGCTTCTAATTTCAAAATATTGTAAATGTTGATAGATTGTATTCACCTATTGATATTTCTTTCTATTTTCAAGTGTTCTCCTGAACACCCTAACTAGTCAGGACATGCTTGGATTCATGTAACTATTGTTTCAAATAATATGACCTAAATGTAGTTGATAGCAATATTTATTTGTTCTTTTTATTTGGATCACCATGATTAAATCATGGGGAGATCACAAATCTCTAACAGTTATGTTAGAAATCTGATTTCCTGGATTTTTACTTTTATTTGTGTGTTATTTCTTATGTATACACAGTGCATTAGCAGTGCTTCTGTTTGGTTGGCAGAGTTACTCTATGTGGTGATTCAGGGAGCAAGACTTTCTTTTTCAAACTCTGCCATTTCCTTGGGGCCGCAAGTATAAATGCAGTGAGGATAGTGATGGAACCCTACCAATTGTGACAATGGATAAGTAACTCAAACTCTCTGAGTTTCTACTTCTCCAGGGGCAAAATTGAGAAATAGATTACCCTGATCTTCTGGCACTAATCATTTATGATTATGTAGTCATAGAAAATGGGCCACTGAAGAAAATTACATAAGAAAAAAATAAAGAACATACTTTATGTGCATTTTTTTATACTTTAGAAACATGCAAAGTTTTTAAATCATATGGAACTTATTCAGAAACAGTACAGGAAAGATAAACTGCTGAACTCTCAACTTAGAATATAAATGGAAATATTCCACAATATTTAAATAATGTCAGCATAGATGAAAAAGAGTTCTCACAATAATAAAAAAAGAAGTTATAAAATCTAACAAAATAATAAAATATTTCATATCAGAACAACTGCAAATTAAGACATTATTCTTTTGCATTGAAAAAGCACTTAATAACATTCAAAACATCCAAACATTCAAAGATAATTTCTCATAGAATGCTTGGAAAATTAGAAAGAGAAATATCCTCTTTAACATTATAGAAAATATTTGTACTCTCCTGTTAGCTAACATCATATGCTACTCGTAAAACAGCACCTTTAAATCAGGAAAACCGAGGTCTAGATTCACTATTATCATGATCAAAGTTGAATATAAACAAATAAATGAGAAATATAAATATTAGAAAGGGAAGAACATGAGTGCTATTTGTAAATGATGTGATTGTATATTTAGAAAACCAAGAGGAGCAATACAAAAATTTAGAGAACTGAACCCTAATGCTAATCTTATCACTTCGAATTAGTTTTACAGTGAGAATACTCCATAGGAGTCTTCAGCGAAATGTCCAGGTAGAGGTTAAAACTGGAAAAACCAAGTTTTCCAACATATTAGCAATGAACAATTGAGATATATAATCGGGTAAAGAATTATATTCACATAGCAGCAGTTTATTCAACCAATGAATGTTTATTGGGTGGAATATGAAGTTCCTTAAAGATAATGAGAATGTATTTGGATTTGTACTAAGGCAATAGGAAACTATATTTCACACAAGAAAATAGGTGTCAATAGACATAGGGAAAAGTAGTCAACCTCAGTAATAATATAGAGGTTAAAAAAAACCACTTAAACCCGGAAATCAAAAGAACATCACATGGACAAATATTAATAAAAGTGATCATTCTTAACATGTTTCAGGTACAGTACATAGGTACTTTCATACATGAAAATAGTAGTAAAGGATGTAATCTTCCTAAAAGGAATTCAGACACATCTGTAGTTTCAGATGTGTTTATACCTTATGAATTGTTGACCTTCTAAAGGAATGTATTTTAAGGAAATAAAGATGATGGAAGATGAAGATATTCATCACAGTATTTTATATAGAAAAATAATTCTTATTTTTAGCAGTATGGACTTGACTAATAAACTAGAGACTGAGTACAACTTCTTCAAAGTAAAACAGACTTCTAGATAAGTTTCGCCTCTGCCACGTATTATCTGTGTGATCTCGGACAACTTTCTTACCCTGTCTGCAGCTCAATTTCTCCAACTGTAAAAGATAACTATAATAATGTTTGACTATTTAAAGACATAATGCTCATGAAGAAACTTCTGATAATGTTGGGTAAAAAATAGAATACAGAATGTTAAATAATATGATCCCATTTTAACTATATAATCATTTTTGTGTGTATCAATCTATATATGGATATATACACACTATAAATGAGGCTTGATTCTAGGTATTAACTACATATTGTATTTACACACATTCCATGTACAAGTATTCTTAATTTTAATGGTTAGAAAAAAACTGGATATAATTTTGGTTGTCGTGATGTTTGCTATCAAAGAGAGAAAATAAACATGCAACCAATTAGAAAAGAATTACCACAAAGGACCACAAGTATGGGGTTATGGGTTAAGGTAAATTTTTCTTAATAATTTTCTTCATTTTCCAAATTTTATATGTTATGTATTATATATGGGTTTATTTTCAGAGAAGTGAAATTTTGATTTTACTGCATTGATGTATACATTTTTAGCATATCAATAAGATGTTTTCCGTACTACACACACACATACAAACACATACATAGAAGATTGTAAGAGAAAGACAAAGAGGGCAAGTTAAACCTTTAAATGCTTAGATTCTTAAAAGTCTCTTCCTCTTTACCTCAATTTCTGGGACTGAGGTAAAGTAGATGCCAGACTTCATTAATTGCATCAGAAATTCAGAGCATTTGCCTCACAAATATGGAAGACAATCTTTGAAAAATCAGGGCAAGTGTACTAACTTGGTAACTTGGCAACACTGATTCAAGCAAGTGTCCAATGGGCTCTGGGCATGTGTCCTCATCACTGCCAAATGCCAATGCTATGCATTAAACCTCCAGGTCAAGCCATGAGCCTGACACCTGCTCATGAGAACACTCTAAATCTGCTTCCTCAGTGTTAGTCAAAGTTCTTATTTCATACTCTAATCCCTGAGGCTGTAACTCCTCTCCAGGGTCTGGTTGCTTTTCCTGCCCTCAGATTAGTGTATTAAAATAATTGATTTGTGTTGGGATGAAGAGAAGGATATTCAGAATGGAAAGAAAGTAAAATTGTAGGAAGCATCAAAATGGGAAAATAGAAGTAAAAAGGAACTTGGAAAAGTCATAAATCAGTTTAATGATTATTGAACTGGGGGAGGGAAAGAAGAAAAGCTCAAAGCAAAATTCATATCTTCTAATTCTCTGTGATGCTGCATCGCCAAATCCAAACTGTAATTTTTTGAAGAAAACTTACAAATGAGGTCAGTGTAAAGAAAAGGAATGAACATTAATGCTATCTTTCTAAAATAATATTCATGGCAAAAAGATAAAGAATTGGTTCTCTGACAAAGAGATAAATACATTCAAAGCACTTCAGAAAGAATGTCAGTGCACTCACACATCATTTTTATACCAATGGAAATTAAATGATTTAAAAGATTCCTTTCAGAGGGCGCCTGGGTAGCGCAGTTGTTAAAGCGTCTGCCTTCGGCTCAGGGCGTGATCCTGGCGATCTGGGATCGAGCCTCACATCAGGCTCCTCTGCTATGAGCCTGCTTCTTCCTCTCCCACTCCCCCTGCTGTGTTCCCTCTCTCGCTGGCTGTCTCTCTGTCACATAAATAAATAAAATCTTTAAAAAAAAAAAAATAAAAAAAAATAAAAGATTCCTTTCAGAAACCTAAAATTTGACAGCATCTGGGGAACGGGGTTAAAACGAGTGTCTTCATAATATACTTCTTTGATTTTTTCAAGCATGCCTCTTTTATATAATTATTTGTGAACAAGAGGCAAACATAAATACAAAATAAACCAAACAACAACAATTGAGATCAAAAGTAAAAAGATACATTGTTCATCTAGAACAAATTAAAGTGTGTAAAATTAACTTTTATATCACCAATGTATCATCCATTTATCTACCTATCATCTATTGTCATCTCTCATCTATCATCTATTCATCCAATATGTGCATAGTCATGTTACAAAAATACTTGAAATAGTGTAAATTCCTAAAATGGAAAAACAGACCAAAATCCAGGTCTGTAAGGAGGAATTCAACTGATTGTTTATTATGATTTGGCTCTTTTGCCCATTTCTTCAGCAAACATTAAGTGGCTAATCCACAGCTTGGCTAGGCAGCAAGAATTGAATGGTAAAAAGACATACAGTTTTATACTTTTAGGTTATTTTCTAGATAGAAATACAGGTAAAACGTAGTAAATACCCATGAACAAATTCACATTGTAGTAAGTTACAAATGGGGCTAAGACAGGAAATATTTGAGGTGGCGGTACATGACCACTGTATCATTCAGTGTTCTATTAGGGACCTAGAAACTGTACTAAGGATTTTTATACATATATATGTATCTATGTGTTTAAGAAGTTTATTAAAAATATTTCAATGGTCACTAAATTCAAAGTAAGAGTTGAACAAATAATGCTAGTAAAAAGAATAATGATATCAAAGCAGAACACTATGTGTTTTAATTAAGGTTCTTAAAATCAAATGACTCATCTTTTCACAATGACATGGTAAAAAGAAATATGCTCATTCTAGAACTATATTTCCTTGTTGGTATTGACATTTGGCTAAGAGGGAAACTATGCTTTTATTAAAAATATTGGATAACAAGGAAGTCTAATTTTAGAGATAGATAAAAAAAATTTTTTTGATTAACAGCTCCCATTCACATACACGAAATACATTTAAAAAATTCCCGACTCTAACCTATGGGAGGAGAAGCCTTATTTAATTTTCCATTACAACCTTGCAATTGAGACTTAGTTGTAGTTGCCAGAGACTGTGGGGAGGGAGAAGTGAGGAATTTCTAATCAACAGAAAGGAAGTTTCAGTTAAGCAAGATGAATAAACTTTAGAGACCTGCTGTATAACATATTACCCATTATAACAATAATATATTGTAAAACTAAATACTTGTTAAAGGGGTAGGTAGTATGTCAAGTGTTATTACCACAATAAAATACAATAATTTTAAAAAAGGAAAAACGAATGTCTCACACAAAAATATAAGTTTTGGCAAGTGTCTGGAGAAATTATAAACTGTTACTGGTAATGTAATATACTGCTATGGAATACAGTATAGAAGTTCCTCCAAAAATGAAAATTAGAACTGCCGTATGATTTAGAAATTCCATTTCTGAGTGTATATCCAAAATAATTTAAATCAAGATCTTAAAGAGATAGTTTCCCTCCCATGCTCCTTGCAGAATTATTCACAATTGCCAAGATGTGGAAACAACTCAAGCACCCATTGACTGATGAATGGATAAAGAAAATATGGTATATACATGAAATGAAGTATTTATTATTCATCCTTAGAAAGAAAAAATATCTTGCCATTTGTGACAATATGGATGAACCTGCAGGACATTTTATTAAGTAAAGGAAAGCAGACACAGAAGACAAATACTACATGATATTTATATGATAAATCTAAAATTGTCAAACTCATAGGAGAAAACTCACAGAATGATAGTTGCCAGAAAATGGAGGGAGGTAGAAATGGGGAGCATTAGTCTAGAGGTTTGTTGTATAGCATAGTGCTTAAAGTTAACAATATGGTATCATGCCCTTTAAAACGTATTAATTGTTCTTATCACACACACAAAAGACACAAGGAAACTGGGAGGAATTGGTATATCTATTCCTTTGATTGTGATGATGGTATTAAAGATGTTTGCTTAAGTTAAGGTCCCGATTACTGAATTGTATACATTAAGTATGTGTAGTTCTTAGTTTATACATATATCTCAATGAACTATTGAAAAAACTCAGTGGATTAACTCAACAGAAATTTATTTCTCATTACTGACACATTCTAAAACCTAGCAAAATGGACTGGTATACAATTGCATGAGGAGCCAGGCTCTTTAACATCAGAGCTCTTGTATTTACTGGGCACCTTTATACCCACATATAAAAACTACATTTCTCAATCTCCGTTATAGCTACATTTATGCTCATGAGAATTTATTCTGGTCAATGATATATAAGTGAATGCATCTTGTGATCGTTTTAAGAAGTCTCCTTGAAAAACTGGGGGTTTATTCTTTTTCATTCCTTTCTTCTTCTTTCTATGTAGAATGTGGACCAAATGGTAAAGGCCCAAACGACCGTTTGAACCAGGAAGTGGAAGTCATTGGCTAAAGATGACAAGACAACCACATGGAAAAACAATAGTGGACACCATTGAGACACCACAACAGCCATGACCACCTACCTTCCTTTTACATAGAAGAGAAATAAACTTCTATCTTGTGTTAGACTCACCTATTTGCGGCCTTTGTCCTATGCAGCTGAATCTAATCTTAGCTGATACAGGAAGTGTATCAGGGACTTAAACTGGCTTTTTAAAAGTCCCCTTTTCTCTGTTACATGTAGTAACATGTGACATTTTAGAAGCAAATTCTTTAACATCATGAATAAGAATATGAAGCTCACTTTTATTGTTTCAATTTCACACTGTACTTAAATAAGTGGTAAGACAGTAAAACAAGAAAAAGAAAATTATTATGATTAGGAAGTAGAAATCAAAACTGTCTTCATTATCAGTTGATATAGTTTTACAATAATACTTAAATATAATAATACTTAATACTTAAATAAATTGTTAGATTCATAATGTAATTCAGGAAGGATGCTAGATATAAAATCAACTTAGAAAAGTAAGTTGTCTTATAATACCATTAAAGAAGTTAGAGAATATAATTTAATAAAAGAAAAAATTTATAAAACTACTTTAAAATATAATTGATAAAGGAACAAATCTTTAAAAAGTACAGGATTTTGAAAAGAAAATGACAAAAGTATATATTTTTTATACGTGGTAAGCGGTGTCTCAATATGAGGAAAGTATTAGTTCATTCCAATTTAATCTATAAAATCAACATAAGTCCAATCAAACCCCCACTTACTTGTGTGTTGTTTTTTTTTTGTTTGTTTGTTTCCCATAGATTTGGTAAGATATTTCAAAACTACATGTGGAATTTTTAAGAGAATTTTGGGCGTGTTTATATACGAGGTTGTATCATCTGCAAATGCAGATTGTTTTACTTCTTCCTTTTCAGTCTCTTTTTCTTCTTTTTCTTGCTTGATATCTCTGGCCAGAACCTCCGGTACATTGTGGAAGAGAAATAATGAGAGCAGAAATCTTCAACTTTTAAATTTTAGAGTAAACCATTCAGTTTTTTATTATTTATTATGATATCAGCTGTGGGATTTTCTTTTCTTTTCTTTTTTTTTTTTTTAAAGATTTTATTTATTTATTCGACAGAGATAGAGACAGCCAGCAAGAGAGGGAACACAAGCATGGGGAGTGGGAGAGGAAGAAGCAGGCTCATAGCGGAGGAGCCTGATGTGGGGCTCGATCCCAGAACGCTGGGATCACGCCCTGAGCCGAAGGCAGACGCTTAACCGCTGTGCCACCCAGGCGCCCCAGCTGTGGGATTTTCATACATATTCTGTATCAGATTGAAGGAGGTCACTTCTGTTCCTCATTTATTGAGTAGTTTATACCATGAATGAATGTTGAATCTGATCTAATGATTTTTCTGTCTATTACATGACAATGTGGTTTTGTCCTTTTCTCTACTATGTTTGTTTTCAAGTGTTAAAACTATATTGCTTTCTTGGGATATAGCTTACTTGGTCATGGTATATCTCCATTTTACATGTCATTGGATTCAGTTTATTAATATATTTATATTAACTTATTAACATTAATAAGAGACATTGATCTGTAGTTTTCTTGTGATGTCTTTATTTTGCTGTGATATCAAGATATACTAACTTCATTAATGAGTTGGGATGTGTTCCCTACTCTTCAATTTTTTAGAAGTTTGTGAAGAAATAGTATTCATTTTTCTATAAGTTTTTGGTAAAATTCATCAGTGAAACCATATGGTTCTAGGCTTTTCTTTGTGATAAACTTAAAAAATACTAATTCAGTCTCTTTCTTTTTAAATCAATGAAGAAAAATGGAAAAAATAATGTGTAATTATTCCATCTTTTATCATTACTTACCCAAAAGTATATTACCTTTACTAGAGTTCTTTATTTGTTTGTGAATTTATATTACTGTCTGAAGACACATTCTTTCAAACTGAGGAATTCCCTTCAGACAATGTATGGGACGGGAGAAAATACTTCCAACCCCATATCTGGTAGGGGCTAATATCTAAAATATGTAAAGGACCCAAACAACTGGACAGCAAACAAAACAAAACAAAACAACAACAACAACAAACCCACCAAATAATCCAATTTAAAAATTGGGCAAAGAATCAGAATAGATATTTTTCCTAAGAAGAAATCCAAATGTCCAACAGGTACATGAAAAGGTGTACAAAATCACTAATCATCAGGAAAATGCAAGTCAAAGCCACACTGAGATGTCACTTCACATCTGTTAAAATGGATATTATCAAAAAGATAAAGAGATAAATGCTAGATAGGACATGGAGAAAAGGGAAGCCTCAGGCATTGTTGGTGGGAATGTAAATTGGTACAGCCGCTGTGGAAAATAGTATGGAGATATATTGAAAAATTAAAAAATAGAAGTACCATATGATCCAGTAATCATCAAATGAGTATATACCCAAAGGAAATGAATCACTATCATAGAGCATATCTGTACCTCCATGTTTTTTTGTGGCATTATTTACAATATGAAAACAACCTAAGTGTCTATTAATAGATGAATGGATAAAGAATATATTATAAAGATAAATGGGATTTTATTCAGCCATAAAAAGAAGGTAATCCTGCCACTTTCAACAACATGGATGCAACTTGAGGACATCATGCTAAGTGAAATGAGTTAAACAGAGAAAGACAAATATTGTCTAAGCTCACTTATATGTTGAATCTAAAAATTCCAAACACATAAAAAGAGAGAATACATTGGTGGTTGCCAGGGGTGGGGGATGGGGAGGTGGGGGAAATGCGTGAAGGTTACCAAAGTATGCAAACTTCCAGTTATAAGATGAAGAAGATCTAAGGATGTAGGGTACAGCATGGCAACTCCAGTTAACAGTATACTATGGTATATTTTAAAGTTTTTAAGAGAGTAATCTTAAAATTTCTCAATACATACAGAAAAATTGTAACAATGTGAGGTGATGAATATGTGAACTAACATGATATTCATTTCACAGTATATACATATATCAAATCATCATGTTGTACAGCTCAAACTTTAACAATGTTATATGTCAATTATATTTTAATAAAGCTGGAAAAAAAGAATTTCCTTTAGTATGTAAGGCAGGTCTGCTAGCAACAATATCTCAGCTTTTGTTTATCTGAGAGTGACTTTATTTCATCTTTATGTTTTAATGACAGTTTCTCTGAGTAAAGGATGCTTGGTTGACAGCTTCTTTTTTCTGGCAGTATTTTTAGTATGCCATCCCACTGCCTTCTGGCACTCATTGTTTCTAATGTGCAGTCATTGGAAGGTGTTATTTTGGTTCCCTTGTTCATGATGAGTAATATTTTTTTTCTCTTACTACTCCCAATTTTTTTCTCTTGATTTGCTTTTTAACCTTTTGTCTAAGATGTTTCTGGGTAGGATGTTTTTGAATTTATCATACTTGAGGTTTGTTTATCCTCTTAAATGTATACATTTGTGTTTTTCTTTAAATTTGTGAAGTTTCTACTACTAATTTTAAGTAATATTTTGTCCCTTTTGGTTTTTTTTTTCTGCTGGTATTTCTATTACACGTGTTGGTGTATTTAATTTCCCACAATTTTCTGAAGTTCTGTTTATTTTTCTTCATTTATTTTATCTCAGTTTTTCAATTCATGTAATATCTATTAGTATTCCTACAAGTTCGACTTAAAGGCAGGGACCTTGGTAAGGGAGAAGGAGAAATTTCTTAATTTCCTGAAAATACTGAGCCCTTTCCTGGAATGTGTTATCACAATTCTATGAATCCTATTTGGCCAAAATCATGTAACAATGCTGACCCTATAAAACCAAGTCTAACATTTTTTTTTAGCCTCTCTAATAGTAATGTCCACTAAGAACAGAGCTAGAAGTATGTTTGTTTCATCAATAAATAGTATCTGAAAGAAACGATTTAGGACTAGTAGGAATTGTTATTATATCTCTAATTGCAGTGTTGATGTAATTGGGACTCCAACGGAAACTAGAATGTTGATTGCCCAAGAGTAGGATAATGGTTTCATGAAAAAAAAATGGTTGCATAGTATATTAACAGAAGTGAATAAACTTGATTTTGGTGTGAAATAAGAAAATACTCTTTGAATTAGACTGCTGATTTAGCAACAGTTAAAAACTTGCCACATGTGAATAAGATCAAGTTGATACAACTGTAGGGAAAAAAAAACCCTAAAAGTTCTTTAAATAATAACATAATTACAGGAAAATCAAGCTTCTAGTCCTTGGTACAGAGCATTTTATCTTTCTATTTCTTCTCAGTAAGAAATAATAACTGGGGGAAAAAAACTGACAATTTTGTGACCCAAATATTAAGAATGAGTTTGTAATTTTTTCTGTATCACCATCTGAATCCTACCATTTCAGGTATTTTCCTGGCAATATATAGAGTTATTGTAATAGCTACATATTCTCTTGTGATTATTTAACTGCTAACAGTGGCTTTTGGGAGCAGATTCTTGATGTGCTTTCCTTTACTCCAGCATATCATTTTTATTTGGCATTATTAGTTAAAAATTATTCATTTTTGCAAATAAAATAAGTAATATTTTTGGAGTCTATGCTGGAGTAAATCAAATAAATTTTAAGTAACATTCTTGACCACTGCAAATTGTAACATTTACATTATATATTTGCATAGTACATGTAATATCTTAGCAGTTCACTATAGTACTATGGAAGATTACCTAGTGTCATATAGAAAGATAACTTGCAGGTTAATTGACTTGTTGAAAGGTAAGGAAAAGAAAATATTTAACTCTGGTTGTGAAAGATGTAGCTCTTTTCCTCAACTTTCCCCTTCTGTCATTAGTAGGCTGCAATAAGAATCCAACATAGCTGTGCTTTGGAGATGAAGAGATGCTCTCAAAGATTATGTGCATCTTATTTATGGTCATATCTCTGTACATAACTGAGTTTAAATTTCTATATTGATTTAGCTCTTTTCTTATAAGTGTCTATTTGTCAATCATCTATGTCAAAAGAGCAAACCAGAAATTTATCTGTCTAGACCAAGAAACCCTGAGAATATATCTCATAGGTAGTGTTGAAGCCATAAACCATGCAGGGTAGTCAATCATTAGCCAAGTACCTGAGATTGAATCTTCTAAGCAGTGTTCAGAAAGATATTAAAAAGATGTCTTAATTATTCTTGAGTTTTTCTAGAATTATAATCATAAAGTGGTTAAAACTCATAAAATAGCTTGATAAACTGTATAAACTACTTTGCAGAAGAAGTCGATATTTATAGAATATCACCAGCCTTACTGGCAAAAAAATTTGGATACACTTTGATATGTCTATGAATATATTCAGGAACAAATACTTTATATTTTAAAATGTAAATTTGTCTCCAAATAGTATTATAATAGGACCTGTTTAGTTCTCTTTCATATTAGCAAATGAAGCAAATCACATGGAGAATTTTACTTGTTACAAATAAATTTTAATAATTAAAAGACTCATGAAAAATGTTCACTTTAAGAATTGAAAGAATAAAGATGGATTTTCTTTAAAGAGATAATTAAAAAATAACCATTTATTCAAACTGTCCAGTGCTCTCTTATAAAGGTGGGCAAGCTGATTACTTTGTTTTGCAATTAATAATAAGCTAATTGAAAAGATTTATAAAACAGTGTGGCTCCTGTGAGATTTTTTAAAAATTTATTTGTCTCGGGGCGCCTGGGTGGCACAGCGGTTAAGCGTCTGCCTTCGGCTCAGGGCGTGATCCCGGCGTTATGGGATCGAGCCTCACATCAGGCTCCTCTGCTATGAGCCGGCTTCTTCCTCTCCCACTCCCCTGCTGTGTTCCCTCTCTCGCTGGCTGTCTCTATCTCTGTCAAATAAATAAATAAAATCTTAAAAAAAATTATTTGTCTCTAGGGTAATCATGTTGATTTTAGGAACCTTGTACATTTACAGCACTTAAACCAAGAAAAAAAAATACAATTAATTTAATTATACTGTTCTTAAAAATGCCTAAAACCCTGTACAGCTTTATGAACACCAGAGAGCCTATATTCTTGGGATAGCCACTTTATTTTAACATAATACTTTTTTTTCAAGTTTTTGTTTAAAGTCTAGTTAATGTACAGTGTAATATTAGTTTCAGAGTTTCCTGTGTAGAATTTAGTGATTCATCACTTTCATACAACACCCAAAACTCATCAAAACAAGTGCCCTCCTTAACCCACCACCCATTTAACCCATCACCCCTGCCCACTTACTTCCCCTCCAGCAACCCTCAGTTTGTTCCTTTTTTTATTTTTTAAATTAAAAAAATTATGATGTTCAGTTTGTTCTTTATAGTTAAAAGTCTGTTTCCTGGTTTGCCTCTCTTTTCTTTCCCCCATATGTTCACTTGTTTCTTAAATTCCGCATATGAGTGAAACCATATGGTTTCGTTTCTCTAACTGACTTATTTCACTTAGCATAATATTCTCTAGATCCATCCACAGCAATTGCACTACTACGTATTTACTCAAAGGATACAAAAATACTGATTTGTAGGGATACATGTTGGTGTTTATAGCACCATTATCTACAGTAGCCAAGTTATGGAAAGAACCCAAATGTCTACTGACTGATGAATAGATAAAGAAGATGTAGTATATATACAATGGAATATTACTCAGCCATCCCATAATACGTTTAATAGAGATAATCATGAAAACCTAAATCACTGAATAAAAACCCTGACTTAAAATATTCATGATCACATTTAGAGAAATATGCTTTAATTTTCAGAGAAAATTCGTGAAGATTGTAATCTGACCAAATGAGTAAGAACATCCAAATTTACAAGTCAATGCCATTGTCCTATTTGCAAAAGATGTGTGTTTACTGCATTGGAAAAAAGTTGCTTTGTCACATAAATAAGTCTTAAATGACAAAAAAGGCTTTTTGTAATTCCCTCATTGCACTTGTGTGTGTGTGTGTGTAGGTTGGTAGTTAACAAACATCAAGTGTGCACCATGTGCTAAGCCTTCTTCACAATTATGAACATTTGTTAATTTATTTCTCAAAAAATAATAAGCAGAATCTTAAAAAAATAAAAGAACAGAATCCAGGAATAGAGACTCTTTGACCGATAATGAAAAAATAACACTGCAATGCAGTCATGAAAAGATGATTTTTTAAATAAATGGTTCTGAATCTCTTATATTTAAAAATGATAACTTTTGATCTTTGTGCCATATACAAAAGTCAAGCCTAGATTAATTATAGATCTAAATATGAAGAATAAAACAATAGTCTTTAGAGATACATATAGAAGAATGCTTATATGACAAACAGACAATATTTCTTAAAGGAGTTACAAAAACCACTAGCCACAAAAAAATTTGCATTTATTTATAAATAACAACTTCAGATCATCAAAGGTACTATCAATCGAGTGAAAAAATAGCCCACAGAGACATAGGAAATAATCATAATACATATATCTGGCAACATACTCCTATTTAGAATATATAAAGAACACCAACAAATCAATTATAAAGCAAAAGATAATGTGACATAAAAAATGGACAGAAGTCTTAAAGAAACACTTCAAATAAGAGGATATCCAAATGTCTAATAAACATATGCAATTGTTCAACTTCATTTTCCATCTGAAAAACGCACATTGGAACCACAGGGCAATGCTACTACACAATCATCAGGAAAGTTAAAAGGAAAGATGACAATGCAAGCGTTATCAGTGTATTGGAGCAACTGAAACTCCAGTATACTGGTGGTGGGAGTGTAAGTTAATATAACCAAATCCGAAAACTGTTTGCCAGTATCTGTTAATGCCAAATATATGTATACTTTGTGACTCAGCAAGTCCAGTACTACGTATACAGTCAACTAAAACAAGGCCATGTATTCACCAAAAGACATGCGAAAGAATATCATAGCAGATATTCATAGTAGTGTCAAAATGTTTTTTAAAAACCCATATACCAAATCTCCATCAACAGAATAAAGGTGACAGGTAAAAAGAAGAATGACAGGTAAGGTGTAAGCTTAATTGATTAAACAGCAACAAGAATAAACAAAGTATAATTACATGCTACACCTTATGTAAAACTGACAAATAAAACATTGAAAGAAGCCAAACATCAGGCGTAAATTCTGTATTAGTATGTTTATATAAAGTCAATTAATTCTGGTGTTAAACTTCAGCAAGGTGGCAATCTTTGGTGGTAACGTGACTTAGAGGAGGCTCTAGGTTTGTTCTGGGGAGCAGGTAATGTATTTTCACAGTCGGTGTAGTGACGCTCACTTTGTAAAAGTTCACTTTTGTGCAATTTTTTATGTGTACGTTGTAGTCACTTCAAAATTATAGTAGAACATTTCTTAAAGTTATTAATAAGGACCCATTTTGAAATTGCTCTTGTCTTATAGACATTTATTTATTTTAGGTGTTAAAGCCATTTCATCCCAAACCCAATGAAAGTGTGGCAGTTCGACAACCAGATTTTCATTGCCATCTTCTAGGTGAGTTACTGTCTTTAAAACATTTTTTTTTTTTTAGCTAGAGTTAGTTTTGGTTATTTAGTAATTATTTAAGCTTTCTAAATATTATGGAAATATTGGCATATAAAAACAAAAGAAAAAAAGCATAAAATACAGTTTCTCCTATGAAATAACATTAAATAGAAAAGGCTGGATGCAATAGAAAAGGGGTAGAGGCAGGAAGAGCTACTGATCAAAAACTGTTCCAAAAACATGTTACTTAAAAAAAGCACTTTTCCAGAAAGTTCCTAATACATCAGTAGAAAATACTTGAACTAAATGAATTAAGTGTTCAAAAATCAAAACATGAAGCTGGACCCACTTCCAAGCCCTTTAAGTGACTCTATAGTGCCTCTGGGATTCATGGGTGTAAGTACAACTAGGAGTCAGCTGTAGTCCTTCTGGCTTTTGTGCTGGGCTAGACACCAAAGCCTCTTATTTTAGGTTTATTTGTAAGATGAAGATAATACTTCACACTTTATAGATTTTTTTATGATAGTGACTTTATTTTTTTAAATTTTTTAGTTTATCGTTCTAAAAGTAAGATAGTAAATTAGAGTATAAATATTTTTGAGCCTTATAGCTTAAAAGTATTCATACTCTACTAACAATCTCCCTTTGGAATCATAGTCTAGTTTTCAGCTACTGTGAATAAAGCTGCTATAAACATTCACAATCTGATTTTTGTGAAACATAAGTTTGTGAACATAAATTTGCATTTCTCTGGAGGCTAATGCTCAACTGTTTTCTGGATTTACAGTACTATTTTACATTCTCACCAACCGTGTGTGAATGATTCAGTCTCTAGGTATCCTTGCCAGCATTTAGTGTTATCACTATTTTAATTTAGCCATGTTGATAGGTGTGCTGAGATATCATATACTGCAGTTTAATTTACACCTCACTGATGGCTAATAATGTCAAACATAATTTCATGTGCTTACCTGACATTCGTATATATCTTAGTCAATAAAATGCTTTTTCATATCTTATGCCCATTTTATAACTGGATTTTTTTAGTAACTTTTGAGTTTTGAGAGTTCTTTATGTATTCTAGATGCTACTAGTCTTTTGTCAGATATGTGATTTACAATTATTTCCGTTTGTAGTTTGTTTTTTGTCCTCTTAAAAAAGTCTTTCACAGAAGCAAATTAAAAAAAATAATAAAGTTCAACATAATTTTTTCTTTTACAGATTGTGCTTTTCGTGACAGCTCTAAGAACATTGATCATTTTGTTTAGAGAATTTCCCTAAATTATTCTGTTTGGAGAACTTTCCTTAGCTCTTATTTTAGGAAATATCTATTGGTGGCAATTTCTATTAGTTTTCCGTCATCTGAACAGTCTTGACTTCTCCTTCATTTTGAAGGAACTTTCACTGGAAATGGGTTCTGGGTCGAAAATACTTTTCTTTTAGCACTTGGAAAATGTACAGCTTCCTGATGACCTCAGGGGCTTCTGAAGAGAAATCTGTCATTTTAATTGTTTTTGTTGTCATTTTTGTTATTTGGGTTTTGTTTTGTTTGTTTCTGTCATTACTTTCAAGAATTTTTTCCTTTGTCTTTAGTTTTGTAAATTTGAATATGCTGTGTCTTGGTGTTTATCCTGTTTGGTATTTACACAGCTTCTTGTATCTATAGGTATATGTCTTTTGCCAAATTTGGGACGTTTTCAGACATTATTTCTTCTAGCTCTGTACTCTCTCTCATTTCCTTGCAGTAGTCTGATATGAATGCTAGGAGTTTGGTAATGATTGCATTTGTTTTTGAAGTTCTAGTCATCTTAGCTTATTTTCTCTGTTGTTCAGATTGCATAATCTCTATTGTTTATCCAGTTCGCTTGTTCTTTTTCTGCCCCTCCAACCTGCTGCTGTACACATATACTGAGGCTTTTATTTCAGTTACTATAAAAATTTTATGTTCTATTTCCATTTGGTTCTTCTGTTTCTTTGCTGAGGCTTTCCATTTTTTTTTCATTCCTTTAAAGCATATTTGCAATTAATTGCTCAGTGAAATATTTTGATTATAGCTACTTGAAAATCTTTGATAATTTTAATATCTGTCTTTGTGGTATTGGCAACTGTGAATTATATTTTCTCATTCAAGTTGAGATTCTTCTGGTTATTGGTATAACTGACTTATTTTCCAGTAAAACCTGGACATTTGGGGCATTGGATTACGAGGCTCTGGAATTTACATAAAACTTATGTTTTAGTTGTTTTTCTCTAATATTGCTCCAGCAGGGGACTGGAGGTACCCCTTTATTATCAGCAAGTGGATGTAGAAGTCCAAATTCCCTATTATCTTCCATTAGACCCCTAAGTGGGAAGCATCCTTGTTATTGTTAGGCTAGACTGGGAGTTCCAGTTCCCCTGATACCTCTCTGCCTTGGTCAGGGAGGTGGGGTTGGCACAAGTAGTACTTCATTAGTGCTCCCCACTGACTAGTCTCCACTGACACCAAAAAAGAGTTAGCCTCATTATTGATGGGTAATGGTAAGAGTTCTGAGTCTCCTTTGACACCATCCCAAAGCAGAGAGAAAGGCGAGCCTCTCCAGTACTAGGTGGTAGTGAAAGTCCAGTCTTCCCAGCTGGCTCCCAACACATCACTAGTGGTAGGGGGAGGGGAAACCTCATTAATATTGGATGGAGATCACTTTGATATTTTCCCTTTATCTCATTTTCCCTATATCAGTTTGCTATTGTTGCTGTAACAAATTACAACAAACTTAATGGCTTAAAATAACACACATTTATTCTTATAGTTTGGGAAGCCTGAAGTCTAAAATTAACATGTTAACAGGGCTGTGTTTATTTTTTGAGGCTTTAGGGGAGAAAAGTTTCTTTGTTTTTATCAGTTTCGAGAGGCTGCCTACATTCTTTGGCTCATGGCTCATTTCTCATATCACCCTAACCTCTTGTTTTCATTGTCGCATTTCCTGCTACTGAATCTGATCCTGCCTTTTATAAAGGCCCTTGTGATAACATTGAATTCTTCTGGATAATCCAGGATGATCTTATTTCAGAATCCTTAACTTCATCATATCTGCTGAGTCTCTTTTAACATGTAAGGTAACATAATTACAGATTGCTGGGATTAGGACATATTGTAGTTTCCACTTCCAAAATAGCAAAATTTTTGTTCTCAATCACCATTTTTATCACCCTGATGGAGGTCTCTATTTCTTACCTTGACACTTGCCATGAGAGGTTTTAAACAGCAGTGAGAACTATAAACTAGAAAGCTGAAAATATTTGGAAAGATACAGAAGTGGAGCCCAGTTTTAAAGAATGTGATAAGGCTTTGATTATGTCTATGTGTCTGTAAAGAGCATTCCAGTCATGGATAATTTGATATAAACTGGCTCACATTACTTGACTTTCTACAATGTGCAAGACCTTGGCAATCAAAAATCTTTGCTTGTAGTAGTATACAATTGGGCAAAAAATCAGGAGAGGCCAAATATGTTAAACTGTCTGAGAAGAAACTTGCATGGATGCTATGTTGTAATGTTAAAATGAGGTTAGTGTTGGAGATGGGTAGACATTGAATACCAACTGTGGAATGTAACTATGAATGTCATTTTATAGAAAAGGAATTAAATTCAACTAACCTGATTATGTACTATGTGTCAGACTCTGCTAGGAAAAGTCTAAGTATAGGAATATATAGTACCTATGATGGGCCTAAATCAGCTTACATTTAATAAGTGTAATAAAGACCTTAAAATATGATATAATAAATAAATTTGGAAAATTGTGTAGAGGATCCTAGAGGATTTACACACAAATTATTGCATCCAGTGGTTTTGGAAGTTTTTTTTTTTTTTTCCTGTGGGCAGAGATGGATAAAATGGAGAATACATATGATGCAATTAACAAGAGTAACTGATTATCACAAAACTATAGTAAAAGCAGACAGACAATATATACAAATGGACAGCATGGGTGTGATTAAAAGAAACCTTTCACCACAACAACTTAGAAGATAAACATGCAGAGAATAAGAAGGCAGAGAGGTTGAATATAGTTTGGGTATTTTATACCTCCCAGTTTTCTTTAACATTCTTTCTTAATTTCAGAAAGGTGTTTTTTGTTTCATGGGGAAGAGAGATAGGAATACTTTTGTAGGAAACAAGGCTAGTTTTGATTTTCATTAGTATTATACTGATATCAGTTGTTACTTTTCCTGAATTTTTCCAGCAAGATATAGCTACATAATGCTTCAGTGTCAAAATGTCAACTCTAATGTCACAGAAAATTTAAAAGATCAAATTTTAAATCAATTGTCTAGCTACCATAACACAAATTGTTTAATCATAGCCTATATTCAACTAAAGTTGCTCTAGAACTTGAGATAAAAATGTGTTTTCCAAAAGAGGAGAAATTTGTTTCCATATATGGATTTTATTAAATCACCATAACCTCCTAAGCCCTTGACCAGTGTGAATGATAAATCAATAACTGCTTATAATCTGAGGATATGAGTGATCCATTTTGGTACAGCAATCTATGAAGAAAATTTTATCAAATATCTTAGATATTAAAAATTATTTTGTAAAATAGACATTAAAGTTTTAAATGTGTCTGGCTATTTGCTGGATTTGGAAATGAGTCATTATCACCAGATGAGACCTGTGGCAGAGTGCATTGTCACTGGAATGGAACACTCTTAAGGAACTATAGCAACTTATGTTTCTTCAGTGGGGCATGTACCCTCCAGTGACAAAAATTGTCTGACCTTAGCAGCAGAAATATATTAACATTTTTTTAATTTAAGAGAACAACCTTGTAATTTAAGTATTTTACCAGAGAAAATAGCTTTAAAAACCCTATTAATTAGGCTCAGAAAACCATAAAGGCTCATTATAGACTATATCCTAGTTTGCAGATTTCACATATTGTAGAGTTGATTGATAATTAGAACTGAGTAACATTGCCTGTCTTTCAAAAAATAATACTTGAATACATCAATCAGAATTGTCTATTAAAACACAATATTTTTCCTGTCACACCATCAAGAAAATACATTTTTTTGACTCTTAATGAAGTTGTATATTTAAAGCAATAGAATCTTTGTCTAAGAAAAGGACTGAATATTGAAATTTGAGGGATAAAGTTATCAAAGGATGTGTTGACAATAAAAGGCATGACTCATTAAATTATATACCATACTGTTGGCTGGTATTAAATAGACCAACCTAAAAAGTGTTCATTCAATGTCTAGAATAAGAATTGTTGTCAAAAGGTAGAGAAGATATAAAGTTATAAATATAGATTCCTATAATACACTGCTTGGATGTAGGAACTTCTCTGGTCTAGAAACTGCAGCTCTCCCCCCACATAATTTTTGTAAAAACTTCATAAACATAGTTTCTTAGTATCCCTACAAAAGACCCACTAGTCACAAGTAACCTCACTCAAGAAAACACAAGGATAGAAGGACCTCATTTTGTATCTATAGTTATTTTTGAAGAGAAGCAATTCACCTACTAGGGTCGTTTTTACTATAAACAACACTGTCTAGCAATACATGCCATCAATTTCCAAGAAAAAAAAGGAAGGAAATTAACCAAAGTTCAGATTCTCTTGTTTCCTCTGCCCTTTTTTTTTGTTGTTGTTATTCAGTTATGAAAGATAATTGGTCTAAGTTTTTTCTTTTCTCAATTATTTTAATTATTTTTTATTTTTTTTATTGTGGTGAAAGCACATAACATGAGATCTACCTTTGCAACAAATTTTGAAGTTTGTTGCACTATACTATATTATGCACTATACTATATTATGAACTATAAGCATGATGCTATACGGTTCTTCTCTAAAAATTATTCATCTTGCATAACTAAAACTTTATATCTGTTGAATAACAACTCCTCATTTTCTCTCTTCCCAACCTCTGAAAACCATCATTCTACTCTGTGCTTTTATCTCACATAAGTGGAATCACATAGTATTTGTTCTTTTGTACTGGCTTGTTTTACTTAGCATAATATCCTCCAGGTTGACCTATGTTGTTTCATGTGGCAGGATTTTCCTCACTTTTAAGGTTGAGTAATGTTCTTATGTATGCATATACAACATTTTCCCCCATTCATTCATCAGTAGATGTTTATGTTGTTTCCATATCTTGGCTATTGTGAATAATGCTGTCATGAACATAGGAGTGCAAATATCTCTTCAAGGTTCTGATTTCATCTTTTTTGGATATGTACCCAGAAGTGATACTAGTGGATCATATCTTTGACAAAGGAGCCAAAAATACACAAGAAGAAAGGATAGTTTTATCAACAAACTGTTGGAAAAATTGAATTTCCACATGCAGAAAAATGGAACCTTATCTTAAACAGTACACAAGAATCAATCAAAAATGGATTAAGAAACTATACATAAGACCTGAAACTGTAAAACTATTAAAAGAAAATATAAGGGAAAATCTTTTCGACATTGGTATTGACAATGATTCTTTAGATATGACACAAAAGCAGAGGAAACAGAAACAAAAATAAACAAGTAAAGAGCGCCTGGGTGGCTCAGTCATTAAGCCTCTGCCTTTGGCTCAGGGCGTGATCCCGGTGTTCTGGGATCCAGCCCCACATAGGGCTTCTCTACTGGGAGCCTGCTTCTTCCTCTCCCACTCCCCCTGCTTGTGTTCCCTCTCTCACTGGCTGTCTCTCTCTCTCTGTCAAGTAAATAAATAAAATCTTAAAAAAAAAAGTAAGACTGTATCAAACTAAAAATCATCTGCACAGCAAAGAAAAAAAATAAACAAAATGAAAATACAACCCATGGAATATAAGAAAATAATTGCAAACCATCCATATCCAAGGGGTTAATACCCAAAATACATAAGGAACTCTAACAACTCAATAGCTAATAACAACAGTGATAATAGTAGTAGTAACAATACAGATAATACTAATTACCTGACTAAAACATGAGCAAAGGAACTGAGTAAACATTTCTCCAAGGAATACATACAAATGGCCAATAGGTATATGAAAAGCTTCTCACACCTTTGAGAAACGTTTATCAAAACAAAACACAAACACAGATTATAAGTGTTGGCAAGGTTTTGGAGAGATTGGAACCTTTGTGAACTATTGGTAGGAATAAAATATGGTGGAACCACTATGGAAAACAGTATGGGAGGTCCACAAAAAAAAAAAAAAAAAAAAAGAGAGAGAGAGAGAGAGAAAGAAAAAGAAAAAGAATGACTATACAATCCAGCAATCTTACTTCTAAAATATTTTTTCTTATAATGTCATTGTCAAGTTCTTTTTGTCTTCTCTTTTCCAAAATTATTTGCGTATTTTTGTTCTTTTTAAATTTTTCATAGAATTCAGTGAAGAAATGGGCTCTGAGATTCTTTTCCTGTCAGAATATTTTTAATTACAAATGTAATTTCTTTATGAAATATATATAACTTCAATTTTTTTTACTGCATCTCTTTTGAATATACAAGCTTGTCTATTTTATCTGTTTAGTCTACTGACAGAAAATGTTCAAAATGTGTAGAATCTGTAGTGAGACACAATCTACCAATTCTCTTATTAGTTATTTGTATTTAATGTCTTTATTTCCCTTTGCTCAGACTTGTTAAATTACTTAATCTTTTCAAGAATCAAATTTTGTCTTCATTGGTTTTCACTTTTGTTTGTTTTTTCATTAATTTTTGATACTATTTAAAAAATTATTTCCTTCTCCAAAAAAGTTATATTAATGCCCAATAAGCACACAAAAAGACCATCATCATCATCATTAGTCATTAGAGAAGTGCAAATCAACCCAACAATGAGATAATTCTTCACATGCACTAGGACAGTGATAATAAAAAATAGACAAATACCAAGTGTTGGCAAGGATATTAGAACACTTGTACATTACAGATAAGAATTCAAAATGTTAAACATAGTATTAACATGAGGCCCAATCTACACTTAGATACATACAAAAGAATTGAAAAGTGATACTTAAATATTGCACATGAATGTTCATAACAACACTACTCACAATAGCCAAAAGAATAGCTTTGGACATTCAATATTTCATAAAATGTGATATATCCATGCAATGGAATATTATTCAGCTTTAAAGAGGAGTTAAATTATGTTGCATGCTATTACATAAATGAATCATGAAAACGTGCTAAGTGAAATAAGTCATTATTTTCAAGACCAATGTCAAAGGACATATATTTTATTATTCTGTACATATAAGGTACTTAGAATACTCAAATTTGCAGTAACAGAAAGTACAATAAGATTACCAGCAGCTGGCTAGGATGAGAATAGGGAGTTACTGTTTAATGGGTACAGAGTTTCAGTTTCAGATGATGAAATTTCTGGCAATGGATAGTAGTGATGGTTGTTCAACAATCTGTACTCAAAGACACAAAATTGTACACTTAAAAAAGATTAAAATGGTAAAATTTATGCTATGTATATCTTACCACAATAAAACATTGCTTTTTTTCTTTTTAAAAGTTTTATTTATTTTTCTTTTTTATAATAATTTTTTATTATGTTATCTTAGTCACCATACAGTATATCCTTAGTTTTTGATGTAGTGTTCCATGATTCATTATTTGCATATAACACCCAGTGCACCATGCAATATGTGCCCTCCTTAATATCCATCACCAGCCTATCCCAATCCTCCACACCCTTCCTCTCTGAAGCCCTCAGTTTGTTTCCCAGATCCACAGACTCTCATGGTTCATAACCCCTTCCGTTTACCCCCTCCTTCATTCTTCCCTTCCTTCTCCTACCAATCATCCTATTTCTTATGTTCCATAAATGAGTGAAACCATATAATTGTCTTTCTCTGATTGACTTATTTCACTTAGCATAATCTCCTCCAGTCCCGTCCATGTTGCTGCAAATGTTGGGTAATCGTTATTTCTAATGGCTGAGTAATATTCCATTGTATATATGGACCACATCTTCTTAATCCAGTCATCTGTTGAAGGGAATCTCAGCTCCTTTCACAATTTAGCTATTGTGGACAATGCTGCTATGAACACTGGGGTGCATATGTCCCTTCTCTTCACTACGTCTGTATCTTTGGGGTAAATACCCAGTAGTGCAAATGCTGGATCATAGGTAGCTCAATTTTTAACTTTTTAAGGGACCTCCACACTGTTTTCCAAAGTGGCTGTACCAACTTGCATTCCCACCAACAGTGTAAGAGGGATCTCCTTTCTCCACAACCTCTCCAACTTTTGTTGTTTCCTGCCTTGTCAATTTTTGCCATTCTAACTGGTATAAGGTGGTATCTCAATGTGGTTTTGATTTGAATTTCCCTGATGGCTAATGATTTTGAACCTTTTCTTCACATGTCTGTTAGCCATTTGTATATCTTCATTGGAAAAGTATCTGTTCATATCTTCTGCCCAGTTTTTGATTTGATTATTTGTTTCACGTGTATTGAGTTTGAGAAGTTCTTTGTAGATCTTGGATACCAGTCTTTTATTTGTAGTTTCATTTGCAAATATCTTCTCCCATTCCGTGGGCTGCCTCTTAGTTTTTTTGACTGTTTCCTTGGCTGTGCAGAGGGTTTTTATCTTGATGAAGTCCCAAAAGTTCATTTTTTTCATTTGTTTCTCTTGCTTTTGGAGATGTGTCATGAAAAGAGTTGCTGCGGCCAATGTCAAAGAGGTTGCAGCCTATGTTCTCCTCTATGATTTTGATGGATTCCTATCTCACATTGAGGTCTTTCATCCATTTGGAGTTTGTCTTTGTGTATGGTGTGAGAGAGTGGTCCAGTTTCATTCTTTTTCATATAGCTGTCTGGTATTCCCAGCACCATTTATTGAAGAGACTGTCTTTTTTCCACTGGATGGTTTTTCCTTCTGTGTCAAAGATTAGTTGCCCAAAGAGCCGAGGATACATTTCTGGAGTCTCTATTCTGTTCCATTGATCTATGTGTCTGTTTTGTGCCAGTACCACATTGTCTTGGTGATCTCAGCTTTGTAGTATAGCTTGAAATCCAGCAACGTGATGCCCCAGCTTTGTTTTACCTTTTCAACAATCCCTTGGCGATTTGGGGCCTTTTCTGGTTCCACACAAATTTAAGGGCTCTTTGTTCCAGCACTCTGAAAAATGTCATTGGTATTTTGATTGGGATGGTATTGAAAATGCAGATTGCTCTGGGTAGCATGGACATTTTAACTATGTTTATTCTTCCGATCCATGAGCATGGAATATTTTTCTGTCTTTTTGTGTCTTCTTCAACGTCTTTCAAGTGTGATTTGTAGTTTCTAGAATGTAGATCCTTTACCTCTCTGGTTAAGTTAATTCTGAGATAATATATGATTTTTGGTGCTATTGTAAATGGAATGGATTCCCTAATTTCTCTTTCATTGTTGTTGTATAGGAATTTATGTCTCATTGTTCGTGTATAGAAATGCAACTGATTTCTGAGCATTGATTTTGTATCCCGCCACATTACTGAATTGCTCTATAAGTTCTAGTATTTTGGGGGTGGAGTCTTTTGGGTTTTCCATATAGAGTATCATGTCATCTGCTGAGAGAAACAGTTTGACTACTTTGCTGATTTGGATACCTTTTATCCCTTTTTGTTGTCTGATTGCTGTTGCAAGGACTTCTAGTACTATGTTGAATAATAATGGCGAGAGTGGGAATCCTTGTTGTCTTCCTGATCTGAAGGGAAAGGCTTTCAGCTTTTCCTCATTGAGAATGATATTCACTGTAGGCTTTTCATAGATGGTTTTTATGAAATTGAGGAATGTACCCTGTATGCTTACACTCTGAAGGGTTTTTGTTGTATTTTGTCAAATGCTTTTTCTGCATCAATTGAGAGGATCCTATGGTTTTTTACTCTTTTCTTGTTGATATGATCTATCACACTGATCGACTTGCGAATGTTGAACCACCCTTGCATACAAGAGATGAATCCCACTTGGTCTTGATGGATAATCCTTTTAGTGTACTGTTGGATCCTACTAGCTAGGATCTTGTTGAGAATTTTGGCGTCCATATTTTTCAGGGATATCGGTCTGTAATTTTCCTTTTTGATGGGGTCTTTGCCTGGTTTGGGGATCAAGGTAATACTGACCTCATAGAATGAGTTTGGTAGTTTTCCTTCTGTTTCTATTTTGTGAAACAGCTTCAGGAGAATAGGTATTATTTCTTCTTTGAATGTTTGGTAGAATTACCCGGGGAATCATCAGGCCCTGGACTCTTGTTTTCATGGAGGTTTTTGATCACTGCTTCAATCTCTTCATAATTAATCTGTTTAAATAATCAGTTTCTTCCTGTTTCAGTCTTGGTAGTTTATAGGTTTATAGGAGGCATCCATTTCTTCCAGGTTGTTTAATTTATTGGCATAAAGCCATTGATAAAAGTTTCTAATGATCCTATTTCATTGGTGTTGGTTGTGATCGCTCCCCTTTCATTCATAATTTTATTAATTTGGGCCGTTTCTCTATTCTTTTGAATAAGCCTGGCCAGTGGCTTATCGATCTTATTTATTCTTTCAAAGAACCAGCTTCTAGTTCTGTTGATCTGCTCTACTGTGCTCCTAGTTTCTAATTCATTGATCTCTGCTCTAATCTTGATCAACTGCTTTCTCATGCGTGGGTTAGGTCTGTTCCTCTGTTCCAGCTCCAGCTTCTTGAGGTGAGAATATCAAAGCTGCATTTTAGATTTTTTTATTCTTTTGAGTAAGGCTTGGATGGCTATGTATTTTCCCTTTAGGAACCCCTTTGCAGTGTCCCATAGGTTTTGGACCGATGTATTTTCATTCTCATTGGTCTCCAAAAATTGTTTAAACTGATTTTTAATTTCCTCATTTACCCAAACATTCTTGAGCAAGATGGTTCTTTGTTTCCAAATGTTTGAGTTTCTTCCTAGTTTTTCCTTGTGATTGCATTCCAATTTCAAAGCATTGTGGTCTGAGAATATGCAGGGAATAATCTCAGTCTTTTGGTATTGGTTGAGACCTGTTTTGTGACCCAGTATATGGTCTATTCTGGAGAAAGTTCCATGTGCATTCAAAAAGATGAGTATTCTGTTGTTCTAGGGTGTAGTTTTCTGTATATATCTTTGAGGTCCATCTGGTCCAGTATGTCATTCAAATCTCTTGTTTCTTTGTTGATTTTCTGTTTAGGTGATCTGTCTATTGCTGAGAGTGGGATGCTGAGGATCTCCTACTATTAATGTATCATTATCTATATGTCTCTTTATTCTGGTTAAGAGTTGGCTTGTGTATCTAGCTGCTCCCCTGTTGGGGGCATAGATATTTATAATCATCATATCCACTTGTATACATCCTTTAAGAATAATGTAGTTTCTTTATGTATCTCTAACTACAGTCTTTAGTTTAAAATCTAACCTGTCTGATATGAGAATTCCTACCCCAGCTTTCTTTTGAGGCCCATTGGCATGAAAAATGGTTTTACATCCCTTCACTTTCAATCTGGATGTATCTTTAGGTTCAAGATGAGTCTGTTGTAGACAGTGAATGGATGGGTCATGTCTTTTTATCCAATCTGCAACCCTGTGGCATTTTATGGGAGCATTTAGGTCATTCTGATTGAGAGTGATTATTGAGATATATTTTAATGATGTCATGTTGCCTGTGAAGTCTTTGTTTCTATAGATTGCAAATTTCTGTTCTGTATCAGTCTTGGGGTCTTTTTACTTTTATAGAACCCCCCTTAATATCTCATGTAGGGCTGTTTTGGTGGTTACGAATTCGATCAGTTGCTGCTGATCCTGGAAAGTCCTTATCTCTCCATCAATTCTGAATGACAGCCTTGCTGGATAAAGGATCCTTGGCTGCATGTTCTTCTCAGATAGAGCTTTGAAAATACCCTACCAACACTTCCTGGCCTGCAAGGTCTCTGTAGACAGGTCTGACATTGTTCTGATATTTTTCCCTCTGTACATAAGGATTTTCTACCCCCTGGCTACTTTCAGTACTGTATCCTTGGATCTAATATTTGCGAAATGCACTATGATGTGACGTGGTGTAGGTCTGTTGTCATTGACCTTAGGAGGGGTCCTCTCTGCCTCTTGGACAGGAATGCTTATTTCCCTTGCCAGATTAAGGAAGTTCTCAGATACAATTTATTCAAATATCTCTTCTATATCTCTCTCTTTTCCACCCTTTCAGGGATGCCAATGATTCTGACGTTGGAACGTTTCATTGAGTTGGTAATCTCCCATAATCTACATTCTTGAGATTGGATTTTTTTGAGCCAAGTTTCTGTTTTAACTTTTTCTTCTACCATCCCATCCTCCAATTCACTAATTTGTTCTTCTGCCTCATTTATCCTGGCTGTCAGAGTGTCTAGTTTAGACTTCAATTGATTCATAGCATTTTTAATGCTGTTTTAGGATGGAATGTTATGAATATATCTGTTAAGTCCACATCATCCAGTGTGTCGTTCAAGACCATTGCTTCCTTGTTGATTTTATGTTTAGCTGATACGTCCATTGATGTATGGGGTGCTAAAATTCCCTACTATTATTGTATTATTATCAATGAGTTCCTGTATTTTTGTTATTGTTTTATATATTTGAGTTCTCCCGTGTTGGGTTATATATATTTAAAATTGTCAGATCTCTTTGTTGGATTTTACCTGTTATTATGATATTGTGCTTTTCTTTATCTGTTACAATCTTTGTTTTAAAGTTTAGTTTGTCTGATATAAGTATTGCTACTCTGGCTTTCTTTTGACATCCATTTATGTGATAAATATTTCTCTACCCCCTCACATTCAACCTGCAGGTGACTTTAGGTCCAAAATGTGTCTCCTGGGGTTCCTGGGTGGCTCAGTCAGTTACACATCTGTCTTTGGCTCAGGTCATGATACTGGGGTCCTGGAATCTAGTGCCACATCAGGCTCCTTGCTCAGTGGGAAGTTCGCTTCTCCCTCTCCCTCTGCTAATCTCCCTGCTTGTGCTCTCTCTCCCTCTTTCTCAAATAAATAAATAAATAAATAAATAAATAAATAAATAAATTCTTTTAAAAAATAAAATGTCTCTTATAGGCAGCATATAGATGGATGTTTTTTAAATAACCATTCTGACACCCTATGTCTTTTGATTTAGAGCATTTAGTTCATTTATATTCAACATAATTACTGATAGATATGTATTTATTGACATTTTGTTACTTGCTTTGTGGTTGTTTCTGGAGATTTTCTCTGCTCTTATCTCTGTCACTTTTCATCTTTCCTTTCCAAAGTTTCCCCTTTAATATTTCTTGCAGAGCTAGTCTAACAATCATGAATTCCTTGAATTTTGTTTGTCTGGGAAACTTTTTATCTTCCCTTCTATTCTGAATGATAGTCTTGCAGGGTAGAGTATTTTTGGTTGCAAATTTCTCCCATTCAGCACTTTGAATATATCATGCCACTCTTTCTGGCCTGCCAATTTTCTTTTGAGAAATCTCCAGCTAGCCTTATGGGTAAGACCCTTGTAGGTTAAGGACTTCTTTGTCTTATTGCTTTTATATTTTTTGAAAGATTTTATTTACTTAATTGAGAGAGAGAGAGAGAGAGACAGAGAGTGGGAGCAAGGGGAGGGGCAGAAGGAGAGGGAGAAGCAGACTCCCCACTGAGCAGAGAGCCTTATATGGGACTTGATCCCAGGACCCTGGGATTATAACCTGAGCTGAAGGCAGATGCTTAACTGACAGCCACACAAGCACCCCAGATTTTTTCTTTATCACTATATTTTGCAAACTTAATGACAATATATCTTAGTGTTGGACAACTTTTCCTGATTTTGATGGGAGTTTTCTGTGCCTCCTGGATCTGGATGTCTTTTTCCTTCCTCAGATTAGGAAAGTTTTCTGCTATTATTTCTTGAAATAAGTTTTCTGCCCCCTTTTCCCTCTCTTCTTCTGGGACTCCTATAATACAAATGTTATTATATTTGATGGAGTCTCTGAGTTCCCTGAGTCTATTCTCGTGTTCCATAATCCTTCTTTCTCTCTTTTGTTCAGCTTCATTATTTTCCATTTTTTTGTCTTCTAATTTGTTCCTCTGCTTCTTCCAGTCTGCTTTTCATTGCATCAAGCTTGTTTCTCTTTTATTGCATTTTTCATCTCTGATTGATTCCTTTTTAACTCTTTCATCTCTGTGCTAGGGTTCTCTCTGATGTCTTCTAGTGTTTTCTCAAGCCCAGTGAGTATCATTATGTTTTTGCTTTGGATTCTCCATCATCCATATTGCTTATATCTGTTTTGCTTAGATCTCTGGCTGTGGCTTTATCTTGTTCTTTCATTTGGGATGGATTCCTCTGTCTTGGCATTCTGGCTGTCTCTGCCTTCTATGTGTTAGAAAAGTCAGTTATGTTTCCTGCTCCTGAGAGTAATGGCTTTATGAAGAAGAGGTCATGTAGTGCCCAAGGCCTGGTGTTTCAGGGAGTGCCTCTGGTTGTGCTACATACACTCTGCTGTTGTGTTTTTGCTGGTCTAACCTTTAGGCTAGCAATCAGCAGAGGCTCTCCTCTCCTGCAGTGGTCAGTGTTTGTTCTTTGTCCAGGATATGGTGAATTTTACATAGGTAGTTTGTGGTCTTTAATGAAGTTTGAACTATTTCCATTAGAACTGAAATCCTGCAGAACTCTCTGACGGGGAGATGTGATAGGGGCAGGACTTTCTGCTTGTCTAGAGAAGGGGCCTGCCATGCTGAGACTGAGGCAAGCTTGACTGAGAAGGGCTGCCCCACCTGAGTGCATGGGTGTGGGACCCAAAATAAGTAGTGTAAGATGATCACAGCCTATGGTTGAATTAAATGAATGACAGCAAGGTTTCAAGAGATGTGAAGGTGGTATTGGGAATTCTCTAAGTTACTCACAGTAATATGAAGCAGAGTAATGTTATTTAAAAGTGGATTTTAATTAGTTAAAATTCTATGTTATAAACCTTAGGAAGAGAACTACAAGAAAAAATTAAATAAGTACAATTGATATGTTGAAAGAGGACATAAAACGGAATCATAAAAATAATTCAAATAAGACCATAGAAGGCATGTATTTTCTGAATTAGTGTTTTCTTTCTTTCTTTTTTTTTTTTTATGAATACCCAGTAATGAAATTACTAGATCATGTAGCATTTCTCTTTGTAATTTTTTAGGAACCTCCATACAGTGGCTGCACCAACTTACATTCCTATTAATAGGCTCAAGTGTTCCTTTTTCTCCACAGATCTTCTCTAACACTTGTTATTTCTTGTCTTTTTTATTTTAGCTATTCTGACAGGTATGAGGTGATAAATCATTGTTTAGATTTGCATTTCCCTGATGATTAGTGATATTGAGCTTTTTTTTTTTCATGTATCTGTTGCCATTTGTATGTCTTCTTTGGAGAAAACATGTATTCATGCTTTCTATTCATTTTTAATTCTATTACTTGTAGTTGTTGGGTGTTGAGTTGTATAAGTTCTTTACATACTTTGAATATTAACCTCCATCAGATATATTGTATGCAAATATCATCTCCTGTTTAGTAGGTTGCCTTTTCATTCTATTAATGGTTTCCTTCATTGTGCAAAAGTGGTTTTTTTTTTTTTTTTGGCAGGGAAAGATGGAGGAGGAGTAGGGGATCCTATTTCAAATGGTCCCCTGAATCGAGTTGGATATCTACCAGACCATCCTGAACATTCATGAAATCAGCCTGAGATGTAAGAAGATACATCTGGATCTCTACAAATAGAGCATCTCTGGTATTTGGTCTTGAGGTATGAAGTGGGGAGCCAAGAGTCTGCGGGCAGATTTCGGAAGGTAAATG
This sequence comes from Ursus americanus, assembly GCF_024610735.1. Lineage (NCBI taxonomy): Eukaryota > Metazoa > Chordata > Mammalia > Carnivora > Ursidae > Ursus > Ursus americanus. Next base: position 76,063,595 of record NC_142135.1, read on the forward strand.
GAAGGGGGAGGGAGCCTCTGTGCTCATGGGCTGGGAAAGAAGAAGGCTCCCGAGCTAGGGAGTGGGCCAGACTAGCAGACCAGGGAGGAGAAAGGTCTTTGGATGCCACAACAGACTGAAACCTGGAGCTACAGAGCACACGTGTGAACCAGGGTTGGCTGGCAGTTTTAGGAGCTCAAAGGACAGAGACATGCCCAGCCCTGGGAGCGAGGACTGGGAGAGCATCTCTGGGGCACACAACCCAGATGCTATGGGTTGACAGGAACGGAGTCAGTGTGGCCTGGAGAGCTCAGTGAAGAGCAGACTGTGATCTCTCTGTCCTGAGACAGAAGATTGGATACAGTCACTGCTGCTCTGACTCTCAGAAGAAACACCACCAAGGAAAGTGGCCAGAGAACAAAAGCCCACAAAAAAACCAGTTCTCACTGAGCCCCCCGCCAACAGGGACCAGGACAACTCTGCCCAAACAGGGTTGCCTGAGTATCTGTGTGGCAAGCCCCTCCCCTAGAAGGCAGACTGAAAGAACAAGAAGCCCACATTCCTAAGGTCTCTATAAAACAGGTGCATCTTGCTTGGATCTTGGTCAATAATTTGGACTATGGATAATACCAAGATGTCAAAAATGGATTTCAAAGTAATAATCACCAAGATGATGAATTGGCTTGAGAAAAATATTAATGAAAATATAGAATCTCTAAGGGCTGAAATGAGAACAAATCTGGTGGAAACTAACAAGGTTATGAATGAAATGCAGTCTAAACTGATGCTCTGACTGCCAGGGTAAATGAGGCAGAAGAACGAATTAGTGAGTTAAAGGATGAGATGATAGAAAAGGAGGAAACAGAGGTAACATGGGAAAAAAGACTCCAATTTCAAGAAAAAAAGTTATGGAAGATTACTGACAAAATGAAACATTCCGATGTCAGAATTATCAGGGTACCCAAGGGGGTGGAGAAAGAGAGAGGTCTAGAAGAGATATTTGAACAAATTGTAGCTGAGAACTTCCGTAATCTGGGGAAGGAAATAAGTATTCATGTCCCAGAGACAGAAAGGACCCCTCCCAAGATCAATGAGAATAAATCAACACCATGACATAGCATAGTACAATTCACAAATCTTAGATCCAAGGAAGCAATCTTGAAAGTAGTAAGGGGGAAGAGATTCCTTACATACAGAGAGAGGAACATCAGAATAATGTCAGAACTGTCTGTAGAGACCTGGCAAGCCAGAAAGGGATGTCAAGATATATTCAGAGCACTAAGTGAGAAGAACATGCAACCAAGGATTCTATATTCAGCAAGGCTATCATTCAGAATGGATAGAGAGACAAGGGGCTTCCAAGACTGGCAGAAACCGAAAGAATATGTGACCACCAAGCCGGCCCTACAAGAGATATTAAGGGGGGTTCTATAAAAGTAGAAAGACCCCAAGAGTGATAAAGAAAAAAAAATTTACAGAGACAATCTACAGAAACAAGGACTTCACAGAAACATGACAACATTAAAATCGTATCTCTCAAAAATAACTCACAATGTGAATGGCCTAAATGCTCCTATAAAATGACACAGGGTTGCAGATTGGATAAAAAGACATGACCCATCTATATACTGTCTACAAGAGACTCACTTTGAACCTAAAGGTACATCCAGACTGAAAGTGAAGGGATGGAGAAACATGTTTCATGCCAACGGACCTCAAAAGAAAGCTGGGGTAGCAATTCTCATATCAGATAAATTAGATTTTAAGCTAAAGACTGTAGTTAGAGATACAGAAGGACACTATATTATTCTTAAAGGGTGTATCCAACAAGAGGATCTCAACAATTGTAAATACCTATGCCCCTAACAGGGGAGCAGCCAACTACATAAGCCAACTGTTAACCAAAATAAAGAGACATATAGATAATAATAAGTTAATAGTAGGGGACCTCAACATCCCACTCTCAGCAATAGACAGATCACCTAAAAAGAAAATCAACAAAGAAATAAGAGCTTTGAATGACATACTGGACCAGATGGACCTCATAGATATATACAGAACACTACACCCCAGAACAACAGAATACCCATTCTTTTTGAATGCACATGGAACTTTCTCCAGAATAGACCATATACTGGGTCACAAAACAGGTCTCAACCAATACCAAAAGACTGAGCTTATTCCCTGCATATTCTCAGACCACAATGCTTTGAAACTGGAACACAATCACAAGGAATAATTTGGAAGAAACTGAAACACTTGGAAACCAAGGACCATCCTCCTTAAGAATGTTTGGGTAAACCAGGAAATTAAAGAAGAACTTAAGCAATTTATGGAAACAAATGAGAATGAAAACACATCAGTCCAAAACCTAAGGGACACTGCAAAGGTGGTCCTAAGGGGGAAATACATAGCCATCCAAGCCTCAGTCAAAAGAAAGAAAAATCTAAAATGCAGTCCTTATACTCACACCTTAAACAGCTGGAAATGGAATAAAAGAACAGGCCTAAGCCACACACAAAAAGACAACTGATTAAGATTAGAGCAGAGATCAATGAATTAGAAACCAGAAATACAGTAGAGCAGATCAACAAAAGTAGAAGCTGGTTCTTTGAAAGAATAAATAAGATCGATAAGCCACTGGCCAGACTTATTCAAAAGAATAGAGAAAGGACCCAAATTAATAAAATTTTGAATGAAAGGGGAGAGATCATGACTAACACCAAGGAAATAGAAACAATCATTAGAAACTATTATCAATAACTATATGCCAATAAATTAAGCAACCTGGAAGAAATGCATGACTTTCTGGAAACCTATAAACTACCAAGACTGAAACAGGAAGAAATTGACAACCTAAATAGACCAATAACCAGTGATGAGATTGAAGCAGTGATCAAAATTCTCCCAAAAAACAAGAGTCCAGGGCCTAATGGATTCCCAGGAGAATTCTACCAAACATTCAAAGAAGAAATAATACCTATTCTCCTGAAGCTGTTTCAAAAGATAAAAACAGAAGGAAAACTACCAAACTCATTCTATGAGGCCAGTATTACCTTGACCAAAAAACTAGGCAAAGACCCCATCAAAGAGGACAATTACAGACCAATATCCGTGACGAATATGGATGCCAAAATTCTCAACAAGATCCTAGCTAATAGGATCCAACAATACATTAAAGGTATTACCCATCATGACCAAGTGGGATTCATCCTTGGGATGAAGTGTGGTTCAACATTTGCAAATCAATCAGTGTGATAGAACGCATTAATAAGAGAAGAGACCAGAATCACACGGTCCTCTCAAATGATGCAGAAAAAGCATTTGACAAAATACATCCTTTCCTGATTAAAACCCTTCAGAGTCAGGGATAGAGGGTACATTCCTCAATTTCATAAAAACCACCTATGAAAAGCCTACAGCGAATATCATTCTCAATGGGGAAAAGCTGAAAGCCTTTCCCTTAAGATCAGGAACACAACAAGGATGCCCACTCTTGCCATTATTGTTCAACATGGTAGTAGAAGTCCTTGCAACAGCAATCAGACAAAAAAGAATAAAAGGTATTCAAATGGCAAGGAAGAAGTCAAAGTCTCTCTCTTTGCAGATGACATGATACTTTATGTGGAAAACCCAAGAAACTCCACACCCAAATTACTAGAACTCATACAACAATTCAGTAACATGGCAGGATAGAAAATCAATGCACAGAAATCAGTGGCATTTCTAGACACTAGCAATGAGACTGAAGAAAGTGAAATTAGGGAATTGATTCCATTTACAATAGCAACAAAAACCATACGATATCTCAGAATAAACTTAATCAGAGAAGTAAAGGATCTATACTATAGAAACTAGAGAACACTGATGAAAGACATTGAAGACACAAAAAGATGCAAAAACATTCCATGCTCATGGATTGAAAGAATAAACATAGTTAACATGTCTATGCTACCCAGAGCAATCTACAGTTTCAATGCCATCTCGATCAAAATACCAATGACATTTTTCAAAGTACTGGAACAAGCAATCCTAAAATTTGTGTGGAACCAGAAGACCCCAAATCACCAAGGATATGTTGAAAAAGAAAAACAAAGCTGGGGGCATCACGTTTCCTGATTTCAAGCTATACTACAAAGCTGTGATCACCAAGACAGCATGGTACTGACACAAAAACAGACCCATAGATCAATGGAACAGAATACAGACTCCAGAAATAGACCCTCAACTCTATGGTCAACTGATCTCTGACAAAGCAGGAAAAAACCTCCAGTAGAAAAAAGACAGTTTCTTCAATAAATGGTGCTGGGAAAATTGGAAGAATGAAACTTGACCACTCTCTCACACCATACACAAAGATAAACTCCAAATGGATAAAAGACCTCAATGTGAGACAGGAATCCATCAAGATCATAGAGGAGAACATAGGCTGTAACCTCTTCGACATTAGCCACAGCAACTTCTTTCATGACATGTCTCCAAAGGCAAGGGAAACAAAAGCTAAAATGTACTTTTGGGACTTCAAGATAAAAAGCTTCTGCACAGCAAAAGAAACGGTCAACAAAACAAAGAGGCAACCCACATAATGGGAGAAGATATTTGCAAATGACACTACAGATAAAAAGCTGGTGTCCAAGAGATATAAAGAACTTCTCAAGCTCAATACCCAAGAAACAAATACTCAAATGAAAAAATGGGCAGAAGATAAGAATAGACACTTTTCCAATGAAGACATACGAATGGCTAACAGACACATGAAAAAGTGTTCAACATCATTAGCCATCAGGGAAATTCAAATCAAAACCACATTGAGATACCACCTTACACCAGTTAGAATGGCAAAAATGGACAAGGCAGGAAACAACAAATGGTGGAGAGGATGTGGAGAAAGGGGAACCTTCTTACACTGTTGGCGGGAATGCAAGTTGGTGCAGGCACTTTGGAAAACAGTGTGGAGGTCCCTCAAAAAGTTAAAAATAGAGCTACCCTATGATCCAGCAATTGCACTACTGGGTATTTACCCCAAAGATACAGACATAATGAAGAGAAGGGTCATATGCACCCCAATGTTCATAGCAGCATTGTCCACAATAGCCAATCTGTGGAAGGAGCCAAGATGCCCTTCAACAGATGAATGGATAAAGAAGATGTGGTTCATATATACAATGGAATATTACTCAGCCATCAGAAAGAATGATCACCCAACATTTGCATGGACATGGATGGGACTGGAGGAGATTATACTAAGTTGAATAAGTCAAACAGAGAAAGACAATTATCATATGGTTTCACTCATTTATGGAACATAAGGAATAGCAGGGAGATCGGTAGGAGAAGGAAGGGAAGAATGAAGGGGGAGGTAAACAGAAGGGAAATGAACCATGAGAGACTATGGACTCTGGGATACAAACTGAGGGTTTTAGAAGGGAGGGGGTGGAGAATGGGCTAGCCCGGTGAAGGGTATTAAGGAGGGCATGTATTGAATTGTACACTGGGTTTCATATGCAAGCAATGAATCATGGAACACCACATCAAAAACTAATGATGTACTGTATGGTGACTAACGTATCATAATAAAAAAAAAAGTTATATTTTTTTCTTTGGTGTGGTCCCAGTAGTTTCTTTTTGCTTTTGTTACCCTTGTCTTAGGAGACATATCTAGAAAGATGTTTCTACAGCTAATGTCAAAGAAATTACTGCCTATGTTTTCTTTAAGAGCTTTATGGTTTCGGGTCTCTAATTTAGGTCTTTAATCTATTTTGGGTTTATTTTTGTGTATGGTATGAGAAAGTGATTCAGTTTCATTCTTTTGCATGTAACAGTCCAGTTTCCTCACCACCACTTATTGAAAAGACTGTCTTTTTCCACTGTGTATTCTTGCCTGTGTGCACCCCTATGTTTTTTGAAGCATTATTTACAATAACAAAGATACATAAGCCACACAAGTGTCCATCAGTAGACGAATGGATAAAGAGGAGATATATATATATATGCAATGATATATAACTCAGTATCAAAAAATGATATATATAACTCAGTATCAAAAAATGATATTTGACCATTTGTAATAATATGGGTAGACATAAAGGGTATAAAGCTAAGTGAAATAAGTCAGACAGAGGAAGAAAAATACCATATGATTTCACTCATGTCCAAAATTTAAGAAACAACACAAAAAAAGATAAAAAAAAAAAAAGGAAAAACAGACTCATAAATACATTGAAGAAAATGGTGATTGCCCAAGGGGAGGTCGGTGGGGGAATAGGTAAAATAGATGAAGGAGATTGAAAGATAGAAACTTCCAGTTACAAAATAAATAAGTGATGGCGATCAAAATTGTGACATAGGGAATACAGTCAGAACATTGTAATAATGTTGTTTGATGACTACACTTATTATGGTGAACATTGAATAATATATAGAATTTTTGAATCATTATGATGTACACCTAAAGCAAATATAACACTGTTTATTAATTATAATTTAATTTTAAAAAGCATAGAAGGCAGAAAAGGAATCCTCTAACCATATATAGAGGAGAGTTATAAACATAGCTGATAGTAATCCAAATATATAAATAATTATTTCAAATGTTGTCTAAATATATCAGTTAAGATGCAAATATTAGTATTTATTTAGAAAACAGCAAGAATCTGCTATGTGTTGTTAAGAAGAAATTCACTTGTAAAATAGAGATAGTTTAGAAGTGGTGGAGAGATATGTGCCATGTTAACACTAACCAAAGGAAAGCTTGAATAGCTATATTAATTTCAGACAAGACAGACTTCAAAGCAAGGCAAATTACCAGGGAAAAAGAGGAGCATTATACAATTATTAAGGGGTCAATTTCCTAAGAAAACAGACAAACTGTAAATGTATGTACACCAAGCAATAGAACATCAAGTTATGTGAGGCAAAAACTGATATAACTGAAAGGAATAATAGACCAGTCCACTATTATATTTGGGGAATTTAACATATTTCATCAGTAATTGAAAAATAAGGCATGCAGAAAGCAATAAAAATATAAGTTGGTCAGCACTATTAATTGAGTTGCTCTAATTGACATTTATAGAATACATTAACAACTGAAGAATACACATTGTTCTCAAGTTTGCATGGAACATTTATCAAGATAGACCACAATCTGGGCCATAAAACACACCCACTAAAAATTTAATAGAATTGAATCAACACAAATCCTCTCTAAGCTCTCAAAAATTTGAAGAGGAGAGAGTATTTCTTACTTCATTCTATGAAGACAGTTACCCTGATAACAAAGTCAGATAAAAACACGATAAGAAAACTTGAGACCAATATTACTAGGAGATTTGGTGCAAAAATCCCTAACAAAATACTAGAAAACAATTTAAAGCTCCTTAAAAAGATTATATCCTTTTATGATCAAGTGAGATTTTTTTCTTTTCAAGTGAGATTTGATCTTGAAATGCAAGATGGTTTAACATATGAAAATCAATCAATGTAATACCCTCATTAACAGAATAAAGGAAAAATTTAAGAGAATAGAAAACATACAAAGTATGTTCTCAGGCAAAAATGGAACTGAACTGGAAAACAATAACAGAGAAATGTCTAGAAAATTCCCAAATGCTTGGATAATGAACAGTTTACTTTTAAGTAACATATGGGTCAATGAAGAATTCTTCAGAGAAATTTGAAAATATTTTGAGCTAAAGGAAAATAAAAATATATTTTATCAAAATGTGTGGAGGACAGAGAAAGCAGTGCTTACAGAGAAATTTATAGTATTCAAGTTATATTTTATTTTTAAATTTAAATTTGATTAACCAACATATAGTATATCATCAGTTTTTGATATAATGTTCAAGATATATTTTACAAAGAAGAAAAAAATAAGATCAATAACCTATACTATCACTTTGCAAACAAGAGAAAGAAGAGCAATTTAAATCTCAAGAAAGCACAAAAAAGAAATAATAAAGATTTGACTAATAACCAATGAAATAAAAATGGGATAATGATACCAATCAACAAAAAAAAATGAAGTTTTGAAAAGATCAACAAAAATAATACACTTATAGCCAAGCAAAACAAGTAAAAAACAAATAAGCAAGCAAGTAGAGAAAATAAGCAAATTGTAGTGATCAACACTAATGGATTAATAGGGAAAATATGAGCAACTGTATGACCATAACTGATAGTCAGATGAAATATGCTAAAACTACCATAACTCATGCAAGCAGATAGTGATAAACTGAATAGCCCAGTGTGTATTTAAGTATTTGAATCAATAACCTTCTAAAAAGAAATCACCAAACAAAATGGTTTGCTGGTAAGTTGGATGAAACATTAAGGAAGAAATTTTACCAATTCTCCACAATATCTTCTTAAACATAGAAGCATAGAAAAACTTCCTAACTCATCCTAGATGTACAGAATTATCCTAATACCAAAACTAATAAAACAAAACATTAAAAGAAAGAAAAATGACATATTATTATCTCTCAAGAATATAGATGCAAATCCTAAACAGATCATTGATAAATTGATCTTAATTATGCATAAAATATAAAATACAAAAC